>NC_081847.1:33882089-34227864 GCF_963259705.1 Myotis daubentonii
GGTCACAGCAGGTCTCTTATTTGTATGTGAATTTGTACAAGAGATGAATTAACTTCAAGCCTCCATCCTCCTTCCAGACATCCATTCTGGGTGAGGGTTTGTAAAATGGGCCTCCAAAGCCACTTATCATCTGCAAAACTGATATCTCCTCAGTCCAGCCAACAGAGTCGTACTTAATAAGGCATTGCATGCCTTTAAAAAGAAAACAGAGTCTAATCTTTGTAAGTCAGTTTCTGCCCGTGGTCTTCTTCCAGTCTCCAGGACAGCACACGTCTTGACCACCCTGTTTAACCACAGTTTTTTCAGAGAGTCCACTAGATTTAATTGGCCAGCATCCAGAGGTGTCCAGAAAGGTCACAAACAGTACATCTCCTAGGGTACACTGAGGCGCATCACCTAGAATCCCCGTCAGGACTGAAGCCTTTGTTCCCCTGGCTGCCAGGAGGGCTGGCTGCTGGCAGCTCTGGGATTTGCCCTCTACTAAAAGGAGCTGCCATTCCCAAAATAATGTTTTATGTTAATTATACCTCATTATAATTAACTAGAGGCCCAGTGCACAAAAATTCGTGCACTTGAGGGGTTCCCTCAGCCCGGCCTTCACCCTCTCACAATCCGGGACCCCTCGGGTAGGTTCCCTAGGCCTGGCCTGAGATCAGGGACTATCTGGGCTTTCCTTCCCCTGGCTGTAGGCAGCTGGCCCCACCCCTGCCACTGCCACTGCTTGCCATCTGTGCAGCACTGTCCCCCCTCCCCTGCCACCAGTGGCCTCCCTCTGCAGGCAATAGGCTGGGGTGCGATGGCTTCGCTGGCCTGGGCCTCCCTCTTTCTTTTCTGGGGGGTGGGCCAGCCCTGCAAGGGGCCGTCTGCCTACCTGATCACCCCTAACTGCTGACCTGTCCATGTGGCTCATTGTCATTCTCTCTGTGTGTCATGCCATAGATTACATAAGCAAAGGAAGAGAGTAAATCTTTGGTGCAAACAAGCAGTTACCCATGAAGACCAAAGCTGTGCTACATACAAAAGATGACTGTCAGTCTCTGACTGAAGGTCTAAATTTGAGTCCTGATTTTGGACGAGGGTGATATCTGGGGGCACTGTCATGGGAGGTTGGTCAGTTGAACATCAGAGCATAGGGGCATGAGATCAGAGAAGGCCACAGTCTAGCCTGTGTGGATAACTGGTCATGATCTTTTAGAATCACCACTGTAGATGTTAAGAGAAGGATCATTAGAAATATAAACTTACTCCAGAAGTAAGGGAATCCTTATCCTATATAATAAAGAGGTAATATGCAAATTGACCACCACACCCTCCCACAAGATGGCTGGCCCTGTGTGGTCACAAGATGGCCACGCCCATGTCATCACAAGATGGCTGCCACAAGATGACCAGCAGGGGAGGGCAGTTAGGGGCGACCAAGCCAGCAGGGGAGGGCAGTTGGGGGTGATCAGGCCAGCAGGGGAGGGCAGTTGGGGGAGACCAAGCCGGCAGGGGAGGGCAGTTGGGGGTGATCAGGCCGGCAGGGGAGGGCAGTTGGGGGAGACCAAGCCGGCAGGGGAGGGCAGTTAGGGGCGACCAAGCCAGCAGGGGAGGGCAGTTGGGGATGACCAAGCCGGCAGGGGAGGGCAGTTGGGGGGGACCCAGGCATGAAAGGGAGGGCAGTTGGGGGAGATCAGGCCAGCAGGGGAGCAGTTAGGCGTGGATCAGGCTGGCAGGCAGAAGCGGTTAAGGGCAATCAGACAGGCAAGTGGTTGGGAGTCAGCAGTCCCGGATTGTGAGAGGGATGTCCAACTGCCAGTTTAGGGGGTCAGGGATCCCTACAGGGGATTGGGCCTAAACTGGCAGTTAGACATCCCCCAAGGGCCCCAGATTGGAGAGGGTACAGGCTGGGCTGAGGGACACCCCCTAGTTATTTTTATAATTGTCTAAGTCATAAAATACCCTATATGCATGAGAGTCAAGTTCTTGATATGAGAAAATGCACTTACTGAAGGGAGAAAGGTATACCACCTGTACAAAATACACAGAATGCAAAAAATATTTGCCTGCTGATTCTGAGAACAGACCACATACTTTGAGTTCAACTTGCTTTTCTCTGATATACCAGTCCTTTCTCCTCAACTAATTCAAATTTTTCATTAATTGAAAAATATCTTGATATATACTTGCATGTATATATAGTATATACTTATGCAAATAATGATTAAATGACAATGTAAATTTTAATGTTTAAAACATAAAAAGCTTTTGCACAGCAAAAGAAACCATCAACAAAACAACAAGAAAGCCCACTGCATGGGAGAACATATTTGCCAATATTATCACCGATAAGGGTTTAATCTCCAACATTTACAGGGAACTCATACAACTTAACAAAAGGAAGATAAACAATCCAATCAAAAAATGGGCAAAGGACCTAAATAGACACTTTTCAAAAGAGGACATAAGGAAGGCCAAGAGACATATGAAAACATGCTCAAAGTCACTAATCATCTGAGAGATGCAAATCAAAACAGCAATGAGATACCATCTCACAACTGTCAGAATGGCTATCATCAACAAACAAGTGCTGGAAAGTATGTGGAGAAAAAGGAACACTCATGCACTGCTGGTGGGAATGCAGACTGGTTCAGCCACTGTGGAGAACAGTATGGAGTTTCCTCAAAAAACTAAAAAATGGAACTCCCATTTGACCCAGTGATCCCACTTCTAGGAATATATCCCAAGAAACCAGAAACACCAATCAGAAAGGATATATGCACCCATATGTTCATAGCAGCACAATTCACCATAGCTAAGATTTGGAAACAGCCTAAGTGCCCATCATCAGATGAATGGATTAGAAAACTGTGCTACATCTACACAATGGAATACTATGCTGCAGTAAAAAAGAAGGAATTCTTACCATTTGCAACAGCATGGATGGAACTGGAGAGCATTATGCTAAGTGAAATAAGCCAGTCAATGAAAGAAAAATACCACATGATCTCATTCATTTATGGATAATAAAGACCATTATAATCTGATGAACAAAAATAGATACAGAGGTAGAGCAGCATCGAACAGACTGTCAAACTACAGCAGGAAGGCTGGGGAGGCGGTGAAAGATCAACCGAAGGACTTGTATGCATGCATATAAGCATAACCAATGGACACAAGACACTGGGGGGAAGGTCCAAGGCGAGTGGGGAAGGAGACATATGTAATACTCTTTGGAATACTTTAAGCAATAAAACAATATTAAAAAACACTATAAACTATCTTACTAAGTATAATTTAAGACTATGTACATATAATTTGATTGATAATTAGAACCTTAACTAGGTGGTTTGAGGACCAAATGAATTGACATCAGTAAGAATACATAAGTTTCACAATAAGAGATATGTGGTAAGTATAGATTTTATTTTCTCGGTCTCTCCAAATTTTCTTTTTTTTTAAGTATCAAAATAAAGATTTATACTCAATTACTAAAATAGTGAATTGTTTTATAGATCCTAAAGTTAAAGGGACAATGAAATCACGGTTCATAATAAGAATTTGACAAAAAAAATAAGAACATCATAAAACTGACCTAGGTGGTATAAGTGGTGAAACTATCAAGCCATAAATGGAATATTATCTGAAGTTTTCAAGAACCAAATTTATAAACACTAAATGTTTTAACTTATGGCTTATTTAATTGAAGACCTAAGTTTACATTTTATATCCATAAATATTATTATAATTAATAAAAATTTATCAGACCTACAAATTATAGGGAATTTAGGTATTTAATGTAACCATTTTGTAAAATAATAAATAAACAAAAAGTCTTGAATAAACTAAAAATGTCATGTTTGTATTTTTATTTTCCACTGGGATAAACTAGAAGAGAATAAGTATAGAGTTCTTCTAATCCAAACATCATAAAAAAAAAGTTTGTTTTTTTTGGGGGGAGTATTGATGGGAACTAGATGTAACTATAAAATCTCTTAACCAAGTAATGTTACAAACTTTACAGAACATTTCATAATGTTCTTTTATGATAACTCATTATTAGCCTAAGGTCAATTTGCATATATTTTGTTCCTTATATTGTACTCAGCAGTAAACACGTAGGTCATTTAATTAAAAATTAGACTTTTCTTTTCTCATCCAAAAATATCATGAATTGAAAGGATATATTTTAGAACACAGGAACACCACTTAAATCATTTTTAAGAAACTCATGATTTTACAGGATTCTTTATACATTTTTAGTTATGTATATATATTTTTATTTTATTTCTGAATGAGTATAGTATCCTTTCTGACCAAAAGATTTTAAACAATTCAACACTTTAATTACTTCACTTGCAAAACACCTTTTTAAGTAGAAAATCATAAGATTCAGTCTTCTGAAGACAATTTTCTTTAACTTATTTAATGTACTTTCACGTGTTACAAAGTTTAATTTATGACTGAATTCCTCAAATACTTGCCACTTTCTCCAAGGCTGGAGGGCTATTTTCTTTCTTTTTTTAAAAAAATAAATTTTATTGATTTTTTACAGAGAGAAAGGGTGAGGGATAGAGAGTTAGAAACATCGATGAGAGAGAAACATGGATCAGCTGCCTCCTGCACACCTCCTACTGGGGATGTGCCTACTGGGTACATGTCCTTGACCAGAATTGAACCTGAGACCTTTCAGTCCACAGGCTGACGCTCTATCCACTGAGCCAAACCGTTTAGGGCAAGGAGGGTTATTTTCTTGAAGTGCTAATAGATGTAAAGTATTAGAATTGGGGTTGATTTTTTTTTTTTAATTTCTGAGTACTTATAAAACATTTACACTTTCCAGTAACCTCCTTAGGCAGCCTCACCTGTTTAATGTAGAGATACCTTTTATTTTTTTTGTTAATCCTCTCCCAAGGATATTTTTTCCATTGATTTCTATACCAAGGGAGGGAGGGGAAGAGAGAGAAACATCGAAATGACCTCACATTGATTGGTTGTCACCCCCACCTGCAACTAGATAGGTACCCTTGACCTGGAATTGAACCCTTGACCCTTTGGTGAGCAGGACAGCACTCTAACAGTGGGAACACCAACCAGGGCATGTACAGATACCTTTTAAAGGAAACTCCTTTCTTTTCTCAGTCATATCCTATTTCCATCAACATTCAAGGTATATGACTTCTCCAACTGTCCTGTACTCAGATAGCATCAGAAAGCATCAGGAAACTTTCTGATAGAGCATCGGCCTGCAGACTGAAGGGTCCCAGGTTCGATTCTGGTCAAGGGCATGTACCTTAGTTGCTGGCACATTCCCAGTAGGGGATGTGCAGGAGGCAGCTGATTGATGTTTCTCTCTCTCATGGATGTTTCTAACTCGATCCCTCTCCCTTCCTCTCTGTAAAAAACAATAAAATATATTTTTTTTAAAAAAAGAAAGCATCAGGAAGATAGACACTCTAGGACAGAATCCTCTTGTGTTACCAGAATAAAGAAGTTCTTTTGCCTGCACATGTTAAAGCCCAATACGTCACAAACAGGAGTTTGCAGCAAAGAAAGGAAGGGCTTATTTTTAGCAAGTGGCTCCTGCCCCAAGACACCGGTTCAATAAGGCTCAAAGTCCCGGTCTCCAGTGGCTTCCAGAGGACGGGTTGTATAGGGGGAAATCATTAATCCTGGTGACTAAGGGAGTTGGGGTCCTCGTCCCAACCGATTGGTCAGCACTAGGGTTGATCAGCGCATTTGCCTGAGGTCAGCCATGGTGCCACGTCTGCTAGATTGACTGCTTTCTGGGGCCTGGAGCTGAAACACAATGGAGGCCTACATGTCATCTTTAGTTGATTGAAATGCTGTCTCTGTGGGCAACAGACTCGAGGCTCTGTTCCTAAGGTTATCTGATGCGGACCAGAACCTCCTTGCCCTAAGGGCTTACTGTTTAAGGGAGTGTTCGTGGGAGGGAGAAGGAGGCAGGTGAGTCTTCATGCTGGATGAGGCCAGTTTTAATCAAAAGGAAAGGAAGTAGAAAAGGTCATATTAAAGAAATAAAGTTTCTGCTCAGTTACACTTGCATTTTTCACTCTCGGTCTCTCACATGGTCTCACACAGAGGTAACTATAAATTCTTGGGCAAGCTGGAAATTGTACAGCAACCCTTATTTTTCAAGGAAAATGAACATCAATCCTATTCAGAAAAGAAAACATACTAAGCTGCTTTGAGATGCCTGTGAATCAAAACTTGACCTCCAGGGGGCAGCAGTTCCCTGATACTGAAGACAGGTAGTTTTAAATTTTTATTTTATTTATTATTGTATTTTTTTAGATTTTTAAATTTTTTTCATCATCATTTATCCCCTCTATACCTTCTTCCATCTCCACCCACCCCTCATCCTCCCCACAGTCACCACACTGTAGTCCATGTCCATGAGTTCTCTCTTTTTTGCTCAATCCCTCCACCACCCCCAAAGCCCCCACCCACCCAGCTGCCAGAGCTGTCTGTCTGCTCTTTATCTATGACCCTGTCTCTATTTTGCTTGGTAGTTCAGTTCATTAAATTCCACATATAACTGAAATCATATGGTACTTGTCTTTCTCTGACTGGCTTATTTCATTTAGCATAATGTTCTACAGGTCCAACTATGTTGTCACAGAGTAAGGTTGTCTTCCTTTTTATGGCAGAGTAATATTCCATTGTGTAAATGTACCACAGCTTTCTTATCCACTCATCTACTGATGGGCACTGATTGTGGGCTTGCGGCTTTTGCCTGTGTCTATTAGACTATAGGTGGGGTTTTAGTTGAGAAGCCATCAGCAATGTTCTCAGAGGAGGGAGTCCTGTTTCTGTCCTCTTGCAACGAATGTTTGTAGGTCTCAGTGTTGATTAGAGCTTAGAGTTGCATCTGCTTTCAGACAAATGAGTTTTCCTCCTTTGTGCGAATACACCCCTCAGTGTTTTCTCAGCTTTAGGTCCTAATTCGACACCGAAAATCGATTCACCCATTACGGCTCCTGCACTCTCACCAGCCGTCTTGGGAGTACGGCCCTATGTTTAGCAGGTCCACCCTCGGAGGCAGTACCCCAAAGGGACATACTACATTCTCACTGAAGCAAAACTAATAGAAGAATCAAATAAAATGTAATCTTTGACATAATGAAGCCCTTCAAGGAAATGAAAATGAAGCACAAAAAAATGCCTGTAACTCAAAGCAATATGGTCAGTTAAAAATTGTATTAAAAATTGTATTGAAGTTAACAAAGGAATGTCACAAGAAGAGCTGAACTGGTGGTCTATGTGATGACATGGACGTGATACTTCACAATGCAAGACTAAATACAAGGAAATGAAATTGTTATCTGGGGAATGCTTCCTGCAGTCTCCTCATGCTTTTACGAGAAGACTTAGCTACACACTCAAGAGGGAACGTATTTTAAAGAACATTTCCATGATGCGGCTCCAAACAATGAGCCCAGAAATTAAAAGGGGAACATGTGGAAAGTATAGAGACATAACAGAAGGAAATTTCTCCACACTGAAGAAAAACGTGAGTTTCTACATTGAAAGAATTTGCCAATGCCCAGGCATATTAATGAGAGAAAGCACATATTTAGACATAAGTTGGTAGAACGAATTAATCTGCTTTCCCAGGGTAGAAAGGCAATATCAGAAGTGTCCAGGCACAGAATACAAGATACCAACAAAGAAAAGAGAATCAAACTAGCATCAGACCTCTCATCTGCAATTCTGGAAAGTTGAAAGTGCAGTACAATAATTTTATAGACAATTATTTTTATAGGCAGTTATATACAATTTCTATGTTAACACAAAAAAGTTAAAGTGGAATTCAAGGGTAAAACCAAGTAAAATATTATGTAAAAGTAAATGTTACAGCCCTAACCAGTTTGGCTCAATGGATAGAGCGTCAGTCTGCAGACTCAAGGGTCCCAGGTTCGATTCCGGTCAAGGGCATGTACCTTGGTTGTGGGCACATCCCCAGTAGGGAGTGTGCAGGAGGCAGCTGATCAATGTTTCTCTCTCATCGATGTTTCTAACTCTCTATCCCTCTCTCTTCCTCTCTGTAAAAAATCAATAAAATATATTTTTTTTAAAAAAGTAAATGTTACAATCTATAGAGAAGCTGTGATAGTTGTAAAACTTGATGTAGCCCAGCCATCGTGGCTCAGTGGTTGAGCGTCGACCTATGAACCAAGAGGTCCTGGTTTGATTCCCGGTCAGGGCACATGTTCAAGTTGCAGGCTCCATCCCCAGTGGGGGTGTGTAGGAGGCAGCCGATCAATGATTCTCTCTCATCACAGATGTTTCTCTCTCTCTCTCCTGTCATCTCTGAAATCAATAAAAATATATTTAAAAAATAAAAAATTGATATATCATTTATAATGTACAATTTAATATAAGGAGAATTTTATTAAAAGCTTAATCACATTTAGGGGACTTAATACAATTATCTGAGTATTTCACAGTTCATATAAATAGCATTTAAGTAAGAATATTTGAGTTTGGGTGGGAGAGTGAAAAAAGTTATTATATAGTAGGGGACATTGTCCCAGATCCAACCAAAGAACCCATTTCATTGACAGAAAAAATCATTACAGTAGCCTCCCCTTATCTGTGGTTTCGCTTTCCCAGGCTTCAGTTACCCACAGTCAACTGTGGTCTGAAAGTATTAAATGGAAGAGTCTAGAAATGAACAATTCATAAGTTTTAAGTTGCATGCCATGCTGTTCTAAGTAGCATGATGAAATTTCACATCATCCTGCTTCATCCCACCTGAGATGTGAATCACCCTTTGTCTCTTAATCCCAGTGTCTCATCTATAAAATAAGGAAGTTTAACCTACTTGTTTCCAAAGATCCTGACCCTAAGAGTCCCCAGGATGCACATTTATATAAAAATATGTGTATCCCCTTCATTATATGTTATTTTCTTAATTTAAGCCCCTGGCCCTGGAATCACAGTAAAGACAGAATTTTTGCCCACAAAAAAGTTTTCAGTTGGTCCCAGGGCAGTGTGATAAGGACTAGGATACAGGGTAGGGACCATGAGGAGAGAGATTGCAACACTCCCATGAGCTGGGTGGGGTAAGGGACCAGGAAGACTCCCTGGTGTGGGACCCTCTCTTTATATACTTCTGTGATCTTTTTATCAGCTCCTCTGTTCGCCTCTGCCTCCCCTCTGAGTACAGGACTTAGAGTAGTAAATAATCAATTAATGCGACTGGCCAAAGCATCAGTGTTGTTTTATACTTTTCTTTGTTTCATTGCCCATGACCCGCCCCCGAACCCCACCCCACGGAAGTAAATAAAAACTTGAGTCCAGAGCTCCACTGCGGAATGTTCTGGACTCCTGATCTGCCACAGCCTTCTCAAAGACCATGGAATTCTTGCTCCTGATCCTTACTGTGTTTTTGATTCTGTTCCAGATGTTGCCAGGTAACCAGAACCAAAATAAAAATAAGGAAAAGAGAGCTAGGATGGGGAACTGCCTATGGAAGATTTAGTATTTTTCTGTCAATTCGGACAAGGTTTCCCTTCACTATTTAAAGTGTTAATTTATTTTTTTCATATGTGTGATAGTTGAGAAGTTGCCACAACCCTGATTTTTCTGGGTTTATGTAAAAATCGTTCATTTGGGTTTTCTTCCCAATAAGTGGTCAGATCTCTTAATCTCTTCTTCCTTCATATGAAACACATTCAATTTCTTTTCAGGAGACACAATTTAAAATCCAGTTCAGCTCAAAGACTAGTATTCTTTTTTTTTTTTTCCCCCTCCATCCCGTTGCCCTCTTCCTCTATGAAACTCCCCTGGCAAAACTCCATTCTCTCAATGCACATGCACTAAAGCAGTAAAATATGGCTACTCAAAACCTTCACTACATTTCTTTAATTTCCTTTTTAAAAATAATTCTTTATCATTGAAAGTATTACAGATGTCTCCTTTTTTCCCCCCAGTAACCCCCTCCACTCCCCACCACCGCCCAAGGCCTTCAGCACCGATTGTCTGTGTCCTTCGTTATGCATATATGTACACAAGGTCTTTGGTTGATTACCTCCCACTCACCGACCATCCCCTTCCTTCCCTCTGAGATTCTGCACTCTATTCCATGCTTCCATGTCTCTGGATCCACTCTGTTCATCAGTTTATCTTGTTACTTAGATTCCAATATGAGTGAGATCATGTGATACTTGCCTTCCTCTGACTGACTTGTTTCACTTACCATGATACTCTCCAGGTCCCTCCATGCTGTCTCAAAGGGTAAGCGATTCTTCTTTTTCACTGTTGCATAGTATTCCATGGTATGGATGTACCACAGCTTTTTTATCCACTCATCTGCTGATGGGCACCTGGGCTGTTTCCAGATTTTAGCTGTGGTAAATTGTGCTGCTATGCACGTCGCGGTGCGCACATTCTTTCTGACTGGTGCTTCCAAGCCCAGTATTCTTGAGTTATGTTGGGCCCTCACCAACAGGTCCAGAGGTGGATCTCCTCAGTCTGACAACCTAAAAGGACAAGTTGTCTGCTCACCCATGTGAAATGCTAGGTTAGCAATAAAGTAGCCACCACAAATCTTCTCATTTAGAAAAGACCAGCAGCCATAGCCATTAGACCCAAACTATGAAGCTCTCCCCTGTGCCGAGGAGAGAGTCCTTGCAATCTGAAAGAGGTCTGCTTCTGCTCTGTGATGAATTCCCTTGCCCGTTATTCTCTGTGACCCCCAAATCCATCCTGGTGGAGCTTCCTCCTTATACATAATTCTCCTCGACAGTATCTGGACTTGGTGTTTGGAAGTTTGCCTTTGAAGCTGCTTTCCTCTTTGAAAGATAGAGAACTAGATTGTTCTACAGCTCAGTCAGACATTTTGTTGGCCTCGGGTTAATGGTTTCTTTGGCAATATGGAAACCTTTGAAGACTTAGTAGGCTCCTGATATATTAGCTTCTACTCTGTTCCATCTGCAATTAACCAAATCTGATGTTCCTTCCTCAATTACTTATTTCTCAAATTATTTTTATTCTTCCTTGTGCCCCGCCCCTCTCTCCCTCATAAATGGCAGCTACTGTGAAGCTCTGAGAAGTCCACATCATTAATCTTACCTTTTCTCTCACTTGCTTCATACCAACGGAAATATTTTACCTGCATTTAGTGTTCAATACCTTATTAAATCCCTTCTCTTATTATTTAGGGCCTAGGATTAGACTAGTTTTATACCCTTGCAAGGCCCTCTATTTCAGCTCATTTCTACTTGCAAGCTGACTTGAGGTCATCTCCTTGGAATACCACACCAAACACAGCCCTAATCAACCAGAACACGTCTTGGTTCTCCATACTTTGCCCATGGAGCTTTCAGATCATCAGGCACAGGATCTGCCTCCCAAGTTTCAAGGTTCTCAGCTGCATCTGATCCCAAACATTACTCAAGTTTCAGGATAACATAATCCTCTATGGACAACATCCCACTGAATCTACCAAAAAAACTACCGGAATAAAGGAGTTTAACAAAGTTGCACATCATGAGTTTACTATACAAAAATCAATTGTATTTTTGTATACAAGGAACAACAAATAAAATGAAAAATTTTAAATGGTCACTCATAATATTATCAAAAATACCTGGGGGATAAATATGACAAATGACGTGCAAAACCTATTTATTAAAAGCCATAAACATTATGGAATTCAGTTCAGGAAAACCTAATTGAGTGAAAAGATATATTGTGGCCTAGAAGGTGTAGCTTAGTTGTTGAGCATTGACCCATGCATCAAGAGATCACGGTTTGATTCCCCATCAGGGCACATGGCCAGGTTGCGGGCTTGATCCCTGGTACGCTGTGTGCAGGAGGCAGCTGATCAATATTCTCTCTCATCATTGATATTTCTATCTCTCTCTCTCCCTCTCACTTGCTCTCTCTGAAATCAATAAAATATATTTTTAAAATATGTATTATGTTCAGGGGTTGGAAGACTCAATACCTTTAAGGTGTCAATTCTGTCCAAATTAATCTATAGATTCAATGCAATCACAATTAAGATACCAGTAGGTTATTTTTTTAATTGACATACTGCCTTTAAAATTCATATGGAAATGCAAAGGATCTATAATAGCGAAAACCACTTAACAGGTGGGAAGATCTTCAGCATTATTAGTAATTAGGGAGTTATAAATTAACCTTCACTATCAGATATCACTGCACACCCATTAGAATGGCTGAAATTAAAAAGACTGATCATATCAAGTGTTGTGGAGGATGTGGAGAGCTGAAACCCTCATACATTGCTGGTAGGAATGCAAGATGGTACAGCCACTTTGGAAAACACAGTGGAAATTTCCTAGGAAGTTTAGCTGACGCCTACCATGTCATCCAGCCATTCTCCTCCAAGATATTTACCCAAAAGAACAGAAAGCATATGTCCGAATAAAGACTTGCACGTGAATGCCCATACTATCCCTTTTGGAATAGCCCAAAATAGAAACATACCAGTCTAACTGGGTAAGTTCTGGAAAATGCAAACTAATGCATGGTTTCAAATAGTAGCTCAAAGGACGCCTAGGGGTGGAGGGAGAGTGCTGGAAGAGGTGAGGGGGAATTTTAAAGAGGCACAAAGGATTTGGGGGCAGTAGCAGATATGTTAATTCTCTTGGTGGGGATGAAGTTTTAATGAGTGCATACATGTTAAAATTATCCAATTGATTACTTCAAATATGTACAATTTCCTGTTTGTTAATTATACCTCAATAAATCTGTTTAAAAAAGTAACAGCAACTTTCAGCAAAATAGAAGTCCAATCGACAGGTAAACAACAATGTCACACCCTCCAGGTACACTTAGTGATGGGCAGGACCTCAGTTTATCCCGGGACAAGGATGGCGAGAGTGGGCACTGGGCCAGAGGCTCACTGTGATACACGAACTGCATGCACTTATCTTCTGCCCTGTGATGGGCTTTTCCCCTTCAGAACATGTTCTTTTAGAAATTACCCTTCTCCATTCACACCACCACCACTGCAGACATTAGGACAGGCTCTACGAATTGGGCTGGGGGTAGTCCAAATGTTCCTGCTTTCCTGTAGTGTGACCCCAAAAATGGTTTTTCTCAAGCCCCTCCATTTAGAAAGTGCCAGGTAGCTCACTCATCATAAGACATTGAGAGACACCATTCACAAATTTAATATATAGATTTTTTTATGCCTGGATGGAACTAGAACAGCTATCTTTATTCTCTGGAGAAATTCCTCTTATTCTATCACTTAGCCTCAGCTTGACAAAACCAGTTAGAGAATACCCTAGACCTCTCTGAGCAGACATTTCATAGTAAAGGAGCTCTGCCTGTTAGGAGGTGTTAACCTAAAAGTGGTTTGAAGATAGTCCATCCTGGGCACTCCAGTTTGCTCATCCACATGCCATCCTGCCAATTCCTATTGTCTGATCTCACAGGCATGGTCATCAAACCCTGGAAAGGAAAATCAGCACTGTCTTCTGAAACTTTACAGGGACTTTTAGGATCAAGTAAACAAGAGGAAGCAGGAGTTGGTATAGGGTGAAAATATGATGCAAACAATTCAGGACGAGGCTGACTCAAGAGGTCACATTGGGGCTCTGCATCCCAGGGGCTGATCTGAATGTCAAGGCCTTCACAGATTATCCCAGAGCTTCAATGGCCTCCAGGGTGCCTGTGTCAGAAGTAACATCCCAACGTCCTGTGGAGCTGCCTTGAATAGGGTGCATTTTTTCTTTTTTTAATCTTTTTAAAAAATACTAGAGGCCCAGTGCACAAAATTTGTGCTGGGGAGGGGTTGTCCCTCAGCCCAGCCTGTACCCTTTCCAATCTGGGATATCCCTCTCACAATCCAGGACTGCTGGCTCCCAACTGCTCGCCTGCCTGTCTGCCAGCTTGCCCCTAAGTGCTTCTCCCTGCCCGCCATATTACCCCCTAAGTATTCCCCTGCCAGCCTGATCAATGCCTAACTGCTCCCCTGGCTGCCCAATTGCCCCAAACTGCCCTCCCCTACTGGCCCAGTCACCCTTAATTGCCCTCCATTGCAAGCCCGGTCACCCCTACCTGCCCTCCCCTGCTGGCCAGGTCGCCCCAACTGTCCTCCCCTTCAGGCCTTATCGCCAACAACTGCCCTCCCCTGCTAGCCTCTTGTGGCAAACATCTTGTGTACCTATGGGAATGGCCATCTTTGACCACATGGGGACAGCCAGCTTGTGTGTTCGAGTGATGGTCAATTTGCACATTACTCTTTTATTAGATAGGGTATTTTTATTGATTTCAGAGAGGAAGGGAGAGGAAGAGGGAGAGAGATAAAAACATCAATGATGAGAAAGAATCAATGATTTGCTACCTCCTGCAGGTCCCTTAAGGGGATAGAACTCACAACCCGGGCATGTGCCCTTGACTGGAATTGAACTTGGGACCTTTCAGTCTGCAAGGCAACATTCTATCCACTGAGCCAAGCCAGCTAGGGCAGGAGGGTGCATTTCTGGTGACTGCATAACATCCCACTTTGAGTCCTATTATAAATTATCTCCTCCAAATTCCCAGAAAACCAGCTCTATTACCTTGGGCAAGTCACTTCCCTGGTGGACACCAATGTAAGATTTTTGGACTATAGATTGACATGTGTTTTATTTCCACAAACCTTCACTAGAAGGTGCTGTGTGCCTTGGGGTTCAAAAATGAGAGATACAGTCCTTATTCTCAGGAATCTCACATCCAGTGGGGGCACACACACAAGTAAATAGACACTTTAAAAGCAGGCATATGCCGGGGTGGGAGGGACTGTGAGCAGAGAAGGCAGGTCCCTTATGAGAGGTCGGGGGAAGCCAGTGGGGAGGCCATCTTCATATCTCCAAACACACCCTAAAGGCCCGTGACTTCTAATCATCTGCTTGACCTCCAGGGCCTGTATCAGATGCTCAATCAGTGTGCCAGCCAATAGACTGCTGTTCCACACGAATTAGCTTTTATCTGTCCAGTTTAGTGCCCAGAGAGGACAATAAAACTCCAGTTCAGATGCACACTGTACAAAGTGTTCTGGACTCCCGGATCCACTGCCGCCTACTTCCCAAGGACCATGAAACTCCTGCTGCTGACTCTCACTGTCCTTGTGTTCCTACCACAAGTGATCCCAGGTAATCAGAACCCCGGGAAACTCCACACATGGAGGTAGAAGGGCCTCTGGTCCTGGAAATAACTATGTGTTACTGTACCCCTCATCCTGGGCAGCTCCCTGGTTCTCTCCCTTGGGACCCTGTCCCCAGCAGGTGTAGAACCTAAGGCTAGGACAAGCCCTTCCTTACTAGACAGAGGCAACCCCACCAGCCAGAGTTGTCTTTGGGTAAATTCCAAGTTGCCACCTACAGAACCAGATGAGAGTTTAACTGCTTCCGTTCTCTTCCCAGCTTGTGTCAGCTCTTGGAAATGATTCCTCGAGCCCACTTTTCTGTTTTTCTTGGTCCTAAACGTCCAGTTGTAGCTTTAAGTGAAGGTTTTTTTTTTCATATTCTAGAATTTGGCAAACAGGTCAGAAAATATCTGCAGAACTGTATTGAAATAGAGCAATGAAAGTCTAGCGTTTAATATCACTGCTTTTTAAAGTACATTTAGAGTCATGCCCAGACCTGTGAAATTGCTGCTGAAGTGGACCTGAATAGTTTCTTATTCAAAGTACTCCACTTCCTCCTGTGTTGTATATTTCTCAAGATACATTTCCATGTATGAACAAGGTCAGATAAAAGTGAACCTATGTTTCTGTTCTATAAAAAAGTGACATGTGCCCTGCGATTGTGGCTCAGTTTTGCTTAAGCGTCGACCTATGGACTAGGAGGTCCGATTCCCGGTCAGGGCACATGCTCAGGTTGTGGGCTCAATCCCCAGTGGGGGGTTGGGGGTGTGCAGAAGGCAGCTGATCAATGATTCTCTCTCCTCATTGATGTTTCTATCTCTCTATCTCTCCCTTCCTCTCTGAAATAATATATATATATACTTTAAAAATAACATGCTATATACATGGTTATGCAGCATTCTCCTTTCACTTAATAATGTTTTGTGACCATCTTTCCATGTCACCACCTAAAGATCTGACTTATTCTTTTTGAAATTCCACTATATGATAATTTATGCAAAGTCATTTGGGAATTTTCTGATTTTCTAACAACACATCAGTGAACATACTTATTAAGCATCCATACATATTTGGACAAGGATTTATATAAAATAGATTCCATGAGGTCAAAGGTCAGGGTAAAAGTCAGTGTAAAGTATTTTTTTCCATGAAGTCCTCCCTTACAGATCTTTCAAGACACTGCCAGTAGAAATTGTTAGCTGTTAGGGTTTTGAGGAATTTTTCAGTCTGTGTGGGATTGGTGGTGTCTGCTTTCAGTTCTCAGGGAGGTGTTGAGACTAGGAAAGAGACAGAGGTGCAAGATTTTGGAAAAGCAATCCACGAATCATGGAAACTCAAAGCATGTGGTAGTGAAGGAAATATTACATGTTCTGGATTTCAAGTCTGACTGTTCTGGTAGGAGATATAAATTTGGGCAATCCCCTTGAAGAGAGTAGTTGAGATGATAAAAGAAGCATAAAGTCTTCATGCTTTTTTTTTATTTTAGTAAATCTTTATTGTTCAGATTATTACATTTGTTCCTCTTTTTTTCCCCCCATAGCTTCCCTCCACCCAGTTCCCACCCCACCCTTGCCCTTACCTCGCCCCACTGTCCTCATCCATAGGTGCACAATTTTTGTCCAGTCTCTTCCCGCATCTCCCACACCCCTTTCCCCACCAAGAATAGTGAGTCCATTCCCTTTCTAAGTCCCTGATTCTATTATAATCACCAGTTCGTTCTGTTCATCAGATTATTTATTCACTTGATTCTTAGATTCACTTGTTGATAAATGCATATTTGTTGTTCATAATTAGTATCTTTACCTTTTTCTTCTTCTTCCTCTTCTTAAAGGATACCTTTCAGCATTTCATATAATACTGGTTTGGTGGTGATGAACTCCTTTAGCTTTTCCTTATCTGTGAAGCTCTTTATCTGACCTTCAATTCTGAATGATAGCTTTGCTGGGTAAAGTAATCTTGGTTGTAGGTTCTTGGCATTCATCACTTTGAATATTTCTTGCCACTCCCTTCTGGCCTGCAAAGTTTCTGTTGAGAAATCAGCTGCCAGTCGTATGGTATTCCCTTGTAGGTAACTGAGTTTCTTTCTCTTGCTGCTTTTAAGATTCTCTCTTTGTCTTTTGCTCTTGGCATTTTAATTATGATGTGTCTTGGTGTGGTCCTCTTTGGATTCCTTTAGTTTGGGGTTCTCTGTGCTTCTTGGACTTGTAAGTCTATTTCTTTCACCAGGTAGGGGAAGTTTTCTGTCATTATTTCTTCAAATAGGTTTACAATATCTTGGTCTCTCTCATCTTCTGGCACCCCTATAATTCTGATGTTGGTACGCTTGAAGCTGTCCCAGAGGCTCCTTACACTATCTTCGTATTTTCGGATTCTTTTTTCATTTTGCTTTTCTGGTTGGGTGTTTTTTGCTTCTTCGCATTTCAAATCTTTGCCTTGATTCTTGCGCTCCTCTGGTCTGCTGTTGGGAGTCTGTATAATATTCGTTATTTCAGTCCGTGTATGCTTAATTTCTAGTTGGTTCTTTATCACAACATCGAGGGTCTCATTAGATTTCTTGAGGATCTCATTAACTTTATCGGCGGCTTCTAGACAGTTCTTGAGAGACCTTAAAAGTGTGGTTCTGAACTCAATATCCTCCATTGACAGTTTTGTCCTCTTTCTTTGTCTCCGCATTTTTTATGCTTTCTTGGTGCACCCCTAGTGGTCTTTGTGTGCAGTCTTGTTGTAGTTAAGCCTTGATTGTTGTAGTTAATACTAGGGGGATTTGACCTCCAGGCCAACTGGCTGTGAGAATCAGCTGTGTCTGCAGTGGGAAAACTTCTGTCCTCTAGGGAGGTGCTAATCTAGCCTTTGCCTGAGGCTATCTGGCAAATGGCTCTGTGAAGGGCTTGGGCGGGGCGGGTCACACAGGATCAACAGGGAAGGTGGAGGGAGCAGTTATGGCTGCTCTCAGTCCCGTCCCCAGATGCTCTGCCTCTCAGATCCCAGCAACCGCTGCAAACCTCAGAGAGAAAGCTGCCCTTATGTTCCAACCGATGCCAGACAGTCCCGCTTCTCCCGTTTGAGTCTGAGTCCCTAGAGACTCGCCCTGAACTGGTGCTCAGAATCTGAGACTCCTTCCCGATTGAAAACGACAACTGTGCCCTCAGCTACCAGCCCGCTCCGCGCGTACCTCCACACCTTTGTATTTTCTGCACTGTGCCTCCTCTGAATCTCCTTTGCTATTCTCTTTCCTTCTAGTTGAAGAATTTCCCCTCAGCCAGTCTTCCTGTGGTTCTGGGCGATGTCTGTTCTGTCTTTTAGTTGTATTTGTGAAGTGGTTGTTCGAGGCAGCTAACTCCGGTGTTTACGTATGCTGCCATTTTGGTTTTCTCCCATCTTCATGCTTTATCCTGGACAGCCCTTACAGGTGAGGAAGAAGAATAAAAACCAGTGACACTTACAGCGACAGGGAACATTCATACCTCTCACCAGTAGTGCACAAGACTTACCATGTCACCATAATCCCTCCAACACTCAGCATTTTACCAGTCTGATGGTTAGGCCATAGTACACTGTTGTTTTCAATGGCATTTCTCTTATCCTCTGATCAAAATATCTGAGTGGCTTCCTTCAATGACTTGCAAGACCTTCTGTGATCTCAACTTCCATTATGTTTCTTCAATTATTTCCACATAACTCATTGTACAGTCACCACAGCCACCTTATTATTGTGCAAAATCTCTGGGCCTTGGGCTTTCTCTGCCTGGTATGCTCTTTCCCCAGTGAATCTCATAGCTCACTCACTTCCTTCTCAATGAGCTCTTTTATTTCTTCCCTTCCAATCACAAACTTTGTACTGGGGACCGAACCCACAACCTGGGTATGTGCCTTGATGGGGAAGTGAACCGGCAACTTTTTGGTGCACGGGACAATGCTCAACCAACTGAGCCACACTGGCCAGAGAAGGAGTTCTTTATTTTTTATATTATTCCCTAGTCATCTTTAGTAACTGGGCATATTACCCCCGAATCTGTCATGAACTCTCTATGAATTGTGCCCAGGATATGTCTGTTCTTCATTGAACAAAAATACGTAATTCTGATCTAAACAAATTCAACCTTGCCTTGGTGGTTTCGTTAAAGTTCTTCCCACTCGTATGTCTCAAAGGAAATCTGTGACATAATCTTACAATAACTTTTTAGCTTTGCCTTTCATGTTTAGATCTTTAAGACACCAACCGGAATGTGTAAAGCCACTTTTATTTTTCTCATGGAGCGAACCAGGCTTCCCAACACCATAGGATAAATAATTGATGCTTTCTCCATTGCTATTGCATATAAAGTTCCTGTTTAAGCATGTATCTATTTCAAACTGTCTATTTTACTTGCTGTACTAGTTTCCTTGTTCTTGTAGCTATGCTTTATTTTTTGTAACAAACTTTATAGTCTGTCAGTATTTAGAAGGACAAGCCTTTGTCTTGCTTTTTAAAAACAAATTTTATTTTATTGTTTAAGGTATTACAAATAGTAGTACATATGTCTCCTTCCCCCCCCCACATTGACCTCCCCCCACTTACCTGTCCTCCCCTACCCTACCTCCTGGCACTTGCTCTCACCCCTCCCCGAGCCCACCCCCGAGTCTTGCGTCCATTGTTTATGCTTATATACATGCATCCAAGTCCTTCGGTTGTCTTGCTTATTTTTTTAAAAAAAAAAAATCTTAGCTCTGTATGGTCTTTATTCTTCATTACAAACTTTAAAATAAAATAATCAAATCTCTCAAAAAAATCCCACTGGAATTTTGATTAGCATTGCAATGGATTAATTTAGGGGAAAGTGAACATATATAATACCTAAGGCGCTCCATCCAAGATCACATTTTTCTGTTAGAGTTTTAAGACATATCCCATAGAGGTCTTAGATATCCTTCACATCTAAGATACTTCATACCTATGCTATCTATTTTACTTTCTAGTTAGTTATTGTTGGTGTCAAGACGTGCTATTCTTTTAAGGTAATATTGCATCTGACATAATTATTGAACTCATATTTATTGTAAGAATTTGTTAGTTCCTTTTTAATATTTTAATCATAATTCCTAGAATGGATGACAATTTCATCCCTTCCCTTCCAATCCTCATACTTCTGTTTCCTTTTGTCTTTTCCTTTAAACACTGACCAGGGCCACCACTATTATTTTAAAGAATAGCAATAATAGAGAGTATTTTTATTTTCCTGACCTCATTGGATATTAGTTTCTCCATTAAAGCATGTTAGCATTAGAATTTGATGCATAACCTTTACCAAATTAAGAAAATTCCCTTGCCCTAACCTGTGTGACTCAGTGGATAGAGCATCCGCCTGTGGAATGAAGGGTCACAGGTTCGATTCCGGTCAAGGGCATGTACCTTGGTTGCAGGCACATCCCCATTAGGGGATGTGCAGGAGGCAGCTGACCCATGATGTTCTCTCATCGATGTTTCTAACTCTCTATGCCTCTCCCTTCCTCTCTGTAAAAAATCAATAAAAGATGTTTTTTAAAAAAGAAAATTCCCTCTATTCCTGCTTTGCATGGAGTTTTCATCATAAATAAGCATTGAACTTTATCAAATAATTTGTCTGTATTAAATAACATAATTCTATTATTTATCTCCTTAATTCTGTAAAGGTGGTGAATCTCATTAAAATATTTTCTTTTTTTGTATTTTTTTTATTGCTTAAAGTATTTCAAAGGATATTACATATGTGTCGTTTTATTTTTCCCCGCCCTTGACAATCCGCTGGCCTCCCCTACCCCCCAGTGTCTTATGTCCATTGGTTATGCTTATATGCATGCATACAAGTCCTTCGGTTGATCTCTTACCCCCCTCCCTCCTGCACCCCCACCCTCCCCGGCCTTCCTGCTGCAGTTTGACAATCTGTTTGAGGCAGCTCTGCCTGTGTATCTATTATTGTTCAAAAGTTTATAATGGTCTCTATTATCCATGAATGTGATCATGTGGTATTTTTCCTTCATTGACTGGCTTATTTCACTTAGCATAATGCTCTCCAGTTCCATCCATGACGTTGAAAATGGTAAGAGTTCCTTCCTTTTTAGAGCAGCATAGTATTCCATCATGTAGATGTACCACAGTTTTCTAATCCATTCATCTACTGATGGGCACTTAGGCTGTTTCCAGATCTTAACTTTGGTGAATTGTGCTGCTATGAACATAGGGGTGCATATATCCTTTCTGATTGGTGTTTCTGGTTTCTTGGGATATATTCCTAGAAGTGGGATCACAGGGTCAAATGGGAGTTCCATTTTTACTTTTTTGAGGAAATTCCATACAGTCTTCCATAGTGGCTGAACCAGTCTGCATTCCCACCAGCAGTGCACAAGGGTTCCTTTTTCTCCACATCCTCTCCAGCACTTGTTGTTTGTTGATTTGTTGATGATAGTCAGTCTGACAGGTGTGAGATGGTACCTCATTGGTGTTTTGATTTGCATCTCTCAGATGATTAGTGACTTTGAGCATGTTTTCATATGTCTCTTGGCTTTCTGAATGTCCTCTTTTGAAAGGTGTCTATTTAGGTCCTTTGCCCATTTTGTGATTGGATTGTTTATCTTCCTTTTGTTAAGTTGTATGAGTTCCCTATAAATTTTGGAGATTAGGCCCTTATCAGACATGACATTGGCAAATATGTTTTCCCACGCAGTGGGTTTTCTCGTTGTTTTGTTGATGGTTTCTTTTGCTGTGCAGAAGCTTTTTATTTTGATGTAGTCTCATTTGTTCATTTTCTCTTTAGTTTCAAGTGCCCTAGGAGCTGTATCAGTGAAGAAATTGCTTCGGCATATGTCTGAGATTTTGTTGCCTTTGGATTCTTCTAGAATTTTTATGGTTTCCTGTCGTACATTTAAGTCCTTTATCCATTTTGAGTTTATTTTTGTGTATGGTGTAAGTTGGTGATCTAGTTTCATTTTCTTGTATATCTCTGTCCAATTTTCCCAACACCATTTATTGAAGAGACTATCTTGGCTCCATTGTATGTTCTTGCCTCCTTTGTCGAATATTAATTGAGCATATTGGTTCGGGCCGATATCTGGGCTCTCTATTCTATTCCATTGATCTATATGTCTGTTCTTGTGCCAGTACCAGGCAGTTTTAAGAACAGTGGCTTTGTAATACATCTTGATATCTGGTATTGAGATCCCACCTACTTTGTTCTTTCTCAGGATTGCAGCAGCTATTCGAGGTCTTTTTTTATTCCAGATGAATTTTTGGAGAGTTCGTTCTAGATTTGTGAAGTATGCCATTGGTAATTTAATGGGGATTGCATTGAATTTATAGATTGCTTTGTGTAGTATGGACATTTTAATGTTGTTGATTCTACCAATCCATGAACACGGTATGTTCTTCCATCTGTTTATGTCTTCCTCTATCTCTTTTTTCAACGTCCTGTAGTTTTCTGAGTAGAGGTTTTTTTACCTCTTTAGTTAAGTTTATTACTAGGTAGCTTAATTTTTTTTGGTGCGATGGTAAATGGGATTGTTTTTATAATCTCTCTTTCTGAAAGTTCACTATTGGTGTATAGAAATGCCTCAGATTTCTTGGGGTTAATTTTGTATCCTGCTACATTGCCAAATTCATGTATTAAGTCTGGTAGTTTTTTGATGGAGTCTCTAGGGTTTTGTATGTATAATATCATGTCGTCTGCAAATAAGGACAGTTTTACTTCCTCTTTTCCAATTTGGATGCCTTTTATTTCTTCTTCTTGTCTAACTGCAATGGCTAATACTTCCAGTACTGTGTTGAACAGGAGTGGTGAGAGTGGGCATCCCTGTCTTGTTCCTCTTCTTAGGGGAAATGGTGTTAGTTTTTGTCCATTGAGTATGATGTTGGCTGTGGGCCTGTCATATATGGCTTTTATTATGTTGAGGTATGATCCTTCTACTCCCACCTGGCTGAGAGTTTTTATGAAAAATGGGTGTTGGATTTTGTCAAATGCTTTTTGTGCATCAATTGATATGACCATGTGGTTTCTTTCTTTCAATTTGTTTATGTGATGTATCACGTTTATTGATTTGTGGATATTGTACCATCCTTGCATCCCTGGGATAGATAAATCCTACTTGGTCATGGTGTATGATCTTTCTGATGTACTGCTGGATCCGATTTGCTAAGATTTTGTTGAGGATTTTGGCATCTATGTTCATGAGTGATATTGGCCTGTAATTCTCTTTCATTGTGTTGTCTTTACCTGGTTTTGGTATTAGGGTGATGCTGGCTTCATAGAATGAGCTTGGAAATGTTCCTTCCTCTTGAATTTTTTGTAGTAGTCTGAGGAGGATAGGTTTTAGTTCTTCCTTGAATGTTTGGTAAAACTCCCCTGTGAAGCCGTCTGGTCCTGGGCTTTTGTTTGATGGAAGCTTTTTGATGACTGCTTCAATTTCTTCCATAGTTATTGGCCTGTTGAGATTTTTGGATTCTTCCTGATTGAGTTTTGGAATGTTGTATTTTTCTAGGAATTTGTCCATTTCCTCCAGGTTGTCTAGTTTGTTGGAGTAGAGCTGTCCATAGTATTTTTTAACAATCACTTGTATTTCTGTGGGGTCTGTTGTTATTTCGCCTCTATCATTTCTGATTTTAATTTTGTCCTCTCTCTTTGCTTCTTGGTGAGTCTGGCTAGAGGTTTGTCCATCTTGTTTATCCTTTCAAAGAACCAGCTCTTGGTTTCATTGATTTTCTGTATTGTTTTTTGGTCTCTGTGTCATTTATTTCTGCTCTAATATTTATTATCTCCTTCCTCCTCTCACTCTGGTGTTTTCTTGTTGCTCTCTTTCTAATTCTTTGAGTTGTAGAGTTAGATGATTTACTACCTTTTTTTTCTTGTTTTTTGAGATAGGCCTGTAGAGCTATAAACTTCCCTCTCAGGACTGCTTTCATTGTGTCCCATAGGCTTTGGATTGTTGTCTTTTCATTGTCATTAGTTTCCAGGATGTTTTGAATTTCTTCTTTGATCTCATTGGTAACCCAGTCAATATTTAATAACATGCTATTCAGCTTCCAGGTGTATGAGTATTTTGGGTTGTTTTTATTGCAGTTTATTTCTAATATTATGCCATCGTGGTCTGAGAAGATGCTTGGTATGATTTCAATCTTCTTGAATTTGGGGACTTTGCTTGTGACCCAATATGTGGTCTATTTTTGAATCTGTCCCATGAGCACTTGAGTAGAATGTATATTCCACAGCTTTGGGGTGAAGTGTTCTGAAGATGTCTATTAAGTCCATCTGATCTAGTGAGTCATTTAGGATTGCTGTTTCTTTGCTGATTGTTTGTCTAGAGGACTTATCCAGTGATGTCAGTGGTTTATTAAAGTCCCCTACTATGATTGTATTGTTGTTGATCTCTCCTTTGATATCTTCCAGGAGTTTTTTTATGAATTTGGGTGCTCCTGCATTGGGTGCATATATGTTTACCAGGGTTATATCTTTTTGTTGTATTGATCCCTTTAGTATTATGAAGGGGCCTTCCTTATCTCTTGTTATGGCCTTCACTTTGAGGTCTATTTCGTCCAATATAAATATTGCTACCCCAGCTTTCTTTTCCTTTCCATTTGCTTGAAAGATATTTTTCCATCCCTTCACTTTCAGTCTGTGTGAGTCCCTTATAATGAGGTGGGTCTCTTGTAATCAGAAGATGTGTGGGTCATGTTTTTTTATCCATTCAGCCACTCAATGTCTTTTGGTTGGAGCATTTAGTCCATTTACGTTTCAAGTTATTATTGAAAGGTACTTGTTTGTAGCCACTTCTTTTTTTGTGTGGCTGTTTTGTTTCTGAGCTTTTTATTTCTTCTTTTTACACCAGTCCCTTTAGCATTTCTTGCATGGCTGGCTTGGTGGTGATAAACTCCCTTAGCCTTTTTTTTGTCTGTGAAGCTTCTTATTTCCCCTTCAGTTTTGAATGATAGCCTTGCTGGATAGAGTATTCTTGGATTCAGTCCTTTGCTTTGCATCACTTTGTAAATTTCTGTCCATTCTTTTCTGGCCTGATGTGTTTCTGTTGAGAAATCATTTGATAATCTAATGGGAGATCCCTTTTATGTAACTTTCCATCTCTCTCTTGCAGCCTGTAAGATTCTCTCTCTGTCCTGAACATTTGCCATGGTCATTATGATGTGTCTTGGTGTGGGTCTTTTCGGGTTCACCTTGTTTGGGACTCTCTGGGCTTGTGTGACTTTTTTCTTCCCCACCTCAGGGAAGTTTTCTGATATTATTTCTTCGAATAGGTTTTCTAATCCTTGTTCATCTTTCTGTTGTTCTGGCACCCCTATTATTCGTATGTTGTTTCGTTTCATGTTGTCCCAAAGCTCCCTTAGGCTCTCCTCCTGTCTTTTAATTTTTTTGTCCAATTGCAGTACATTTTGGGTGTGTTTTGCTTCCTTGTCTTCTAATTCACTAATTTGGTCCTCCGCTTCTCCTAGTCTACTGTTGATACTTTCAATGGTGTCTTTTATTGCAGCTATATCACTCTTCATTTCTTCTTGGGTCTTACTTAGGTTGTTAATTTTTTCATCTGTTTCTTCTAGCTTCTTGCATATGTTATTGATTTTTTTCCTCCATCCGGTTTATGCACTCTAGGACCTTTATTCTGAATTCTTTTTCTGTCATGTTGCATGCCTCTTTATCACTTAGCTGCTTTTCTGGTGAGTCCTCCTTTTCTTTCCTTTGGGGGTTTCTTTGTCTACCCATGTTTGATCTCACTGACATATCTAGATGTTGAGTCATTCAATGGCTGCTCCCTGGGTGGCAGTGGCTCCTTGGGCTGTGGTTGCTCTTCAGGCGGTTGTGGTAGCAGCTGCTCCTCAGTTGGCAGCAGCTCCCCTGGTGGGTGCTGTTCACAGCTGTGGTGGCTCTTCTGGCTGGTGGGTGGAGGCTTCACGTACAGCTGCTGTTCCTCAGACAGAGGGTGTGGTGCTCAGGAGGCTGCTATTCCTTGGATCTGCTGCATTGATTTAAAGGCACAAAATACAACACAACAAGGCATGACGTAACAGGCACTAAACACAAATATATTCACGATATGAATAACCCCAAATAAATGTGACCACCCAAATTAAGAGAATTAGGGGATAAGGAAGAAGGAAGAGAAAAAGATAAGAGAAAAAAGAAAATAAAAGAAAAGTAGGGGGGGAAAGGAGTGCAAAAATGAAATTGGGAAAAAGGAGGGGGGGAAAAAGAGGGGGGGAAAAAGAGCGAAAAGAGAGAGTGAAGTAGAAGAGGGGAAGAGACTATTTATATGAGGAGAAAACTCCTATAGAACCGCCACTAATCCCAACAAACTCCAGCAACAGCTCCCTGGAGATGAATGCAAACTAGAAACAACCAATAATATCAAGAGAGGCAAGGGAAAACAGAAGCACAAAAATAACTGGGGGGTAGGGGGGCAATGGAGGGAGGGGGAAAACCAGCAGAAAAAAATAAAAATAAAAAGCAAAACAGCCTCACAACCAGTCCTAAAACACACACATACACACACACACACACACACACACACACACACACACACACACACACACAAACAAACAAACAAACAAACAAACAACAACAACAACAAAACAATATACTCAACAATCAAGCAAAGAGCAACCAAATAATAGAAAGATAAAAGAAGAAAAAAAATTTTGGATAGTGAAGAAAGATGAGGGATATGTGTATAAGGATTTAGAGCAGTGGATTGGAAATAGGATATATAAGTAGGGTGAAATTTTGACAGGAAGTAAACAGAAGGAATAGGGAAAATCTAAAGCAGGAATAGGGTAAGAGAAACAGGACAACAAAAGGGGAAAAGTGAGGGAGAGGGTTTTAGCATAGAGGTAAAATTGAGGTAGGGAAAATTGATGCTAAAGGAACGATGAAAATAGAATGGAGAACACTAATCCCAAAATAAAATAAAGAGAAAATAAAATGGCACTTTAAAAAATGGTAAAATGGTAGCAGTAATAATACTGGTTAAAAATAAAAATGTAGTAATGAAAAGGGTAAAATCAAGAGATGGAAAAAAGAAGAAAAAAAATTGGTTTCTTAGTTAAAAGGTGAAAAAAGAAAAAAAATTTTTTGCAGTAGTGAAGGTCCTTCGTTTCTTCTACTCGTCAGTCTGGCTCGCCTTAGTCCTATCCAGAGCTGGTTCTTTAATCTTTACCCTGCTCTGTGTTGTTGCTGGGATTGAAAATCCCTCTATAGGCCAGACCCTGTTAACTCCCAGGGACTGATCAGATTATTTTAATCCTTGATCTCATTCAGGGTGGAATCTGGGTGTGGCTGTGCTCCTTGCCTGGGGGCTGGGGGGAGGAGTCTCACTCTCCGGAGAGAATGGCTGCCCTGATCCTGGGCCCAGGCGTGTCTCAGCACTAAATTCACTGCCACCTCTCCCGGCCCCCCTCTCTCCTCAGTCTCTCCCCAGATTCCACTCGTCCACACCTTCTCCCTCTCTTCAGCACAGGTGAGTGTCTGTATCCGAAATGTCTTATGAACAGGATTCCGTGAAAACAAACAAACAAACGCTGGCCGCGGAAATGGGGAAGGCTGAATTTCTGTAAGCTCCACTCTTACTGGCACTGCATGCTCTGGTCAGCTCTTCAGGCTGCCCCCTTTAGGCTCAGTCCTCCGTGATCACAGAACCCAGATCTCAAATCCGCCCGCGCCAGGAATCCTGTGGTTCTCCTGTCCCCTGTCAGGGGCTGTGCCTGTCCCAAGGGACGCGGCTGTCTGCCACGCGGTCTGCCTCTGACCCTCTGGGCTCAGAGGTCTGGCAAACTTTCCTGCCCAGATCCCTGGTTTTACCTTTCCAGGGGAGTTCTGACTTTCCCGACTGCAAACCATCTCACCAGCTGAGTAAATTCGCCAATTCGTGGTGGGTGTTATTAGTTTCAGCTGCTTACTCCATTTGCTCCGGGACATGACCTGGGACGAGTCTGCCTATATCAGCGCCATCTTGTCAAGTCTCTAAAATATTTTCTAATGTTGGATTGTTACAGAAGACCGGAGAAAAACCAAGCAACACTTAGAGAAAGGGAGTTACATTTTATTATGTGCAGGCCCAGAGAAAAATGTGTCTCTCAAATTTGGGGCCCCCAAACATGGAGGAAACTGTCTCTATTTATACTTTTTCCAGTCCTTTGTCTCCAGAATTGGCAATGAGACTTCCGGGCCTTCTGGGAAAGAAGGCCTTCGTGCTGGGAGGGGGCCATGAGACCATATCTCAGGGCCTGGCCTGGTGCCAGCACAGACAACTCTGTCTGGGGCATAGTGTATGGCCTCTCTGGAATGGGAGTAGTCTTACTGCCCTTATTATTTGAACAAGCAAACGTTTACAGAAGCCAAAATAGCAGCATTAAAATTTCAAACAGCAGTTTTTATGTAAGATGGATGCTCCAGGATGGTAGTTTACATTCATATTAAAACCTGCTTGATCATGATGTGGGTGTTTTGCTGTTGTCGTTTTTTGATAATCCTCACCTGAGGATATTTTCCCACTGACTTTTAGATAGAGTGAAAGAGAGGCAGGGAGAGGGGGAGAGAGAGAGAAATATGGAAGTGAGAGAGGCACAGATTGATTGCCTCCCACAGAGGCCCCAACTGGGGCAGGGGATCAAACCTGCAACCCAGGTATGTGCCCTTGACGGGGAATCAAACCCATGACCCTTGGTGCTGGGCCAGTGCTTTAACCATTAAGCACACCAGCCAGGGCAAGATGTATTTTAACACATTGTTGAATTCAATCGGCTAATACTTTAGTTAGGATATTTAAATTTTATGTTTATAAAGAAAATGCACCTATAATTTTTGGTTTTAGAACCAAAATCCCCCCACCCATAGCTCCAGATATTTTCTGGAACATTTTGTGTGTGACCTCCTTTGAAAGTAGCAGAACGCACCTTCACAATCATCCAGGCTAGCAGCATTATTCACAACAGCCAAAAAGTGGAAGCAATCCAAATGTCCACTGAGTGATGAATGGATACACAGGAAGCGGTGTGTACTAGTACATGCAGGGGAATATCATTTAGCCTTCGAACGGAGTCATCTCACCTTCAGACAAAAACTTTGGCCGATAGGAGGTTGGGAACAAATATTCTTAGAAACATGGTATTTGCCAGCCCTGAGCTTGTAGCCATGGTCTAATTATGATCCATGAAATTGTTATGAGATGTCAAATAGGCAGGCATGCTTGTAAAATGGTCTTTCCTTTTATTATTCAGTCTTGCGTGCAAAGAAATGCCGGCAACAAGAGGGGTGCTGCAAGAGAAGCTGCACTGCCAAGGAAGAGATAAAACCAGGATGTAAATACCGATTCGGTCAAGTCTGCTGTGTTCTCAGACCAAAAGGCCACCCTGGGATCATTTACACGGTGCCTAAGCCACCTCCCACAACACACCAACCCTCAAGTACATTTCATGCCATGGTAACAGTATCGCCCAAATATACACCTGTGTTCACTTCTGACCAAGTTAGAAAAAATGAATGACCTACCCAGGCAGTAGGAACTCAGGTGACTCTCCCACCAGTTTCTTAAAGCTCATGGCTTCCTCTCGGCTGTCACTCACCCGTCCTCAGAGTGATGGGCTAAGGCATATAGATAAAGTATTTGAAAATACCACGGTGACACACTCTGCCTTCCATCAATGTGTAATTCTAGATTAAAACAACAGCTGTGTAAGGAAGTCCAAAACTTCCCAATACTGTCAATGATAAACTCCTCAGCACTTTTCTTGAAATGTCCAATTATTTCCATGACAAGTTTGAGCCATTTGTCTGCTGGTGACTTATTAGTATGTACAGCCTGAATCACTTAGTTAAGTATTCCAACCTTAATCTTTCCACGTGTCCTTCTGTCTTCTTAACGAGTGGTTTGGGAAATCAGAGGCATCCCTTGTGTCAGTCCTGCCCCTTGATGGCAGCATAAATTGTCACAATCACAATTCTAAATCCTTGCATTTATGAGAGTCGTGTTTAGAACACTAAGTTTTCTGTGTAGCAGCAGGAACCTCAGGTGAAGGCTAACTCTGGCTCCAGGTCCCTGTGTCATCACCCACTGTGGGAAACTGGCCCACGTGTGAGCCCGAAGGACTCCTTTCCCCCAGCTGCTTCCAGGTTGGAATAGAAACTGTTGAAAGGCTGGCCTCACAGGCACATTTCTGTGACCACACTTGGATCACACATGGACATCTGAATGTAGGCCTCATAATGGTGGGTGAAGGATGGGCCATTTTGTTCACTGGCTACTGAGACCTTCACTTGTCTTTCCGATGGCATACAAATATCAAGTACAAATTGGTTTTTACCAAATAACCAGGGAGTTGGAAAGTGCATCATAGGGAATCCTATATAATAAAGAGGTAATATGCAAATTGAACATCTCTCCAACACACCAGATGGCCACCTCTTGTGGACACAAGATGGCCTGCAAGGGAGGGCAGTTGGGGGTGACTGGGCTGGCAAGGGAGGGCAGTTGGGACTGACCAGGATGGCACGGAGGGCAGTTTGGGGTGACCAGTATGGCAGGGGAGGGCAAGTTTGGGGCAAGCAGGCCGACAGGGGAGGGCAGTTGGGGGCAATCAGGCCGGCATGGGAGAGCAGTTGAGGATGACTGGGCCAGCAGAGGAGCAGTTAGGCATCATTCAGCCTGGAAGGGGAGTGGTTAGGGGCAAGCAGGCCGGCAGGGGAGCAGTTAGGTATCCATCAGGCTGGAAGGGGAGTTGTTAGAGGCTGAGCAGACTGGCAGGCAGAAGAGGTTAGGGGCAATCAGGCAGGAAAGCGGTGGGGAGCCAGCAGTCCTGAATTGTGAGAAGGATGTCCGACTGCCTGGTCGGATCCGGCCTAAAAGGGCAGTCGGACATCTCCCGAGGGTCTCAGATTGGACAGGGTGCAGTCTGGGCTGATGGACACACACCCTTCTCCTGAGCACGAATTTCGTGCACTGGGCCACTAGTCTACACTAATAAAAGAGAAAAATGGTAATTGGCGTACGACAATACCCTTTTCATTGGCTAATCAAGGCTATATGCAAATTAACTGCCAACTATGATTGGCAGTTAACTGCCAACTAAGATTGGCATTTAACTGCCAACTAAGATTGGCAGTTAACTGCCAACAAGATGGCGGTTAATTTGCATATGTAGGCACAATGCAGGGAGGCGAAAGGGAAAGCAGGAAGAAGCCCCCTGCCACTGACAGTGATCGGAAACCCAGGGGGGAGCTAAGAGCTGGGGGGCAGGGCAAAGGCGGCCCTGGGGCCGCCTTTGCCCTGCCCCCCAGCCATGATCGGAGAATCAGGCGCCTTTGCTGCCCTGGCCAGTGATAGCAGGAAGTAGGGGTGGAGCCAGCGATGGGAGCTGGGCACGGTCGAAGCTGGCAGTCCTGGGAGCTAGGGGTCCCTTGCCTGGGCCTAAAGCGGAGCCCACGTTCGCGGGCCGTTAGGCCTGGGCAGGGGCGGAGCCTGCAACCGCGGGGAGCTGGGGGTCCCCTGCCCAGGTCTGACACCTCTGCCGGGGGCCTCAGGCCTGGTCAAGGGGCCGATCCGGTGATTGGTGATCGGAGGGTGATGAGGGTCAACTCCTCTGGCCGAGGCATCAGGCCTGGACGGGGGGCTGAGCCGGGGATTGGGGGGATATGATGGTTCCCTTGCCCAGGCCTGAAGCCTGGGTCAGAGGCGTCAGGCTTGGGCAGGGGGTGGAGCAAGTGATCAGAGGGAGATGGGGGTCCCCTGCCCAGGCATGATTCCTGGGCTAGAGGCCTCAGGCCTGGGCGGGGGCCAGAGCCAGTGATCGGGGGGAGATGGGGGTCCCCTGTCCAAGCCTGACACCTCTGGCGGAGGCGTCAGGCCTGGGCAAGGGGCCGATCAGGTGATCAGAGGGTGATGGGGGTCTACGCCTCTGGCTCAGGCATCAGGCCTGGGCAAGGGACAGAGCCAGCAATCGGAGGGGTCTGGGGGTCCCCTGCCCAGGCCTGATGCCTAGGCCAGAGGCATCAGGCCTGGGCTGGGGGCAGAACCAGTGATGGGGGGAATTGAGGGTCCCCTGCCCAGGCCTGACACCTCTGTCAGAGGTGTCAGGCCTGGGCAAGGGGCTGATCCTGCGATTGGAGGGTGATGGGGGGCAGGCTGGGCTGAGGGACACTCCCCCCCCCCGCCCCCCGCACACCCAGTGCACGAATTTCATGCACCGGGCCCCTAGTATTGTAATAACTTTGTATGCTGTCAGGTGCATACTAGACATATTAAAGGGATCACTTCATAAATTATAAATGCCTAACCACTATGCTATACACCTGAAACTAATATAAAATAATATTGAATGTCAACCATATTGAAAATATTTTTAATTTAAAAATTAAATTTTATTCAAAGTAAATATCTTCACACCCCAAGCTCTTCAGAGAAGTCCATTCACATAACTCTCCCACACACCTCGTTGCTATAAATCTTATCTTGTCTTCTCTGAGACCCTGACCAACCCACCAGTCAGCCCATTCTCACTGTCCATGAATTACTGTGGATCCATACCTTAGGCCATCCCTCTTTCTCTGGGAAGGATTTTCCTTACTTACTGGCAGATCTCAGGGCCCCCTAACCAGGCTGTTCATGCAGCACTTCTGGCTGGTGCCGGCATCATGCAAACCACTCCACACACACGCTCTTGCTTTTTCCTCCTTTGTTCACTAACATCAGCACTCCCTGTGACCCCGTGAGTGTGCGATGAAAGACAGGCAGTAAAGCACGCACCCTAGGCATCTAAGCCCCCTGGTTCTGCAGTTTCTTTATGCTTTGCAGACCTTAAGTCCCAGTTTTGAACATATCATTTTATCTAACATTGGTGTGCTTCTTGACTGGGCTCAGATTATATTTAATTGATGAGAAATTTAAATCTCATGAATTCATTTTCTCAAAAGCTTATTAAAATTAATGTTACCAATACTTCTAATATGTGAAGCCTTTGAAAGTCTGAATCTCTGGTCTGTAGTTTCTGCTGTCCTGAATTCATGGTGCCTCGTTGCCTTGCGTGCTTTCTGATCTGTGCATTTTTCTTGGAATTTTTTCTGAGTAAATTAATTGAGTCCTGACCTCCAGAACTACCTCTTCTTTACTTCTGTTAGGTATCTTTGGCAGTACTGTTGGGACAACTTTAAACTAAATCATCAGCTGGATTTTATTCTTAATTCTTTATTTTTGAAAGTGTTACATATGTCTCCTTTTCCCCCTTTGAACTCTGCAAACAGCAGAATGACCATCCGGACGACTTTCCAGACGAAGCCAGGGCTGCGAAATCCTACTCTTGCATTAATTTCATGCATCGGGCCCCTAGTAAATAAATAATTTCATTAAGAATGGGCAAAGAGTCAGTGAAAGATAAATATCACATGATTTCACTCATTTGTGGAATATAAAAAACATTATAAACTGTTGAACAAAAATAGATACAGAGGCAAAGAAGCATCGAACAGACAAACTACAGCAGGAAGGCAGGGGAGGTTTGGGGGGTAAGAGATCAACCAAAGGACTTGTATGCATGCATAGAAGCATAACCAATGGACACAAGACACTGGGGGTAACGGGGGGAAGGGCAAGCGCCAGGAGGTAAAGGAGGCTGGGGGCAAGTCAATGGGGGGTGGGGGGAGGAGACATAAGTACTACTATTTATAATACCTTAAACAATAAAATAAATAAAATATGAGAGAACTAAAAAAAAAGGAAAAAATAGAATGGGCTAAGAAATTGAATAGACATTTTCCCAAAGATATACAAATGGTCAACATAAACATGAAAAATCAACATCAATAATCATTAGGGAAATTCAAATAAAAACCACAGTGAGATATCACCTCTCACGTGTTCGAATGGCTGTTACCAAGAAGACAAACAACAACAAAGGTTGTCGAGAAGGTGGAAAAAAGGGAATCCTTGGGCACTGTTAGCGGGACTGTAAATTGGTTCACTCACTGTGGAAAACAAGATGAAGGGTCCTCAAAAAATTAAAAACATACCCACTTCCAGGTATATATTCAAAAGAAATGAAAACAGGGTATCAAAGGGATATGTTCACTTCCATGTTTATTGTAGTATTATCCACAAGAGCCAACATATAGAAACAACCTACCCATCAAGGAATTGATGGATAAAGAAAATGTGATGTAAACATACAATGAAGTATTAGTCAGCCATGAGAAAGAAGGAAATCATGCCATTTGCAACCACAGAAATGGACCTTGAGGACATTATGCTAAGTGAGAGAAGTCAGAGAAAGACAAGCGCTATGTGATTTCACCTATATGTGGAATCCAAAAAAAAGTCACACTTGTAAAAACAGAGTAAAATGGTGGTTCCCAGGGGCTGGGGGCTGGGGAAATAGGAATGCTGTTTAAGGGTACAAACTTGCAGCTACCAGATAAATAAGTCTTGGAGATCTAATGCACAGTACAGGCAGTTCTCGGGTTAAGTTGGGCTCGACGTTCGTTTTTTGTGGTTATGTCGCCATCTCCATTTATTAAAGAAAAAAGTTCTGTCATTTCGACATATGTACATATGTTCTTTATGTGTTTTACTATTTACTGTATTTACCACAAGTAAAGGTCAGGAATTGTTATCTTGGTTTTAAATTTTTTTTACTGTTCCACTTCATCACTGCTGTGTATGTGTTCCATGTGTGTGACGTAGGTGCTTATGTAGGTGGGTTCCGATTTATGGACAAAGTTGTGTTATGTCACGCCCTAGGAATGGATCTCCCACGTGACCAGAGGACCTACTGTATAGTGATTATAGACAGTAATTTATATGTATAAAAAGCCAGGGGCCATCACATCCGAAACAACCAAACGGATGACCAAAAGACTGAGTTGGTGACAAGGCTGGCAGGGGTGTTAGTGAGAAATGACCAAATGACTGACCAGCAGCCTGCCTGGGGCAACCAGGCCAGCAGGGGGGTTAGTGAGGGAGGACCAAACGACTGAACAGCAGGCTGCATGGGGTGACCAGGCCAGCGGGGGGGGGGGGGGGCGCAGTAAGGAGTGGCCAAATGACCAAATAGAAGGCTGCATGGGGCAACCAGGCAGGCAGGGGGGAGGGCAGTTAGAGACAACCAGGCCAGCACGGGGTGCAGTTGATGGTGACCAGACCTGCAGGAGGGGCTCTGAGGGGTGACCAAGCCAGCAGAGGGAACAATTGGGGGCAACCAGGCCAGCAGGGGGGACAGTTGGGAGCAACCAGGCTGGCAAGGGGGGCAGTAAGGAGTGACCATGCAGGTAGGGGGCCAGTTAGGGGCAACTAGCCCAGCAAGGGCCTTTGGGGGCGACCAGGTTGGTGGGGCGGAGCAGTTAGGGGTGATCAGGTAAATAGGCAGAGGTGGTTAGGGGTGATTAGGCTGGCAGGGGGGCCAGTTAGGGGCAATCAGGCAGGCAGGCAGGTCAGCAGTTAGGAGCCAACGGTCCTGGATTTTGAGAGGGATGTCCGACTGCCAGTTTAGGCCCGATCCCCTGAATTGGAGAGGGTGCGGGCTAGGCTGAGGGGACTCCACCCTGTGAAAAAATTTCGTGCACCAGGCCTCTAGTATATAATAATCAAACTTGATAAGAGATTATATTTTAATAATTCCCACCACAAAAAAAGAAAAGAGAATTATGTGACTTAGTAGAGGTGCTATCTATTGCTACAATGGCAAGCATATTACGATATATAAATGTCTCAAATCAACATGTTGTATGCCTTAAATTTACACAATGATATATGTCAAATATATTTCAATTAAAAATACAATAAACACTTCGATAAACAAACAAACTTCTGGCTGATGTCTTGCTCTAGAATGGGGGCAGGCCACACCTAGAGAAATCCTTCTTCTTCCTTTGTTTAAGGACTACACAACACAGACAATCTGGTTGATTTGCAAGCTCCATGGGCTTCTTTTATTGGCCCAAGCTCTGGTTATATTTGGCAATCCGAGTACCTGTATAGACGGCAGCGGAGCCCTGCTTGGTAATACTTGCTTTGAGGATATGTGTTAGGGGAGAAGTAACAAAACAAACAAAAGAAAGGAAAGGAAAAGAAGGGAAGGGAAGGGAGGGAAGGGAAGAGAGGGGAGGGGAGGGGAGGGGAGGGGAGGGGAGGGGAGGGGAGGGGAGGGGAGGGAAGGGAAGGGAAGGGAAGGGAAGGGAAGGGAAGGGAAGGGAAGGGAAGGGAAGGGAAGGGAAGGGAAGGGAAGGGAAGGGAAGGGAAGGGAAGGGAAGGGAAGGGAAGGGAAGGGAAGGAAAAGGGAGGAAAAACCACCTCTTCCAGCATAAGCACCAAGGGAAGAGAAAGCTCACTTAGGAGTCCTCCATACGGTTTTGATCTTTGCACATCACCATTTTCTTGGAGATGCAACAAGCAAGAAGCCTTGAGCTCTGCTTCCTGGTTGGAATGTGTGATGATCCCACATTATGGGGCCTGTAAAAAAAACAACCTTTTCCTGAATAGGAAGAGCTTACACAGCAAGTGAAGTTTAGCCCGGGAGTGCTGCCCACAGTCTTGCAGAAAGTTCCTAGCCCAGTAGCCCTCATCCAAGCAGGTGGGCTTTTCCAATTAGTTTTTGTTACTAAATGATTATGAACTCTCTGCTGAAATGATTCTCTTTAAACTTCAGATGCTAGAATATGAGAAGCTGTATTTCTCTTTCTGGCAGTTTAACAGCAAAACTTACATTTGAATTCTAAGAATAAATTACTCCTCAAAATAGCAGCACTCAAAAACAAACAACGCCAACCTATGGTACACAGATTAGTACTATCACATTTTATAGATGAGAAAAATGAGGTTGAAAGGGGTTAACTTCATTAATTTATTTAACAAAATTCTCTAAATACCTATTCTATTGAAAGACATTGTGGCTGACACTGGGGCTACAAAGGGTAGAGATGACAGGCTTATTGCCTGATCTGATGAAATGTATTGTCTAGCAAAGAAAGTAGAAAACAAACACATGAAAAAATAAATAACTTGTGATTGATGCTATAATGGAAACAAGAAAGGGTGAATGACAACTGGAATATGAGTGCCTACTTTAGATGGAGTGTGCAAAAAATTCTCTTCTGAGAATGTGACATTCAAGCTAATATCAAGCAAATGGTCAATGTTATAGAAAGATGATACAACGAATACATGATAAGTAGTATATAATCCGGATCGGATAGATTACTGGTATATGACAGGAACAAGCACATCCTATAACCTCAGTGGCTTAACAATAGTAATTTACTTTTGCTCATACAAAGTCAGTGTGGGTCTCTCAGACCTTCTCCACCTTGTAATTGTTTACAGCAGCTGAAACATGTGGCATCTAAGATTATCACAGCAAGGAAAAAGGGGCCTCGATAGTCATATAATGTGTCCTTAAGAGCCAACACAGAAAGATTTATGTCATTTCTATACTTACTCCCATTGACCAGAATTCAGTCACATGACACACCTGACCTGTAAAAAAGGCTGGAAGATGAAGGGGAAGGGCATAGATATTTGTGAGCACTAACAGACTTTACCATAGTCTGAAATCATCATATTCTCTTTTTAAATTGTTTTTTAATTTTTCAATTACAGTTGGCATTCAATATTATATTAGTTTCAGGTATACAGCACAGTGGTTAGACATTCACATAATTTATGAAGTGATCTTCCCAATAAGTGGTCAGATCTCTTAATCTCTTCTTCCTTCATATGAAACACATTCAATTTCTTTTCAGGAGACACAATTTAAAATCCAATTCAGCTCAAAGGCCACTATTTCTCTCCCCCCCCCCCCCCCGCCCCATCCCATTGCCCTCTTCCTCTATGAAACTCACCTGGCAAAACTCCATTCTCTCAATGCACATGCACTAAAGCAGTAAAATATGGCTACTCAAAACCTTCACTACATTTCTTTAATTTCCTTTTTTAAAATAATTCTTTATCATTGAAAGTATTGCAGATGTCTCCTTTTATACCCAGTGACCCCCTTCCAACCCCTCAACCTCCATCATAGGCCTTCAGCACCCAATTGTCTGTGTCCTCAGTTATGCATATATGTACACAAGGTCTTTGGTTGATTACCTCCCACTCACCCGCCCTCCCCTGCCTTCCCTCTAGATTCTGTACTCTGTTCTGTGCTTCCATGTCTCTGGATCCACTCTGTTCATCAGTTTATCTTGTTACTTAGATTCCAATATGAGTGAGATCATGTGATACTTGCCTTTCTCTGACTGACTTGTTTCACTTACCATGATACTCTCCAGGTCCCTCCATGCTGTCTCAAAGGGTAAGCGATTCTTCTTTTTCACTGTTGCATAGTATTCCATGGTATGAATGTACCACAGCTTTTTTATCCACTCATCTGCTGATGGGCACCTGGGCTGTTTCCAGATTTTAGCTGTGGTAAATTGTGCTGCTATGCACGTAGGGGTGCACACATTCTTTCTGACTGGTGCTTCCAAGCTCAGTATTCTTGAGTTATGTTGGGCCCTCACCAACAGGTCCAGAGGTGGATCTCCTCAGTCTGACAACCTAAAAGGACAAGTTGTCTGCTCACCCATGTGAAATGCTAGGTTAGCAATAAAGTAGCCACCACAAATCTTCTCATTTAGAAAAGACCAGCAGCCATAGCCATTAGACCCAAACTATGAAGCTCTCCCCTGTGCCGAGGAGAGAGTCCTTGCAATCTGAAAGAGGTCTGCTTCTGCTCTGTGATGAATTCCCTTGCCCGTTATTCTCTGTGACCCCCAAATCCATCCTGGTGGAGCTTCCTCCTTATACATAATTCTCCTCGACAGTATCTGGACTTGGTGTTTGGAAGTTTGCCTTTGAAGCTGCTTTCCTCTTTGAAAGATTAGAGAACTAGATTGTTCTACAGCTCAGTCAGACATTTTGTTGGCCTCGGGTCAATCGTTTCTTTGCAATATGGCTAGCTTTGAAGACTTAGTAGGCTCCTGATATATTAGCTTCAATCTAGTCTGTTCCATCTGCAATTAACCAAATCTGATGTTCCTTCCTCAATTACTTATTTCTCAAATTATTTTTATTCTTCCTTGTGCCCCGCCCCTCTCTCCCTCATAAATGGCAGCTACTGTGAAGCTCTGAGAAGTCCACATCATTAATCTTACCTTTTCTCTCACTTGCTTCATACCAACGGAAATATTTTACCTGCATTTAGTGTTCAATACCTTATTAAATCCCTTCTCTTATTATTTAGGGCCTAGGATTAGACTAGTTTTATACCCTTGCAAGGCCCTCTATTTCAGCTCATTTCTACTTGCAACCTGGCCAGTTCTTTCTTGAAGTCATCTCCTTGGAATACCATACCAAACACAGTCCTAATCAACCAGAACACGTCTTGGTTCTCCATACTTTGCCCATGGAGCTTTCAGATCATCAGGCACAGGATCTGCCTCCCAAGTTTCAAGGTTCTCAGCTGCATCTGATCTCACACATTACTCAAGTTTCAGGTTAACATAAGCTGCTATGGACAACATCCCACTGAATCTACCAAAAAAACTACTGGAATAAAGGAGTTTAACAAAGTTGCACATCATGAGTTTACTATACAAAAATCAATTGTATTTTTGTGTACTAGGAACAACAAATAAAATGAAAAATTTTAGTTGGTCACTAATAATATTATCAAAAATACCTGGGGATAAATATGACAAATGATGTGCTAGGCCTATTTATTAAAAGCCATAAACATTATGGAATTCAGTTCAGGAAAACCTAATTGAGTGAAAAGATATATTGTGGCCTAGAAGGTGTAGCTTAGTTGTTGAGCATCGAACCATGCACCAAGAGATCACGGTTTGATTCCCTTTCAGGGCACATGCCCAGGTTGAGGGCTCAATCCTCAGCAGGAGGCTTGCAGGAGGCAGCTCATCAATATTCTCTCTCATCATTGATGTTTCTATCTCTCTTTCCCTCTCAGTTGCTCTCTCTGGAATCAATAAAATATATTTTTAAAAATATATATTATGTTCATGGGTTGGAAGACTCAATACCTTTAACATGTCAATTCCGTTAATCTATAGATTCAATGCAATCACAATTAAGATACCAGTAGGTTATTTTTTTAATTGACATACTCACTTTAAAATTGATATGGAAATGCAAAGGATCTATAATAGCCAAAACCACTTAAGATATGGAAAGATCTTCAACATTGTTAGTAATCAGGAAGTTATAAAGTAACGTAACTATCAGATATCACTGCACACCCATTAGAATGGCTGAAATTAAAAAGACTGATCATATCAAGTGTTGTGGAGGATGTGGAGAGCTGAAACCCTCATACATTGCAGGTCGGAATGCAAGATGGTACAGCCACTTTGGAAAACACAGTGAAAATTTCCTAGGAAGTTTAGCTGACGCCTACTATGTCATCCAGCCATTCTCCTCCAAGATATTTACCCAAAAGAACAGAAAGGATATGTCCAAATAAAGACTTGCACGTGAATGCCCATACTATCCCTTTTTGGAATAGCCCAAACTAGAAGCAATCCAGTCTAACTGGCCAAGTTCTGGAAAATGCAAACTAATGTATGGTTTCAAAAAGTAGCTCAAAAGACGCCTAGGGGTGGAGGGAGAGTGCTGGAAGAGTTGAGGGGGAATTTTAAAGAGGCCCAAAGAATTTTGGGGCAGTAGAAGATATGTTAATTCTCTTGATGGGGATGAAGTTTTAATGAGTACATACATGTTAAAATTATCCAATTGCATACTTCAAATATGTACAATTTCTTGTTTGTTAATTATACCACAATAAAGCTGTTTAAAAAAGTAACAGCAACCTTCAGCAAAATAGAAGTCCAATCAACAGGTAAACAACAATGTCACACCCTCCAGGTACTTAGTGATGGGCAGGACCTCAGTTTATCCCGGGACAAGGATGGCGAGAGTGGGCACTGGACCAGAGGCTCACTGTGATACACGAACTGCACGCACTTATCTTCTCCCCTGTGATGGGCTTTTCCCCTTCAGAACATGTTCTTTAGAAATTACCCTTCTCCATTCGCACCACCACCACTGCAGACATTAGGACAGGCTCTACGAATGGGGCTGGGGGTAGTCCAAATGTTCCTGCTTTTCCGTAGTGTGACCCCAAAAACGGTTTTTCTCAAGCCCCTCCATTTAGAAAGTGCCAGGTATCTCACTCATCATAAGACATTGAGAGACAACATTCATAAATTTAATATATAGTTTTTTTATGCCTGGATGGAACTAGAAAAGCTATTCTTTATACTCTGGAGAAATTCCTCTTATTCTATCACTTAGCCTCAGCTTGACCAAACCAGTTAGAGAATACCCTAGACCTCTCTGAGCAGCCATTTCATAGTAAAGGAGCTCTGCCTGTTAGGAGGTGTTAACCTAAAAGTGGTTTGAAGATAGTCCATCCTGGGCACTGCAGTTTGCTCATCCACATGGCCACCCTGCCAATCCCTATTGCCTGATCTCACAGGCATGGGCATCAAACCCAGGAAAGGAAAGTCAGCACTGTCTTCTGAATCTTTACAGGTACTTTTCGGATCAAGTAAGCAAGAGGAAGCAGGAGTGGGTATAGGGTGAAAATGTGATGCAATGTAGGACAAGGTTGACTCAAGAGGTCACATTGGGGTTCTGCATCCCAGGGGCTGATCTGAATGTCAAGGCCTTCACACATGATCCCAGAGCTTCAATGGCCTCCAGGGTGCCCTTGTCAAAACTAACATCCCAAGTTCCTGTGGAGCTGCCTTGAGTAAGGTGCATTTCTTCTTTTTTAATCTTTTAAAAAAATACCGGAGGCCCAATGCACAAAATTCATGCTCTGGGGTGGGGGGTGTCCCTCAGCCCAGCCTGCTCCCTCTCCAATCTGGTTCATCCATCTCGCAATCCATGACTGCTGGCTCCCAACAGCTCGCCTGTATGCCTGCCTGATTGCCCCTAAACGCTTCTGCCTGCCAGCCGTATCACCTCCTAACCACTCCCCTGCCATCCTGGTTGACGCCTAACTGCTCCCCTGCGGGCTGGATTGCCCCTAACTGCCTTTACCTGTCGGCCTGGTCACCCCTAACTGCCCTCCCCTGCCATCCTGGTTGCCCTTAATTTTCCTCTTCTGCAGGCCTGGTCACCCCCAACTATCCTCCCCTGCAGCTCTGGTTGCTCCCAACTGCCCTCCCCTGCAGGCCTGATCACCCTAACTGTCCTCCCCTGCAGGCCTGGTCACCCTAACTGCCCTCCCCTGCAGGCCTGGTCACCTTAACTGTCCTCCCCTGCAGGCCTGGTCACCCTAACTGCCCTCCCCTGCAGGCCTGGTCACCCTAACTGCCCTCCCCTGCAGACCTGGTCACCCTAACTGCCCTCCCTTGCAGGCCTCCTGGTCACCCTAACTGTCCTCCCCTGCAGGCCTGGTCACCCTAACTGCCCTCCTCTGCAGACCTGGTTCCTCCCAGCTTCCCTCCCCTGCAGGCCTGGTTCCTCCAAACTGTCCTCCCCTGCTGGGCTGATCACCAACAACTGCACTCCCCTGCCGGCCATATTGTGGTGGCCATCTTGTGTCCACACGGGGGCGACCATCTTTGTGTTAGAGTGGTGGTCAATTTGCATATTACCCTCTCATTAGATGAGATATTTTTATTGATTTCAGAGAGGAAGGGAGAGGGAGAGGGAGAGAGATGAAAACATCAATGATGAAAAAGAATCATTGATCAGCTATCTCCTAAATGCCCCCTACTGTGGATAGAGCCCACAACCCTAGCATGTGCCTTGATTGGAATTGGACTTGGGACCTTTGGTCTGCAAGCCAACACTCTATCCACTGAGCCAAGCCAGCTAGGGCAGGAGGGTGCATGTCTGGTGACTGCATAACATCCCACTTTGAGTCCTATTATAAATTCTCACCCCCAAATTCTCCAGCAAACCAGCTCTATTACCTTGGGCAAGTCACTTCCCCAGTGGACACCAATGTAAGATTTTTGGACTATAGATTGACATGTGTCTTCTTTCCACAAACCTTCACTAGAATGTGCTTTGTGCCTTGCGGTTCAAAAATGAGAGATACAGTCCTTATTCTCAGGAATCTCACATCCAGTGGGGGCACACACACAAGTAAATAGACACTTTAAAAGCAGGCATATGCCGGGGTGGGAGGGACTGTGAGCAGAGAAGGCAGGTCCCTTATGAGAGGTCTGGGGAAGCCAGTGGGGAGGCCATCTTCATATCTCCAAACACACCCTAAAGGCCCGTGACTTCTAATCATCTGCTTGACCTCCAGGGCCTGTATCAGATGCTCAATCAGTGTGCCAGCCAATAGACTGCTGTTCCACACGAATTAGCTTTTATCTGTCCAGTTTAGTGCCCAGAGAGGACAATAAAACTCCAGTTCAGATGCACACTGTACAAAGTGTTCTGGACTCCCGGATCCACTGCCGCCTACTTCCCAAGGACCATGAAACTCCTGCTGCTGACTCTCACTGTCCTTGTGTTCCTACCACAAGTGATCCCAGGTAATCAGAACCCCGGGAAACTCCTACACATGGAGGTAGAAGGGCCTCTGGCCCTGGAAATTCCAAGGTATTACTGTACCCCTCGTCCTGGGCAGCTCCCTGGTTCTCTCCCTTGGGACCCTGTCCCCAGCAGGTGTAGAACCTAAGGCTAGGACAAGCCCTTCCTTACTAGACAGAGGCAACCCCACCAGCCAGAGTTGTCTTTGGGAAAATTCCAAGTTGCCACCTACGGAACCAGATGGGAGTTAACTGCTTCAGTTCTCTCTCCAGCTTGTGTCAGCTCTTGGAAATGATTCCTAGAGCCCACTTTTCTGTTTTCTTGGTCCTAAAGTCCAGTTGTAGCTTTAAGTGAAGTCCTTTTTTCCTTTTCATATTCTAGAATTTGGCAAACAGGTCAGAAAATATCTGCAGAACTGTATTGAAATAGAGCAATGAAAGTCTAGGGTTTAATATCACTGCTTTTTAAAGTTTATCTAAAGTCACGCCCAGACCTGTGCAATTGCTGCTGAAGTGGACCTGAATAGTTTCTTATTCAAAGTACTCCACTTCCTCCTGTGTTGTATATTTCTCAAGATACATTTCAATGTATGAACAAAGTCATATAAAAGTGAACCTGCCCTGACCTGTTTTGCTCAGTGGATACAGCATTGGCCTGTGAACTGAAGGGTCCCAGGTTCGATTCCGGTCAAGGACATGTACCTTGGTTGCGGGCACCTCCCAGGTGGGGGATGGGCCGGAGGCAGCTGAACGATGTTCCTCTCTCATTGATGTTTCGAACTCTCTATCTTTCTCCCTTCCTCTCTGTAAAAAATCAATAATATATATATATATATATATATATATAGACATAGTCATATATATATTTTAAATGTTAAAAATGAACCTATGTTTCTATTCTATAAAAGAGTAAAATATGCCCTGCTCAGTTGTGGCTCAGTTGTTCTTGAGCATTGACCTATGAACTAGGAGATCACGGTTCGATTCCTGGTCAGGTCACATGACCAGGTTGGGGGTTTAATTCCCAGTGGGGGGTGTGCTGAAGGCAACTGATCAATGATTCTCTCTCCTCACTGATGTTTCTATCTCTCTCTCCCTTCCTCTCTGAAATAAAATACATATGGTTTAAAAATAACATGCTATATACATGGTTATGCAGCATTCTCCTTTCACTTAATAATGTTTTGTGACCATCTTTCCATGTCACCACCTAAAGATCTGACTTATACTTTGTGAAATTCCACTGTATGATGATTTATGCAAAGTCATCTGGGCATTTTCTGATTTTCTAACAACACATCAGTGAACGTACTTATTAAGCATCCATACATATTTGACGAGATCGGGTGCGTTCAGGGTGGTATGGCAGTAGACACATATTTGGACAAGGATTTATATAGAATAGATTCCTTGAGGTCAAAGGTCAGGGAAAAAGCAAGTGTAAAGTATTTTATTCCACGAAGCCCTCCCTTACAGATCTTTCAAGACACTGCCAGTAGAAATTGTTAGCTGTTAGGGTTTTGAGTAGTTTTTCAGTCGGTGTGGGATTGGTGGTGTCTGCTTTCAGTTCTCAGGGAGGTGTTGAGACTAGGAAAGAGACAGAGGTGCAAGATTTTGTAAAAGCAATCCTCGAATCATGGAAACTCAGAGCATGTGGTAGTGAAGGAAATATTACATGTTCTGGGGTTTCAAGTCTGACTGGTCTGGTAGGACATATAAATTTGGGCAATCCCCTTGGAGAGAGTAGTTGAGATGATAAAAGAAGCATAAAGTCTTCATGCTTTATCCTGGACAGCCCTTACACATAAGGAAGAAAAATAAAAACCAGTGACACTTACAGGGACAGGGAACATTCATACCTCTCACCAGTAGTGCACAAGACTTACCATGTCACCATAATCCCTCCAACACTCAGCATTTTACCAGTCTGATGGTTAGGCCATAGTACACTGTTGTTTTCAATGGCATTTCTCTTATCCTCTGATCAAAATATCTGAGTGGATTCCTTCAATGACTTGCAAGACCTTCTGTGATCTCAACCTCCATTATGTTTCTTCAATTATTTCCACAGAACTCATTGTGCAGTCACCACAGCCACCTTATTATTGTGCAAAATCTCTGGGCCTTGGGCTTTCTCTGCCTGGTGCACTCTTTCCCCAGTGAATCTCATAGCTCACTCACTTCCTTCTCAATGAGCTCTTTTATTTCTTCCCTTCCAATCACAAACTTTGTACTGGGGACCGAACCCATAACCTGGCTATGTGCTTTGATGGGGAAGTGAACCGGCAACTTTTTGGTGCACGGGACGATGCTCAACCAACTGAGCCACACTGGCCAGAGAAGGAGTTCTTTATTTTTTATATTATTCCCTAGTCATCTTTAGTAACTGGGGATATTATCCCCGAATCTGTCATGAACTCTCTATGAATTGTGCCCAGGATATGTCTGTTCTTCATTGAATAAAAATACATAATTCTGATCTAAACAAATTCAACCTTGCCTTGGTGGTTTTGTTAAAGTTCTTCCCACTCGTATGTCTCAAAGGAAATCTGTGACATAATCTTCCAATAACTTTTTAGCTTTGCCTTTCATGTTTAGATCTTTAAGACACCAACCGGAATGTGTAAAGCCACTTTTATTTTTCTCATGGAGCAAACCAGGCTTCCCAACACCATAGGATAAATAATTGATGCTTTCTTCATTGCTATCTACACTAATAAAAGAGAAACATGGTAATTGGCATACGACCGCTACCCTTCCCATTGGCTAATCCCCCTGTCACTCACAGAGTAGGGCCAAGATATGCAAATTAACTGGCATCCAAGATGGCAGCTGGCAGCCAGGCAGCTGATGCAAATAGGGAGGCTTGCTTGCTTCAGTGATGGTGAACTCCAACGTTCTCCGCCTGACTTGCTGGCCTCTCAGCTGCAACTCTGAGCAACTACGTTGCGAATAAAGAAGCTAAACAACCCCCAGAACCTGCTTTACTCAGTGGAGCTTCAGCCAGCCAGACCGCAACATTGTATCAAATACAGATGGTAAACAAAGGCCAGAAACCTGTTTTCAGCAGCCGAGGCCTCAGAGCTAAAGCTGGCCAAGAATAAAAAAAGAAAAAAGAAAAAAAAGAGCAGTTGGGAGCTTCAGTCCCAGCCTGAAAACAGCCCTCAGCCCCTCAGCCAGACTGGCCAGGCACCCCAGTGGGGACCCCCACCCTGAAGGGTGTGTGACCAGCTGCGAACATCCATCATCCCCTCACCCAGGCTGGCCAGGCACCCCAGTGGGGACCCCCACCCTGATCCAGGACACCCTTCAGGGCAAACCAGCCAGCCCCACCCATGCACCAGGCCTCTATTCTATATAGTAAAAGGGTAATATGCCTCCCAGCACCGGGATCAGCATGACAGGGGGCAGCGCCCAAACCCCCTGATAGGCCCTGCAGCTCTGTGTGTGACAGGGGGCGGGGCCACAACCTCCCTATCCGCCCTGCTCTGTTCATGACAGGGGGCGGCACCCCAACCCCCTGATCAGCCCTGCTCTGTGTGTGATGGGGTAGAGCCATAACCTCCCCATTGGCCCTGCCCTGAGTATGAGAGTGGTGGCGCCCCAACCCCCTGATCGGCCCTGCTCTGTGGGTGATAGAAGGCGGTGCCCTATCCCCTGATCCACCCTGCCCTGGGTGTGACAGGGGGCGGTGCCCCAACTCCCCTATCGGCCCTACTCTGTGAGTGACAGGGGGGAGCTCCTCAACCCCCTGATCGGCCCTGCTCTGTGTGTGACAGGGTATGGAGCTCCACAATCCCCTGATTGACCCTGCTCTGTGCATGACAGGGGGGAGCTCCCCAACCCCCTGATTGACCCTGCTCTGTGCATGACAGGGTACAGAGCCCCAACCCCCCTGATGGGCCCTGCTCTGTGAGTGAGAGGGGGCAGAGCCCCAACCCCCTGACCTGCCCTGCTTTGTGCGTGACAGGGGGTGGCGCTGCAACCTCCCCATCGACCCTGCCTTGAATGTGACAGGGGGCGGTGCCCCAACCCCCCAATCGGCCCTACCCTGAGCGTGACTGAGGGTGGCATCGCAACCTCCCAATCTGCCCTGATCTGTGCATGACAGGGGAAGGCGCCCCAACTCCCCAATCGGCCCTGCTCTGAGCCCGACCAGGGGCTGCACCTAGAAATTGGGCCTGCTCTCTGCCACCCGGGAGCAGGCCTAAGCCAGCAGGTCGTTATCTCCCGAGGGGTCCCAGACTTCGAGAGGGCACAGGCCGGTCTGAGGGACCCCCCTTCCCCCGAGTGCACAAATTTTTGTGCACCGGGCCTCTAGTTGCATATAAAGTTCCTGTTTAAGCATGTATCTATTTCAAACTGTCTATTTTACTTGCTCTACTAGTTTCCTTGTTCTTGTAACTATGCTTTATTTTTTGTAACAAACTTTATAGTCTGTCAGTATTTAGAAGGACAAGTCTTTGTCTTGCTTTTTAAAAACAAATTTTATTTTATTGTTTAAGGTATTACAAATAGTAGTACATATGTCTCCTTCCCCCCCCCCCCACATTGACCTCCCCCCACTTACCTGTCCTCTCCTACCCTACCTCCTGGCACTTGCTCTCACCCCTCCCCCAGCCCACCCCTGAGTCTTGCGTCCATTGTATATGCTTATATACATACATCCAAGTCCTTTGGTTGTCTTGCTTATTTTTTAAAAAAAATCTTAGCTCTGTATGGTCTTTAATCTTCATTACAAACTTTACAATAAAATAATCAAATCTCTCAAAAAAGTCCCACTGGAACTTTGATTAGCATTGCATCACATTTATGGATTAATTTAGGGGAAAGTGAACATATATAATACTTAAGGCGCTCCATCCCAGATCACATTTTTCTGTTAGAGTTTTAAGACATATCCCATAGAGGTCTTAGATATCCTTCACATCTAAGATACTTGATACTTATGCTATCTATTTTATTTTCTAGCGAGTTATTGTTGGTGTTGAGAAGTGCTATTGATTCTTTTAAGGTAATATTCCATCTGACATAATTACTGAACTCATATTTATTGTAAGAATTTGTTAGTTCCTTTTAAATATTTTAATCATAATTGCTAGAATGCATGACAATTTCATGGCTGGGGCTTTCCAGAAGAGGTGTTTTTTGTTTCTTTGTTTGTTGTTTTGTCTTTTACCATTTCAATTTCCAAACACTTCTTGATTTATTTAAGTTTTTCTTTTCTTCCTATGGGATCCCTGGAATATATTTAGGAATTTGCACATTTCATCTAGTTTTTCAATTTTAATTGTGTACAGTTGTTGATAATTCTCTTCTGGTATTTTTAATATGATGTATCTTTTTTTATTTCACCATTTCACTATGGATGTCATTTTTCATTTTCTCTTAACTAGGTTTTCCCAAAGTTTCCTGTTTTCACCACTTCTGACTTTCTTACAACTCTTCTAATCTAAGTTGTATTTTTACCCTCTTATTTAATTTCCAGCTACATGGAATTTTTTTTTAAATATATTTTTTATTGATTAAGATATTACATTTGTGTCCTTGTCCCCACGTTACCCTGTAAACCCCCCCCCCCCCCCGCTCATGCCCTCACCCCCCCATTGTCCGTGTCCATTGGTTAGGCCTATATGCTTGCATATAAGTCCTTTGGTTGATCTTTCCCCCTTACCCCTCCCCTCCCCTACCTTCCCTCCAAGGCCTGACAGTCCAATCAATGCCTCTCCGTCTCTGGATCAGCCCTTGTTCATCAGTTTATGTTGTTCATTATATTCCACAAACTAGTGAGATCATGTGGTATTTATCCGCTCTCCAGTTCCATCCATGCTGTGGCAAATGGTAAGAGTTCCTTTTTCTTCTTCTTCTTCTTAAAGAATACCTTTCAGCATTTCATATAATGCTGGTTTGGTGGTGATGAACTCCTTTAGCTTTTTCTTATCCGTGAAGCTCTTTATCTGACCTTCTATTCTGAATGATAGCTTTGCTGGATAAAGTAATCTTGGTTGCAGGTTCTTGCTATTCATCACTTTGAATATTTCTTGCCACTCTCTTCTGGCCTGCATGGTTTCTGTTGAGAAATCAGCTGACAGTTGTATGGGTACTCCCTTGTAGGTAACTGACTGTCTTTCTCTTGCTGCTTTTAAGATTCTCTCTTTATCTTTTGCTCTTGGCATTTTAATTATGATGTGTCTTGGTGTGGTCCTCTTTGGATTCCTTTTGTTTGGGGTTCTCTGCCATTTGTGACCTGTTTCTTTGTCTCCGCATTTTGGCTGCTTCCCTGTGTTGATAGAGTGGCCCTGCGCGCCAGGTGTCCTGTAGGGCCCAGTGGCTCAGCCTCCCCAGTTACCTGAGGTGGACACTCTTGGTGCACTCTTGGTGCCTTGGTTGTTGTAGGATCACTGGGAGGAATTGACCTCCAGGCCAAATGGCTGTGAGAATCAGCTGTGTCTGAAGTGGGAGAACTTCTGTGCTGAAGACACCCTTCTGGGGCAAGACTTGCTTCAGTGGGGCTTTGGTGCTCACTGAGTCTGCTCCCTGAGTGTGTCCCTTATGGATCTGAGGAGTTGCAATCTGGATGGTCCAGAGACGGAGAGGCATGAACAAGGGCTGATCCAGAGACGGAGAGGCATTGATTGGACTGTTGGGCCTTGGAGGGAAGGTAGGGGAGGGGAGGGGTAAGGGGGAAAGATCAACCAAAGGACTTATATGCAAGCATATAGGCCTAACCAATGGACACGGACAATGGGGGGGTGAGGGCATGAGCGGGGGGGGGGGGGAAGGGGGTTTACAGGGTAACGTGGGGACAAGGACACATATGTAATATCTTCTCCCCGTATGAGTCCTGGGTCCCCAGAGACTTCCCAGAACCGGAGTTCAGAGCAGTCGGGAGCTTGTGATTCAAAAAGACAGCCGCGTCCTCAGGTGCCACCCCCTTTCCGCGTGCGCACCCCGCTGTACCTCTGCACTTCACCTCCGCAGCTCCTCTGGCTCTCAGCGTGCTTTTCTTTCCTTCTAGTTGTAGAATTTACACTCAGCCAGCCTTCCTGTTGTTCTGGATGATGTCTGCTTTGTCCTTTGCAGTATTTTTCAATTGTGGGAGACAGCAATTTCGGGTGTTTATCTATGCCGCCATCTTAGTTTCTCTCTACATGGAATTTTTAATTCTATTTTTGTTTGTTTGTTTTTGCATTTGTTTGGAAAATATGGGATATTAAACACATGGAACTTAGTGAGGTATTTTATGTCCTGAAACCTTGCTACATAAAAGCTAGTCTGTGGACTAGAAGTATTGGCATCCACCAGAGAGTTGTTAGAAAAGCAGAAACTCTGACGTTACTCCACCTACTGAAGCAGAGGGCATTTTAACAAGACATCCACCTGATTCCTGGGCACATTTCTGGCCTAAGCAGCACTGACTGAATACCTGAGCAAATGAAGCTCTCAGGTAGGAAAGCCTACACTACTCTCAGGTCCTAGCAATGCTCTGTTTCTTTTCTTTTCTTCTTTTTTTAAAGAAAACTTTTGTTATTAATACATTTTTATTGATTTCTGAGAAGAAGAGAGGAGAGAGAGATAGAAACAACAATGATGAGAGAGAATCATTGATTGGCTGCCTCCTGCATTGTCCTGACTGGGAACTGAACCATGACCTCCTGCTTCATAGGTTGACAACCACTGAACCATCAGAGCTGTGCACAATGTTCTATTTCTAATTAGAATGCAGGCATATGGGTATTCATTTATTTTTTGTTTGTTTGTTTAAAACTATGCACATTTGTTTTACATACTCATTGGAATGTATATTTGGCAATAGAATGTATTCAAGGAAATTTAACCACATAGGATATTACCAATGTAAAGGACTCCAGCACAGTGACAACAAGATGAACTTTATGTGGATAGCTTCACACAGACACTGTAGCTTCATTAAAACGGGTTCCCATTCCTTGTGACTGGCAAGTTTCTTTTCTTTTATGTTTTCATCTCACCTTCTGACAAAAACTTTGGCCGATAGGAGGTTGGGAACAAATATTCTTAGAAACATGGTATTTACCAGCCCTGAGCTTGTAGCCATGGTCTAATTATGATCCATGAAGTTGTTATGAGATGTCAAATAGGCAGGCATGCTTGTAAAATGGTCTTTCCTTTTATTATTCAGACTTGCGTGCAAAGAAATGCCGGCAACAAGACGGACGCTGCAAGAGAAGCTGCAATGCCAAGGAAGAGATAAAACCAGGATGTAAATACCGATTTGGTCAAGTCTGCTGTGTTCTCAGACCAAAAGGCCACCCTGGGATCATTTACACGGTGCCTAAGCCACCTCCCACACCACGCCGACCCTCAAGTACATTTCATGCCATAGTAACAGTACCGCCCAAAAACACACCTGTGTTCACTACTAACCGAGTTACAAAAAATGAGCGACCTACCCAGGCAGTAGGAACTCAGGTGACTCTCCCACCAGTTTCTTAAAGCTCATGGCTTCCTCTCGGCTGTCACTCACCCGTCCTCAGAGTGATGGGCTAAGGCATATAGATAAAGTATTTGAAAATACCACGGTGACACACTCTGCCTTCCATCAATGTGTAATTCTAGATTAAAACAACAGCTGTGTAAGGAAGTCCAAAACTTCCCAATACTGTCAATGATAAACTCCTCAGCACTTTTCTTGAAATGTCCAATTATTTCCATGACAAGTTTGAACCATTTGTCTGCTGGTGACTTACTAGTATGTACAGCCTGAATCACTTAGTTAAGTATTCCAACCTTAATCTTTCCACGTGTCCTTCTGTCTTCTTAACGAGTGGCTTGGGAAATCAGAGGCATCCCTTGTGTCAGTCCTGCCCCTTGATGGCAGCATAAATTGTCACAATCACAATTCTAAATCCTTGCATTTATGAGAGTCGTGTTTAGAACACTAAGTTTTCTGTGTAGCAGCAGGAACCTCAGGTGAAGGCTAACTCTGGCTCCAGGTCCCTGTGTCATCACCCACTGTGGGAAACTGGCCCACGTGTGAGCCCGAAGGACTCCTTTCCCCCAGCTGCTTCCAGGTTGGAATAGAAACTGTTGAAAGGCTGGCCTCACAGGCACATTTCTGTGACCACACTTGGGTCACACATGGACATCTGAATGTAGGCCTCATAATGGTGGGTGAAGGATGGGCCATTTTGTTCACTGGCTACTGAGAACTTCATTTGTCTTTCTGATGGCACACAAATATCAAGTACAAATTGGTTTTTACCAAATAACCAGGGAGTTGGAAAGAGCATCATAGGGAATCCTATATAATAAAGAGGGAATATGCAAATTGAACATCTCTCCAACACACTGGATGGCCACCTCTTGTGGACACAAGATAGCCTGCAAGGGAGGGCAATTGAGGGGGACCAAGCCTGCAGGGGAGGGTAGTTGGGGGGGACCAGGCCGGCAGGGGAGGGCAGTTGCGGTGACTGGGCTGGCAGGGAAGGGCAGTTGGGAGCGACTAGGCCTGAAGGGGAGGGCAGTTGGGGCCGACAGGACGGCAGGGGAGGGCAGTTTGGGGTGACCAGGTTGGCAGGGGAGGGAATTTAGGGGCAATAGGGCCGGCAGAGGAGGGCAAGTTGGGGGCGACCAGGCCAGCAGGGTAGGCAGATAGGGGTGACCAGGATGGCAGGGCAGGGCAATTTTGGGGCAAGCAGGCCGACAGGGGAGGGCAGTTGGGGGCAATCAGGCCGGCATGGGAGGGCAGTTGAGGATGACTGGGCCAGCAGAGGAGCAGTTAGGCGTCATTCAGCCTGGAAGGGGAGTGGTTAGGGGCAAGCAGGCCAGCAGGGGAGCAGTTAGGCATCCATCAGGCTGGAAGGGGAGTTGTTAGAGCTGAGCAGACTGGCAGGCAGAAGAGGTTAGGGACAATCAGGCAGGAAAGTGGTTGGGAGCCAGCAGTCCTGAATTGTGAGAAGGATGTCCGACTGCCTGGTCGGATCCGGCCTAAAAGGGCAGTCGGACATCTCCCGAGGGTCCCAGATTGGATAGGGTGCAGTCTGGGCTGAAGGACACACACCCTTCTTCTGAGCACGAATTTCGTGCACCAGGCCTCTAGTATTGTAATAACTTTGTATAGTGTCAGGTGGATACTAGACTTATTGAAGGGATCACTTCATAAATTATAAATGCCTAACCACTATGCTATACACCTGAAACTAATATAAAATAATATTGAATGTCAACCATATTGAAAATATTTTTAATTTAAAAATTAAATTTTATCCAAAGTAAATACCTTCACACCCCAAGCTCTTCAGAGAGATCCATTCACATAACTCTCCCACACACCTCGTTGCTATAAATCTTATCTTGTCTTCTCTGAGACCCTGACCAACCCACCAGTCAGCCCATTCTCACTGTCCATGAATTACTGTGGATCCATACCTAGGCCATCTCTCTCTCTGGGAAGGATTTTCCTTACTTACTGGCAGATCTCAGGGCCCCCTAACCAGGCTGTTCATGCAGCACTTCTGGCTGGTGCCGGCATCATGCAAACCACTGCACAAACACACTCTTGCTTTTCCCCCCTCTGTTCACTAACATGAGCACTCCCTGTGACCCCGTGAGTGTGCGATGAAAGACAGGCAGTAAAGCACGCACCCTAGGCATCTAAGCCCCCTGGTTCTGCAGTTTCTTTATGCTTTGCAGACCTTAAGTCCCAGTTTTGAACATATTATTTATATCTAACATTGGGGTGTTTCTTGACAGGGCTCAGAAAATATTTAATTGATGAGAAATTTAAATCTCATCAATTCATTTTTTTAAAAGCTTATTAAAATTAATGTTATCAATACTTCTAATATGTGAAGCCTTTGAAAGCCTGAATCTCTGGTCTGTAGTTTCTGCTGTCCTGAATTTATGGTGCCTCGTTGCCTTGCGTGTTTTCTGATCTGTGCATTTTTCTTGGAATTTTATCTGAGTAAATTAATTGAGTCCTGACCTCCAGAACTACCTCTTCTTTACTTCTGTCAGGTATCTTTGGCAGTACTGTTGGGACAACTTTAAACTAAATCATCAGCTGGATTTTATTTTTAATTCTTTATTGTTGAAAGTATTACATATGTCTCCTTTTCCCCCTTTGAACTCTGCAAACAGCAGAATGACCATCAGGACGACATTCCGGAAGAAGCTGGGGCTGCCCAATCCTACTCTTGCATTAATTTCATGCATCGGGCCCCTAGTAAATAAATAATTTCATTAAGAATGGGCAAAGGGTCAGTGAAAGATAAATACCACATGATCTCACTCATTTGTGGAAGATAAAAAACATTATAAACTGTTGAACAAAAATAGATACAGAGGCAAAGAAGCATCGAACAGACAAACTACAGCAGGAAGGCAGGGGAGGTTTGGGGGGTAAGAGATCAACCAAAGGACTTGTATGCATGCATAGAAGCATAACCAATGGACACAAGACACTGGGGGTAATGGGGGGAAGGGCAAGCGCCAGGAGGTAAAGGAGGCTGGGGGCAAGTCAATGGGGGGTGAGGGGAGGAGACATAAGTACTACTATTTATAATACCTTAAACAATAAAATAAATAAAATATGAGAGAACTAAAAAGAAAAGAAAAAAATAGAATGGGCTAAGAAATTGAATAGACATTTTCCCAAAGATATACAAATGGTCAACATAAACATGAAAAATCAACATCAATAATCATTAGGGAAATTCAAATAAAAACCACAGTGAGATATCACCTCTCACGTGTTCGAATGGCTGTTACCAAGAAGACAAACAACAACAAAGGTTGTCGAGAAGGTGGAAAAAAGGGAATCCTTGGGCACTGTTAGCGGGACTGTAAATTGGTTCACTCACTGTGGAAAACAAGATGAAGGGTCCTCAAAAAATTTAAAAATATACCCACTTCCAGGTATATATTCAAAAGAAATGAAAACAGGGTATCAAAGGGATATGTGCACTTCCATGTTTATTGTAGTACTATCCACAAGAGCCAACATATGGAAACAAGCTACCCATCAAGGAATTGATGGATAAAGAAAATGTGATGTAAACATACAATGAAGTATTAGTCAGACATGAGAAAGAAGGAAATCATGCCATTTGCAACCACAGAAATGGACCTTGAGGACATTATGCTAAGTGAGAGAAGTCAGAGAAAGACAAGCGCTATGTGATATCACCTATATGTGGAATCCAAAAAAAAGTCACACTTGTAAGAACAGAGTAAAATGGTGGTTCCCAGGGGCTGGGGGCTGGGGAAATAGGAATGCTGTTTAAGGGTACAAACTTGCAGCTACCAGATAAATAAGTCTTGGAGATCTAGTGCACAGCACAGGCAGTTCTCGGGTTACGTTGGGCTCGACGTTCGTTTTTTGTGGTTATGTCGCCATCTCCCATTTATTTATTTTAAAAAAAGTTCTGTCATTTTGACGTATGTACATATGTTCTTTATGTGTTTTACTATTTACTGTATTTACCACAAGTAAAGGTCAGGAATTGTTATCTTGGTTTTAAATTTTTTTTACTGTTTCACTTAATTACTGCTGTGTATGTGCTCCATGTGTGTGACGTAGGTGCTTATGTAGGTGGGTTCCGATTTATGGCCAAAATCGTGTTATGTCAAGCCCTAGGAACGGATCTCCCACGTGACCCGAGGACCTACTGTATAGTGATTATAGACAGTAATTTATATGTATAAAAAGCCAGGGGCCGTCACATCCGAAACAACCAAACGGATGACCAAACAGGCTGAGTTGGGTGACAAGGCCGGCAGGGGGGTTAGTGAGAAATGACCAAATGACTGAGCAGCAGGCTACGTGGGGTGACCAGGCCAGCAGGGGGGTTAGTGAGAGATGACCAAACTATTGAACAGCAGGCTGCATGGGGTGACCAGGCCAGCAGGGTGGGCAGTAACAAGCAGCCAAATGACCAAATAGAAGGCTGCATGGGGCAACCAGGCAGGCAGTAGGGAGGGCAGTTAGAGGCAACCAGGCCAGCAGGGGGTGCAGTTGATGGTGACCAGGCCAGCAGGAGGGGCTGTGAGGGGTGACCAAGCCAGCAGAGGGAGCATTTGGGGGCAACCAGGCTGGCAAGGGTGGGGGGGAGCAGTCAGGGGCAGGCTGTTGGGAGTGACCAGGCCAGCAAGGTGGAGCTGTTAGGGGAGATCAGGTGAACAGGCAGAGGTGGTTAGGGGTGATTAGGCTGGCAGGGGGACCAGTTAGGGGCGATCAGGCAGGCAGGCAGGTGAGCAGTTAAGAGCCAACGGTCCTGGATTTTGAGAGGGTTGTCCGACTGCCAGTTTAGGCCTGATCCCTTGAATTGGAGAGGGTACGGGCTAGGCTGAGGGGACCCCACCCCCGTGCAAAAATTTCATGCACCAGGCCTCTAGTATATAATAATCAAACTTGATAAGAGATTATATTTTAATAATTCCCACCACAAAAAAAGAAAAGAGAATTATGTGACTTAGTAGAGGTGCTAACTATTGCTACAATGGCAAGCATATTACGATATATAAATGTATCAAATCAACATGTTGTATGCCTTAAATTTACACAATGATATATGTCAAATATATTTCAATTAAAAATAAACACTTCACCCTGACCAGTTTGGCTCAGTGGATAGTGCGTCAGCCTGCGGATTGAAGGGTCCCAGGTTCGATTCCGGTCAAGGGCATGTACCTTGGTTGCGGGCACATCCCCACTGGGGGGTGTGCAGGAGGCAGCTGATCGATGTTTCTCTCTCATCGATGTTTCTAACTATCCCTCTCCTTTCCTCTCTGTAAAAAATCAATAAAATATTTTTAAAAAATAATCACTTCTATAAACAAACTTCTGGCTGATGTCTTGCTCTGGAATGGGGGCAGGCCACACCTAGAGAAATCCTTCTTCTTCCTTTGTTTAAGGACTACACAACACAGACAATCTGGTTCATTTGCAAGCTCCATGGGCTTCTTTTATTGACCCAAGCTCTGGTTATATTTGGCAATCCGAGTACCAGTATAGACGGTAGTGGAGCCCTGCTTGATAATACTTGCTTTGAGGATATGTGTTAGGGGAGAAGTAACAAAACAAAACAGCCGAGGCCGGTTTGGCTCAGTGGATGGAGCGTCGGCCGGCGGACTGAAGGGTCCAGGGTTCGATTCTGGTCAGGGGCATGTACCTTGGTTGCGGGCACATCCCCAGTGGGGAGTGTGCAGGAGGCAGCTGATCAATGTTTCTCTCATCGATGTTTCTAGCTCTCTATCTCTCTCCTTTCCTCTCTGTAAAAAATCAATAAAATATTTAAAAAAAGAAAAAGAAAAAAGAAAAAGAAAGAAAAAAAACCACCTCTTCCAGCATAGGCACGAAGGGAAGAGAAAGCTCACTCAGGAGTCCTCCATATGGTTTTGATCTTTGCACATCACCATTTTCTTGGAGATGCAACAAGCAAGAAGCCTTGAGCTCTGCTTCCTGGTAGGAATGTGTTATGATCTCACATTATGGGGCCTGTAAAAAAAACAACCTTTTCCTGAATAGGAAGAGCTTACACAGCAAGTGAAGTTTAGCTGAGGAGTTTAGCTGCCCACAGTCTTGCAGAAAGTTCCTAGCCCAGTAGCCCTCATCCAAGCAGGTGGGCTTTTCCAATTAGTTTTTGTTACTAAATGATTATGAACTCTCTGCTGAAAGGATTCCCTTCAAACTTCAGAAGCAAGAATATGAGAAGCTGTATTTCCCTTCCTGGCAGTTTAACAGCAAAACTTAAATTTGAATTCTAACAATAAATTACCCCTCAAAATAGCAGCACTCAAAAACAAACAAACACCCTTTAGAATGGCTGAAATTAAAAAGACTGATCATATCAAGTGTTGTGGAGGATGTGGAGAGCTGAAACCCTCATACATTGCTGGTAGGAATGCAAGATGGTACAGCCACTTTGGAAAACACAGTGGAAATTTCCTAGTAAGTTAAGCTGACGCCTACCATGTCATCCAGCCATTCTCCTCCAAGATATTTACCCAAAAGAACAGAAAGCATATGTCCGAATAAAGACTTGCACGTGAATGCCCATACTATCCCTTTTTGGAATAGCCCAAACTAGAAACAATCCAGTCTAACTGGGCAAGTTCTGGAAAATGCAAACTAATGTATGGTTTCAAAAAGTAGCTCAAAAGACGCCTAGGGGTGGAGGGAGAGTGCTGGAAGAGGTGAGGGGGAATTTTAAAGAGGCACAAAGGATTTTGGGGCAGTAGCAGATATGTTAATTCTCTTGGTGGGGATGAAGTTTTAATGAGTACATACAGGTTAAAATTATCCAATTGCACACTTTAAATATGTACAATTTCCTGTTTGTTAATTATACCGCAATAAAGCTGTTTAAAAAAGTAACAGCAACTTTCAGCAAAATACAAATCCAATCGACAGGTAAACAACAATGTCACACCCTCCAGGTACTTAGTGATGGGCAGGACCTCAGTTTATCCCGGGACAAGGATGGCCGAGAGTGGGCACTGGGCCAGAGGCTCACTGTGATACACGAACTGCATGCACTTATCTTCTCCCCTGTGATGGGCTTTTCCCCTTCAGAACAGGTGCTTTTGGAAATTACCATTCTCCATTCGCACCACCACCACTGCAGACATTAGGACAGGCTCTACGAATTGGGCTGGGGGTAGTCCAAATGTTCCTGCTTTTCTGTAGTGTGACCCCCAAAAAAGGCTTTTCTCAAGCCCGTCCATTTAGAAAGTGCCAGGTATCTCACTCATCATAAGCCATTGAGAGACATTCATAAATTTAATATATAGTTTTTTTATGCCTGGATGGAACTTAGAAAAGCTATCTTTATTCTCTGGAGAAATTCCTCTTATTCTATCACTTAGCCTCAGCTTGACAAAACCAGTTAGAGAATACCCTAGACCTCTCTGAGCAGACATTTCACAGTAAAGGAGCTCTGCCTGTTAGGATGTGTTAACCTAAAAGTGGTTTGAAGATAGTCCATCCTGGGCACTCCAGTTTGCTCATCTACATGCAACCCTGCCAATTCCTATTGTCTGATCTCACAGGCATGGGCATCAAACCCCAGAAAGGAAAATCAGCACTGTCTTCTGAAACTTTACAGGGACTTTTAGGATCAAGTAAACAAGAGGAAGCAGGAGTTGGTATAGGGTGAAAATATGATGCAAACAATTCAGGACGAGGCTGACTCTAGAGGTCACATTGGGGCTCTGCATCCCAGGGGCTGATCTGAATGTCAAGGCCTTCACAGATTATCCCAGAGCTTCAATGGCCTCTGGGGTGCCCTTGTCAGAAGTAACATCCCAAGTTCCTGTGGAGCTGCCTTAAGTAAGGTGCTTTCTCCTTTTTTAAATCTTTTTTATAAATACTAGAGGTCCAGTGCACAAAATTCATGGGGGGGGGGCGGTTGTCCCTCAGCCCAGCCTGCACCCTTTCCAATCTGGGAATTCCTCTCACAATCCAGGACTGCTGACTCCCAACCGCTCACCTGCCTGTCTTCCAGCTCTCCCCTAACTGCTTCAGCCTGCCCGCCATATCACTCCCTAACAACTCCCCTGCCAGCCTGGTCAATGCCTAACTGCTCCAATGACTGCCCAATTGCCCCTAACTGTCCTCCCCTGCTGGCCCAGTCACCCCTAACTGCCCTCCATGCAAGCCCGGTCGCCCCTACCTGCCCTCCCCTGCTGGCCATATTACCCCTAACTGCCCTCCCCTGCAGGCCTGGTCGCCCATAATTGCTCTCCCCTGCTGACCTGGTTGCCCCCTACTGCCCTCAGCCGCAGGCCTTGTCCCCCCAAATGTCCTCCCCTTTAGGCCTGGTCACCCCGAACTTCCCTCCCTTTCAGGCCTGGTCCCTCCCAACTGCCCTCCCCTGCTGGCCTAATCACCAACAACTGCCTTCCCCTTCCACACTTCTTGTGGCGAACATCTTGTGTACCTATGGGGATGGCCATCTTTGACCACATGGGGGCAGCCAGCTTGTGCATTCGAGTGATGGTCAATTTGCATATTACTCTTTTATTAGATAGGATATTTATATTGATTTCAGAGAAGAAGAGAGAGGAAGAGGGAGAGAGATAAAAACATCAATGATGAGAAAAGATCATTGATTGGCTACCTCCTGCACATCTCTTAATGGGGATAGAGCCTGAAACACAGGCATGGCCCTTGACTGGAATTAAATTGGGACCTTTCAGTCCTCAGGCCAATGCTCTATGCACTGAGCCAAACCAGCTAGGGAAGGAGAGTACATTTCTGATGACTGCATAACATCCCACTTTGAGTCCTATTATAAATTCTCTCCTCCAAATTCTCCAGCAAACCAGCTCTATTACCTTGGGCAAGTCACTTCCCAGTGGACACCAATGTAAGATTTTTGGATGATAGATTGACATGTGTCTTCTTTCCACAAACCTTCACTAGAATGTGCTTTGTGCCTTGCGGTTCAAAAATGAGAGATACAGTCCTTATTCTCAGGAATCTCACATCCAGTGGGGGCACACACACAAGTAAATAGACACTTTAAAAGCAGGCATATGCCGGGGTGGGAGGGACTGTGAGCAGAGAAGGCAGGTCCCTTATGAGAGGTCTGGGGAAGCCAGCGGGGAGGCCACTCTTCATATATCTCCAAACACACCCAAAAGGCCCCTGACTTCTAATCATCTGCTTGACCTCCAGGGCCTGTATCAGATGCTCAATCAGTGTGCCAGCCAATAGACTGCTGTTCCACACGAATTAGCTTTTATCTGTCCAGTCTAGTGCCCAGAGAGGACAATAAAACTCCAGTTCAGATGCACACTGTACAAAGTGTTCTGGACTCCCGGATCCACTGCCGCCTACTTCCCAAGGACCATGAAACTCCTGCTGCTGACTCTCACTGTCCTTGTGTTCCTACCACAAGTGATCCCAGGTAATCAGAACCCCGGGAAACTCCACACATGGAGGTAGAAGGGCCTTTGGTCCTGGAAATTCCAAGGTGTTACTGTACCCCTCGTCCTGGGCAGCTCCCTGGTTCTCTCCCTTGGGACCCTGTCCCCAGCAGGTGTAGAACCTAAGGCTAGGACAAGCTCTTCCTTACTAGACAGAGGCAACCCCACCAGCCAGAGTTGTCTTTGGGAAAATTCCAAGTTGCCACCTACGGAACCTGATGGGAGTTAACTGCTTCAGTTCTCTCTCCAGCTTGTGTCAGCTCTTGGAAATGATTCCTAGAGCCCACTTTTCTGTGTTCTTGGTCCTGAACGTCCAGTTGTAGCTTTAAGTGAAGTTTTTTTTTTTCATATTCTAGAATTTGGCAAACAGGTCAGAAAATATCTGCAGAACTATTTTGAAATAGAGCAATGAAAGTCTAGGGTTTAATATCACTGCTTTTTAAAGTTTATCTAGAGTCACGCCCAGACCTGTGAAATTGCTGCTGAAGGGGACCTGAATAGTTTCTTATTCAAAGTACTCCGCTTCCTCCTGTGTGGTATATTTCTCAAGATACATTTCAATGTATGAACAAGGTCATATAAAAGTGAACCTATGTTTCTGTTCTATAAAAAAGTGACATGTGCCCTGCGGTTGTGGCTCAGTTGTGGTTGAGCATTGACCTATGAACTAGGAGGTCCGATTCCCGGTCAGAGTACATGCCCAGGTTGTGGGCTCAGTCCCCAGTGGGGGGTGTGCAGAAGGCAGCTGATCAATGATTCTCTCTCCTCATTGATGTTTCTATCTCTCTCTCTCCCTTCCTCTCTGAAATTATATATATATATACTTTAAAAATAACATGCTATATACATTGTTATGCAGCATTCTCCTTTCACTTAATAATGTTTTGTGACCATCTTTCCATGTCACCACCTAAAGATCTGACTTATTCTTTGTGAAATTCCACTGTATGATAATTTATGTAAAGTCATTTGAGAATTTTCTGATTTTCTAACAACACATCAGTGAACATACTTATTAAGTATCCATTCATACTTGGACAAGGATTCATATAGAATAGATTCCTTGAGGTCAAAAGTCAGGGTAAAACTAAGTGTAAAGCATTTTTTTCCACGAAGTCCTCCCTTACAGATCTTTCAAGACACTGCCAGTAGAAATTGTTAGCTCTTAGGGTTTTGAGTAATTTTTCAGCCTCTGTGGGATTGGTGGTGTCTGCTTTCAGTTGTGGTGGAGGTGTTGAGACTAGGAAAGAGACAGAGGTGCAAGATTTTATAAAAGCAATCCTCGAATCATGGAAACTCAGAGCATGTGGTAGTGAAGGAAATATTACATGTTCTGGGGTTTCAAGTCTGACTGTTCTGGTAGGAGATATAAATTTGGGCAATCCCCTTGGAGAGAGTAGTTGAGATGATAAAAGAAGCATAAAGTCTTCATGCTTTATCCTGGACAGCCCTTACACGCGAAGAAGAATAATAAAAACCAGTGACACTTACAGGGACAGGGAACATTCATACCTCCCACCAGTAGTGCACAAGACTTACCATGTCACCATAATCCCTCCAACACTCAGCATTTTACCAGTCTGATGGTTAGGCCATAGTACACTGTTGTTTTCAATGGCATTTCTCTTATCCTCTGATCAAAATATCTGAGTGGCTTCCTTCAATGACTTGCAAGACCTTCTGTGATCTCAACCTCCATTATGTTTCTTCAATTATTTCCACAGAACTCATTGTGCAGTCACCACAGCCACCTTATTATTGTGCAAAATCTCTGGGCCTTGGGCTTTCTCTGCCTGGTGCACTCTTTCCCCAGTGAATCTCATAGCTCACTCACTTCCTTCTCAATGAGCTCTTTTATTTCTTCCCTTCCAATCACAAACTTTGTACTGGGGACCGAACCCACAACCTGGGTATGTGCCTTGATGAGGAAGTGAACTGGCAACTTTTTGGTGCACGGGACGATGCTCAACCAACTGAGCCACACTGGCCAGAGAAGGAGTTCTTTATTTTTTATATTATTCCCTAGTCATCTTTAGTAACTGGGCATATTATCCCCGAAGCTGTTATGAACTGTCTATGAATTTTGCCAAGGACATGTCTGTCCTTCATTGAACAAAAATACGTAATTCTGATCTAAACAAATTCAACCTTGCCTTGGTGGTTTCGTTAAAGTTCTTCCCCATTCTTATGTCTCAAAGGAAATCTGTGACATAATCTTCCAATAACTTTTTAGCTTTGCCTTTCATGTTTAGATCTTTAAGACACCAACCGGAATGTGTAAAGCCACTTTTATTTTTCTCATGGAGCAAACCAGGCTTCCCAACACCATAGGATAAATAATTGATGCTTTCTCCATTGCTATTGCACATTAAGTTCCTGTTTAAGCATGTATCTATTTCAAACTGTCTGTTTTCCTTGTTCTATTAGTTTACTTGTTCTTGTAACTATCCTCTATTTTTTGTAACAGACTTTATAGTCTGTCAGTATTTAGAAGGACAAGCCTTTGTCTCGCTTTTTTTTAAAAAAATTATTTTATTCTTTAAGGTATTACAAATAGCAGTACATATGTGTCCTTTCCCCCCCCCCATTGACCTCCTTCTGGGCTCCCCTACCCTACCCCCTGGCACTTGCTCTCCCCCTTCCCCACCCCATCCTCGTGTCTTGCGTCCATTGGTTATGCTTATATGCATGCATACAAGTCCTTCAGTTGTCTTCCTTTTTTAAAAAAATAAATCTTAGCTCTCCATGGTCTTTATGTTTATTACAAACTTTAAAATAAAATAATCAAGTCTCTCAAAAAAAATCCCACTGGGATTTTGATTAACATTGCATGACATTTATGGATTAATGGAGGGGAAAGTGAACATATATAATAATTAAGGCGCTCCATCCAAGATCACATTTTTCTCTTAGAGTTTTAAGACATATCCCATAGAGGTCTTAGATATCATTCACATCTAAGATACTTCGTAGCTATGCTATCTATTTTATTTTCTGGTTAGTTATTGTTGGTGTCGAGAAGTGCTATCAATTCTTTTAAGGTAATATGGCATCTGACATAATTACTGAACTCATATTTATTGTAAGAATTTGTTAGTTCCTTTTTAATATTTTAATCATAATTGCTAGAGTGGATGATAATTTTATCTCTTCCCCTCCAATCCTCATACTTCTGTTTCCTTTTGTCTTTTCCTTTAAACACTGACCAGGTCCACCACTATTATTTTAAAGAATAGCAATAATAGAGAGTATTTTTATTTTTCTGACCTAATGGATATTAGTTTCTTCATTAAATAATGTTAGCTTTAGAATTTAATGCATAAACTTTACCAAATTAAGAAAATTCCCTCTATTCATGGTTTGCATAGAATTTTCATCATAAATAAGCATTGAACTAAATCAAATAATTTGTCTGTATTAAATAACGTAATTCTATTATTTATCTCCTTAATTCTGTAAAGGTAGTGAATGTCATTAAAATATTTTCTAATGTTGGATTGTTACAGAAGACCGGAGAAAAACCAAGCAACATTTAGAGAAAGCGAGTTACATTTTATTATGCGCAAGCCCAGAGAAAAATGTGTCTTTCAAATTTTGGGCCCCCAAACATGGAGGAAACTTTCTCTAATTATACTTTTTCCAGTCCTTTGTCTCCCAAATTGGGAATGAGACTTCTGGGCCTTCTGAGAAAGAAGACCTGCGTGCTAGGAGGGGGCCATGAGACCAAATCTCAAGGCGGGGCCTGGTGCCAGCACAGACAACTCTGTGTGGGGCATAGTGTATGGCCTCTCTGGAATGGGAGTAGTCTTACTGTCCTTATTATTTACGCAAGCAAGCATTTACAGAAGCCAAAATAGCAGCGTTAAAATTTCAAACAGCAGTTTTTATGTAAGATGGATGCTTCGGGATGGTAGTTTACATTCATATTAAAACCTGCTTGATCATGATGTGGGTGTTTTGCTGTTGTCGTTTTTTTATAATTCTCACCTGAGGATATTTTCCCACTGACTTTTAGATAGAGTGAAAGAGAGGGAGGGAGAGGGGGAGAGAGAGAGAAACATGGAAGTGAGAGAGACACAGATTGATTGCCTCCCGCACAGGCCCCAACTGGGGCAGGGGATCAAACCTGCAACCCAGGTATGTGCCCTTGACCGGGAATTAAACCCGTGACCCTTGGTGCTGGGCCAGTGCTTTAACCATTAAGTACACCAGCCAAGGCAAGATGTATTTTAACACATTGTTGAATTCAATTGGCTAATACTTTAGTTAGGATATTTAAATTTTATATTTATAAAGAAAATGCACCTATAATTTTTGGTTTTAGAACCAAAATCCCCCCACCCAAAGCCCCAGATATTTTCTGGAACATTCTGTGTGTGACCTCCTGTGAAAGTAGCAGAATGCACCTTCACAATCATCCAGGCTAACAGCATTATTCACAACAGCCAAACAGTGGAAGCAATCCAAATGTCCACTGAGTGATGAATGGATACACAGGAAGCGGTGTGTACTAGTACATGCAGGGGAATATCAATTACCCTTCGGATGGAAGCAAACTCTGACACATGTTTCCGTGTGGATGGACATGGGAGACTTCATGCAAAGTGAGATAAGACAGGTACAAAGAGACAAGTGCTGTCTGAGGGGATCATAACAGAACAGTCAGATCCATAGGGACATAGAGCAGAGTGGAGATTGCCAGGCGTGTGAGAAGGTGATTTTTGTTGTTGTTAATCTTCACTCAAGGATATTTTTTTCCATTGAATTGAGAGAGAGAGAGAGAGAGAGAGAATGACAGAGAGAAAGATTGGTTGGTTGCCTTCCTATGCACCCCAACTGGGGCTGGGGATCGATTGGTGGCCTTTCAGTGCTCTGGCCGATGCTCTAACCAATTAGTAACACTGGCCAGGACAAGAGGGTTATTTTTTAATGGGTACAGAGTTTCATTGCAGCAAGATGAAGAAAGTTCTGTAGATGGATGATGGTGATGGTACCATAACAGTGTGGGTGCATGTGGTACCCTAGACCCATTATATGTATTTTACAAAAAATGTAAAAATCATCCAGGGCTGGGGCTTCCCAGAAGAGGTGTTTTTTGTTTCTTTGTTTATTGTTTTGTCTTTTACCATTTCAATTTCCAAACACTTCTCGATTTATTTATGTCTGTCTTTTCTTCCTATGCGATCCCTGGAATATATTTAGGAATTTGCACATTTCATCTAGCTTTTCAATTTTATTTGTGTACAGTTGTTGATAATCTATCTCTTTTGTTATTTTTAATATTATGTATTTTTTTTTATTTCACCATTTCACTATGGATGTCATTTTTTGTTTTCTCTTAATTAGGTTTTCCCAAAGTTTCCTGAATTCACCACTTCTGACTTTCTTACCCCTCCTCTAATCTAAGTTTTATTTCTTACCCTGCTATTTAATTTCCAACTACATGGAATTTATAATTTTATTTTTTTGCATTTATTTGGAAAATATGGGATATTAAACACATGGAACTTAGTGAGGTATTTTATGTCCTGAAACCTTGCTACATAAAAGCTAGTCTGTGGACTAGAAGTATTGGCATCCACCAGAGAGTTGTTAGAAAAGCAGAAACTCTGACGCTACTCCACCTACTGAAGCAGAGTGCATTTTAACAAGACATCCACCTGATTCCTGGGCACATTTCTGGCCTAAGCAGCACTGACTGAATACCTGAGCAAATGAAGCTCTCAGGCAGGAAAGCCTACACTACTCTCAGGTCCTAGCAATGCTCTGTTTCTTTTCTTTTCTTCTTTTTTTTAAAGGAAAGTTTTGTTATTAATACATTTTTATTGATTTCTGAGAAGAAGAGAGGAGAGAGAGATAGAAACAACAATGATGAGAGAGAATCATTGATTGGCTGCCTCCTGCATTGTCCTGACTGGGAACTGAACCATGACCTCCTGCTTCATAGGTTGACGCTCAGCCACTGAACCATCAGAACTGGGCACAATGTTCTATTTCTAATTGGAATGCAGGCATATGGGTATTCATTTTATTTTTTGTTTGTCTGTTTAAAACTATGCACATTTGTTTTACATACTCATTGGAATGTATATTTGGCAATAGAATGTATTCAAGGAAATTTAACCACATAGGATATTACCAATGTAAAGGACTCCAGCACAGTGACAACAAGATGAACTTTATGTGGATAGCTTCACACAGACACTGTAGCTTCAATAAAACTTGCTCCCATTCCTTGTGACTGGCAAGTTTCTTTTCTTTTATGTTAAGATTCATCTCACCTTCAGACAAAAACTTTGGCCGATAGGAGGTTGGGAACAAATATCCTTAGAAACATGGTATTTACCAGCCCTGAGCTTGTCGCCATGGTCTAATTATGACCCATGAAGTTGTTATGAGATGTCAAATAGGCAGGCATGCTTGTAAAATGGTCTTTCCTTTTATTATTCAGTCTTTCCTGTGAGGAAATGCCGGCAACAAGACGGGCGCTGCAGGAAAAGCTGCGATGCTAAGGAAGAGATAAAACCAGGATGTAAATACCGATTCCGTCAAGTCTGCTGTGTTCTCAGAAATAAAGGCCAGGAGGAAGTGATCGTTCACAAGGTGCCTATGCCACCTCCCATACCAGAATATTTTCTTAACACAGCTCCTATGGATTACATTGTAACAGTACCGCCCAACTATAGACCTGTGTTCAATATTTACAGAGATACAGAAAATGAACTGTCTGACCAGGCATTGGAAACTGAGGTGACTCTCCAACAAGTTCGTTAAAGCTCATGGCTTCCTCTCGGATGTCACTCACCTGTCCTCAGAGTGATGGGCTAAGGCATATAGATAAAGTATTTGAAAATACCACGGTGACACACTCTGCCTTCCATCAATGTGTAATTCTAGATTAAAACAACAGCTGTGTAAGGAAGTCCAAAACTTCCCAATACTGTCAATGATAAACTCCTCAGCACTTTTCTTGAAATGTCCAATTATTTCCATGACAAGTTTGAGCCATTTGTCTGCTGGTGACTTACTAGTATGTACAGCCTGAATCACTTAGTTAAGTATTCCAACCTTAATCTTTCCACGTGTCCTTCTGTCTTCTTCTCGAGTGGTTTGGGAAATCAGAGGCATCCCTTGTGTCAGTCCTGCCCCTTGATGGCAGCATAAATTGTCACAATCACAATTCTAAATCCTTGCATTTATGAGAGTCGTGTTTAGAAAACTAAGTTTTCTGTGTAGCAGCAGGAACCTCAGGTGAAGGCTAACTCTGGCTCCAGGTCCCTGTGTCATCACCCACTGTGGGAAACTGGCCCACGTGTGAGCCCGAAGGACTCCTTTCCCCCAGCTGCTTCAAGGTTGGAATAGAAACTGTTGAAAGGCTGGCCTCACAGGCACATTTCTGTGACCACACTTGGATCACACATGGACATCTGAATGTAGGCCTCATAATGGTGGGTGATGGAGGGGCCGTTTTGTCCACCTGGCTACTGAGGACTTCATTTGTCTTTCTGATGGCATGAAAATATCAAGTAGAAGTTGGTTGTTACAAAATAATCAGGGGGTTGGAAAGTGCATCATAGGGAATCCTATATAATAAAGAGGTAGTATGCAAATTGAACATCTCTCCAACACACCAGATGGCCATCTCTTGTGGACACAAGATGTCCTGCAAGGGAGGGCATTTGAGGGGGACCAGGCCTGCAGGGGAGGGCAGTTGGGGAGGACCAGGCCGGCAGGGGACGGCAGTTTGGGGTGACCAGAATGGCAGGGGAGGGAATTTGGGGGCAACCGGTCCGGCAGGGTAGGGCAGATAGGGGTGACCAGGATGGCAGGGCAGGGCAGTTTGGGGCAAACAGGCTGACAGGGGAGGGCAGTAGAGGCATACCGGGCCAGCATGGGAGGGCAGTTGAGGATGACTGGGCCAGCAGGGGAGCAGTTAGGCGTCATTCAGCCTGGAAACAGAGTGGGGCAAGCAGGCCGGCAGGGGAGCAGTTAGTCATCCATCAGGCTGGAAGGGGAATGGTAAGAGGATGAGCAGGCTGGCAGGCAGAAGAGTTTAGGGGCAATCAGGCAGGAAAGCGGTTGGGAACCAGCAGTCCTGGTTGTGAGAAGGATGTCCAACTTCCCGGAGGGATGGGGCCTAAAAGGGCAGTCGGACATCTCCCGAGGGTCTCAGATTGGACAGGGTGCAGTCTGGGCTGAAGGACACACACCCTTTTTCTGAGCACGAATTTCGTGCACCAGGCCTCTAGTATTGTAATAACTTTGTATGATGTCAGGTGCATACTAGACATATTAAGGGGATCACTTCATAAATTATAAATGCCTAACCACTATGCTATACACCTGAAACTAATATAAAATAATATTGATTGTCAACCATATTGAAAATATTTTTAATTTAAAAATTAAATTTTATTCAAAGTAAATATCTTCACACCCCAAGCTCTTCAGAGAGGTCCATTCACATAACTCTCTCACACACCTCGTTGCTATAAATCTTATCTTGTCCTTCCTGAGACCCTGACCAACCCACCAGTCAACCCATTCTCACTGTCCATGAATTACTGTGGATCCATACCTTAGGCCATCCCTCTCTCTGGGAAGGATTTTCCTTACTCACTGTCACATCTCAGGGCCCCTCTAACCAGGCTGTTCATGCAGCACTTCTGGCTGGTGCCGGCATCATGCAAACCACTCCACAAACACACTCTTGCTTTTTCCCCCTCTGTTCACTAACATCAGCACTCCCTGTGACCCCGTGAGTGTGCGATGAAAGACAGGCAGTAAAGCACGCACCCAAGGCATCCAAGCCCCCTGGTTCTGCATTTCTTTATGCTTTGCAGACCTTAAGTCCCAGTTTTGAACATATCATTTCTATCTAACATTGGGGTGCTTCTTTTTTTTTTAATATATTTTATTGATTTTTTACAGAGAGGAAGGGAGAGGGATAGAGATTTAGAAACATCGATGAGAGAGAAACATCGATCAGCTGCCTCCTGCACGCTCCCCACTGGGGACGTGTCTGCAGCCAAGGTACATGCCCTTGACTGGTATCGAACCTGGGACCCTTGAGTCCGCAGGCTGACGCTCTACCCACTGAGCCAAACCAGTCAGGGCTGGGGTGCTTCTTGACAGGGCTCAGATAATATTTAATTGATGAGAAATTTAAATCTCATGAATTCATTTTCTCAAAAGCTTATTAAAATTAATGTTACCAATACTTCTAATATGTGAAGCCTTTGAAAGTTTGAATCTCTGGTCTGTAGTTTCTGCTGTCCTGAATTCATGGTGCCTCGTTGCCTTGCGTGCTTTCTGATCTGTGCATTTTTCTTGGAATTTTATCTGAGTAAATTAATTTTTGAGTCCTGACCTCCAGAACTACCTCTTCTTTACTTCTGTCAGGTATCTTTGGCAGTACTGTTGGGACAACTTTAAACTAAATCATCAGCTGGATTTTATTTTTAATTCTTTATTGTTGAAAGTATTACATATGTCTCCTTTTCCCCCTTTGAACTCTGCAAACAGCAGAATGACCATCAGGACGACATTCCGGACGAAGCCGGGGCTGCCCAATTCTACTCTTGCATTAATTTCATGCATCGGGCCTCTAGTAAATAAATAATTTCATTAAGAATGGGCAAAGAGTCAGTGAAAGATAAATACCACATGATCTCACTCATTTGTGGAAGATAAAAAACATTATAAACTGTTGAACAAAAATAGATAAAGAGGCAAAGAAGCATCGAACAGACTGTCAAACTACAGCAGGAAGGCAGGGGAGGTTTGGGGGGTAAGAGATCAACCAAAGGACTTGTATGCATGCATAGAAGCATAACCAATGGACACAAGACACTGGGGGGTAGCGAGGGGAAGGGCAAGCGCCAGGAGGTAAAGGAGGCCGGGGGCAAGTCACAGGGGGGGGGGGCGGGGGGGGAAGAGGAGACATATGTACTACTATTAATAATACCTTAAACAATAAAATAAAATATTAGAGAACTAAAAAAAAAAAAGAAAGAAAAGAAAAAAATAGAATGGGCTAAGAAATTGAATAGACATTTTTCCAAAGATATACAAATGGTCAACATAAACATGAAAGCCGAAACCGGTTTGGCTCGGTGGATAGAGCGTCGGCCTACGGACTGAAAGGTCCCACGTTCGATTCTGGTCAAGGGCATGTACCTTGGTTGCGGGCACATCCCCAGTAGGAGATGTGCAGGAGGCAGCTGATCGATGTTTCTCTCTCATCAATGTGTCTAACTCTCTATCTCTCTCCCTTCCTCTCTGTAAAAATCAATAAAATATATTTTAAAAAAAACATGAACATGAAAAATCACCATCAACATCAATAGTCATTAGGAAAATTCAAATAAAAACCACAGTGAGATATCACCTCTCACGTGTTCGAATGGCTGTTACCAAGAAGACAAACAACAACAAGGATTGTTGAGAAGGTGGAAAAAAGGGAATCCTTGGGCACTGTTAGCGGGACTGTAAATTGGTTCACTCACTGTGGAAAACAAGATGAAGGGTCCTCAAAAAATTACAAATATACCCACTTCCAGGTATATATTCAAAGGAAATGAAACCAGGGTATCAAAGGGATATGTGCACTTCCATGTTTATTGTAGTATTATCCACAAGAGCCAACATATGGAAACAACCTACCCATCAAGGAATTAATGGATTAAGAAAATGTGATGTAAACATACAATGAAGTATTAGTCAGCCATGAGAAAGAAGGAAATCATGCCATTTGCAACCACAGAAATGGACCTTGAGGACATTATGCTAAGTGAGAGAAGTCAGAGAAAGACAAGCGCTATGTGATTTCACCTATATGTGGAATCCAAAAAAAAAAGTCACACTTGTAAAAACAGAGTAAAATGGTGGTTTCCAGGGGCTGGGGGCTGGGGAAATAGGAATGCTGTTTAAGGGTACAAACTTGCAGCCACCAGATAAATAAGTCTTGGAGATCTAGTGCACAGTACAGGCAGTTCTCGGGTTACATTGGACTCGACATAAGTTTTTTGTGGTTATGTCGCCATCTCCCATTTATTTTTAAAAAGTTCTGTCATTTTGACGTATGTACATATGTTCTTAATGTTTTTTACTATTTACTGTATTTACCACAAGTAAAGGTCAGGAATTGTTATCTTGGTTTTAAATTTTTTTCACTGTTTCACTTCATCACTGCTGTGTATGTGTTCCATGTGTGTGACGTAGGTGTTTATGTAGGTGGGTTCCGATTTATGGCCAAAATCGTGTTATGTCACGCCATAGGAACAGATCTCCCATGTGACCCGAGGACCTACTGTATAGTGATTATAGACAGTAATTTATATGTATAAAAAGCCAGGGGCCGTCACATCCAAAACAACCAAACGGATGACCAAACAGGCTGAGTTGGGTGACAAGGCCGGCAGGGGGGTTAGTGAGAAATGACCAAATGACTGAGCAGCAGGCTACGTGGGGTGACCAGGCCAGCAGGGGGGTTAGTGAGAGATGACCAAACTATTGAGCAGCAGGCTGCATGGAGTGACCAGACCATGAGCGGGGGCAGTAATGAGCGGCCAAGTGACCAAATAGAAGGCTGCATTGGGCAACCAGGCAGGCAGGGGGGAGGGCAGTTAGAGGCAACCAGGCCAGCAGGGGGTGCAGTTGACGGTGACCAGGCTGGCATGGGGGGCAGTAAGGAGTGACCATGCAGGCAGGGGGCCAGTTAGGGGCAACTAGGCTGGCAAGGAGGGGCGGGGCAATCAGGGTCAGGCTATTGGGGGTGACCAGGCTGGCGGGGCGCAGCAGTTAGGGGAGATCAGGTAAGCAGGCAGAGGTGGTTATGGGTGATTAGGCTGGCAGGGGGGCCATTTAGGGCCGATCAGGCAGGCAGGCAGGTCAGCAGTTAGGAGCCAACGGTCCTGGATTTTGAGAGGGATGTCCGACTGCCAGTTTAGGCCTGATCCCCTGAATTGGAGAGGGTGCGGGCTAGGCTGAGGGGACTCCACTCACATGCACAAATTTTTGCACCAGGCCTCTAGTATATAATAATCAAACTTGATAAGAGATTATATTTTAATAATTCCCACCACAAAAAAAGAAAAGAGAATTATGTGACTTAGTAGAGGTGCTATCTATTGCTACAATGGCAAGCATATTACGATATATAAATGTATCAAATCAACATGTTGTATGCCTTAAATTTACACAATGATATATGTCAAATATATTTCAATTAAAAATAAAATAAACACTTCGATAAACAAACAAACTTCTGGCTGATGTCTTGCTCTAGAATGGGGTCAGGCCACACCTAGAGAAATCCTTCTTCTTCCTTTGTTTAAGGACTACACAACACAGACAATCTGGTTCATTTGCAAGCCCCATGGGCTTCTTTTATTGACCCAAGCTCTGGTTATATTTGGCAATCCGAGTACCTGTATAGATGATAGTGGAGCCCTGCTTGATAATACTTGCTTTGAGGATATGTGTTAGGGGAGAAGTAACAAAACAAAACAAAACAAACAAAAAAAGAAAGAAAGAAAAAAACAAACAGAGAGAACCAAGATGGCGGCATAGGTAAACACCAGAAATTGCTGCCTCACACAACCACCTCAAAAATACAACTAAAAGACAGAACGGATATCACCCAGAACCACAGGAAGGCTGGCTGAGGGGAAGTTCTACAACTAGAAGGAAAGAGAAAAGCATACCGAGACTCAGAGGAGGCACAGTGCGGAAGTGAAATACTAAGGTGTGAGGTGCTCTCAGAGCCGGCTGGCGGCTGAGGGCATGGTTGTCTGTTTTAATCCGGAGGGAGTCTCAGACTCTGAGTCACAGATCTGGGCAAGTCTCTAGGGACCCAGACTCAAACAGGAGAAGCGGGACTGTCTGGCATCAGTCAGAACTCAAGGGCAACTTTCTCTCCGAGGTTTGCAGCGGTTGCTGGGACTCTGAGAGGAAGAGCCCCTGGGGACAGGAATGAGAGCAGCCATAAGTGCTACTCCACCTGCCCTGTAGATCCCCTGGGACCCACCCTGCCCAAGCCCTGCACAGAGGCATTTGCCGGATAACCTCAGGCAAAGGCTAGATTAGCACCTCCCTAGAGGACAGAAGTTCTCCCACTACAGACACAGCTGATTCTCACAGCCAGTTGGCCTGGAGGTCAAATCCCCCCCAGTATTACCTACAACCATCAAGGCTTAACTACAACAAGACTGCGCACAAAGACCACTAGGGGGTGCACCAAGAAAGCCTAAAAAATGCAGAGACAAAGAAACAGGACACAAATGTCAGAATTGGAGGAAAGCAAACGACTGGATATAGAGTTCAAAACCACAATTTTAAGGTCTTTCAATAATTTTCTAGAAACTGCCGATAAACTTAATGAGATCTACAAGAAATCTAATGAGACCCTCGAGGTTGTGATAAAGAACAAACTAGATATTAAGCATACACTGACTGAAATAAAGAATATTATACAGACTCCCAACAGCAGACCAGAGGAACGCAAGAATCAAGTCAAAGATTTGAAATGTGAAGAAGCAAAAAACACCCAACTGGAAAAGCAAAATGAAAATAGGATCCAAAAATATGAAGATAGTGTAAGGAGCCTCTGGGACAGCTTCAAGCGTACCAACATCCGAATTATAGGGGTGCCAGAAGATGAGAGAGAGCAAGATATTGAAAACCTATTTGAAGAAATAATGACAGAAAACTTCCCCCACCTGGTGAAAGAAATAGACTTACAGGTCCAGGAAGCTCAGAGAACCCCAAACAAAAGGAATCCAAAGAGGACCACACCAAGACACATCATAATTAAAATGCCAAGAGCAAAAGACAAAGAGAGAATCTTAAAAGCAGCAAGAGAAAGAAACTCAGTTACCTACAAGGGAATACCCATACGACTGTCAGCTGATTTCTCAACAGAAACTTTGCAGGCCAGAAGGGAGTGGCAAGAAATATTCAAAGTGATGAATGCCAAGAACCTACAACCAAGATTACTTTATCCAGCAAAGCTATCATTCAGAATTGAAGGTCAGATAAAGAGCTTCACAGATAAGAAAAAGCTAAAGGAGTTCATCACCACCAAACCAGTATTATAAGAAATGCTGAAAGGTATCCTTTAAGAAGAGGAAGAAGAAGAAAAAGGTAAAGATACAAATTATGAACAACAAATACACATCTATCAACAAGTGAATCTAAGAATCAAGTGAAGAAATAATCTGATGAACAGAATGAACTGGTGATTATAATAGAATCAGGGACATAGAAAGGGAGTGGACTGACTATTCTTGGGGGGAAAAGGGGTGTAGGAGATGGGGGAAGATACTGGACAAAAATTGTGCAGCTATGGATGAGGACAGTGGGTGGGGAGTGAGAACGGAGGGTGGGGCGGGAACTGGGAGGAGGGGAGTTTAGGGGGAAAAAGAGGAACAAATGTAATAATATGAACAATATAGATGTAATTTTTTTAAAAAAGGAACTTAAAAAAAAAAAAAAAACACCTCTTCGAGCATAAGCACCAAGGGAAGAGAAAGCTCACTCAGGAGTCCTCCATATGGTTTTGATCTTTGCACATCTCCATTTTCTTGGAGATGCAACAAGCAAGAAGCCTTGAGCTCTGCTTCCTGGTTGGAATGTGTGATGATCTCACATAATAGGGCCTGTAAAAAAAACAACCTTTTCCTGAATAGGAAGAGCTTACACAGCAAGTGAAGTTTAGCCAAGGAGTGCTGCCCACAGTCTTGCAGAAAGTTCCTAGCCCAGTAGCCCTCATCCAAGCAGGTGGGCTTTTCCAATTAGTTTTTGTTACTAAATGATTATGAACTCTCTGCTGAAAGGATTCCCTTCAAACTTCAGAAGCAAGAATATGAGAAGCTGTATTTCCCTTCCTGGCAGTTTAACAGCAAAACTTAAATTTGAATTCTAACAATAAATTACCCCTCAAAATAGCAGCACTCAAAAACAAACAAACACCCATTAGAATCTCTGAAATTAAAAAGACTGATCATATCAAGTGTTGTGGAGGATGTGGAGAGCTGAAACCTCAGACATTGCTGGTAGGAATGCAAGATGGTACAGCCACTTTGGAAAACACAGTGGAAATTTCCTAGTAAGTTAAGCTGACACCTACCATGTCATCCAGCCATTCTCCTCCAAGATATTTACCCAAAAGAACAGAAAGCATATGTCCGAATAAAGACTTGCACGTGAATGCCCATACTATCCCGTTTTGGAATAGCCCAAACTAGAAACATACCAGTCTAAATGGGTAAATTCTGGAAAATGCAAACTAATGTATGGTTTCAAAAAGTAGCTCAAAAGACGCCTAGGGGTGGAGGGAGAGTGCTGGAAGAGGTGAGGGTGAATTTTAAAGAGGCACAAAGAATTTTGGGGCAGTAGCAGATATGTTAATTCTCTTGGTGGGGATGAAGTTTTAATGAGTACATACATGTTAAAATTATCCAATTGCACACTTTAAATATGTACAATTTCCTGTTTGTTAATTATACCGCAATAAAGCTGTTTAAAAAAGTAACAGCAACCTTCAGCAAAATAGAAGTCCAATCGACAGGTAAACAACAATGTCACACCCTCCAGGTACACTTAGTGATGGGCAGGACCTCAGTTTATCCCGGGACAAGGATGGCGAGAGTGGGCACTGGGCCAGAGGCTCACTGTGATACACGAACTGCACGCACTTATCTTCTGCCCTGTGATGGGCTTTTCCCCTTCAGAACAGGTGCTTTTGGAAATTACCATTCTCCATTCACACCACCACCACTGCAGACATTAGGACAGGCTCTACAAATTGGGCTGGGGGTAGTCCAAATGTTCCTGCTTTTCTGTAGTGTGACCCCCAAAAAAGGCTTTTCTCAAGCCCGTCCATTTAGAAAGTGCCAGGTATCTCACTCATCATAAAACATTGAGAGACAACATTGGTAAATTTAATATATAGATTTTTTTATGCCTGGATGGAACTTAGAAAAGCTATCTTTATTCTCTGGAGAAATTCCTCTTATTCTATCACTTAGCCTCAGCTTGACAAAACCAGTTAGAGAATACCCTAGACCTCTCTGAGCAGCCATTTCACAGTAAAAGAGCTCTGCCTGTTAGGAGGTGTTAACTTAAAAGTGGTTTGAAGATAGTCCATCCTGGGCACTCCAGTTTGCTCATCCACATGGCCACCCTGCCAATTCCTATTGTCTGATCTCACAGGCATGGGCATCAAACCCAGGAAAGGAAAATCAGCACCGTCTTCTGAAACTTTACAGGGACTTTTAGGATCAAGTAAACAAGAGGAAGCAGGAGTTGGTATAGGGTGAAAATATGATGCAAACAATTCAGGACAAGGCTGACTCAAGAGGTCACATTGGGGCTCTGCATCCCAGGGGCTGATCTGAATGTCAAGGCCTTCACAGATTATCCCAGAGCTTCAATGGCCTCCAGGGTGCCATTGCCAGAAATAACATTTCAAGTTCCTGTGGAGCTGCCTTGAGTAAGGTGCTTTCTTCATTTTTTAATCTTTTTTATAAATACTAGAGGTCCGGTGCACAAAATTCATGTGTGTGTGTGGGGGGGGGGGTTGTCCCTCAGCCTAGCCTGCACCCTTTCCAATCTGGGAATTCCTCTCACAATCCAGGACTGCTGACTCCCAACCGCTCACCTGCCTGTCTTCCAGCTTGCCCCTAACTGCTTCAGCCTGCCCGCCATATCACTCCCTACTAACTCCCCTGCCAGCCTGGTCAATGCCTAACTGCTCCCCTGACTGCCCAATTGCCCCTAACTGTCCTCCCCTGCTGGCCCAGTAACCCCTAACTGCCCTCCATTGCAAGCCCGGTCGCCCCTACCTGCCCTCCCCTGCTGGCCATATTGCCCCTAACTGCCCTCCCCTGCAGATCTGGTCACCCCAAACTGCTGTCCCCTGCTGACCTGGTTGCCCCCAACTGCCCAAAGCTTCAGGCCTGGTCCCTCCCAACTGCCCTCCCCTGCCAGCCTTCTTGTGGTGAACATCTTGTGTACCTATGGGGATGGCTATCTTTGACCACATTGGGACAGCCAGCTTGTGTGTTCAAGTATGGTCAATTTGCATATTACTCTTTTATTAGATAGGATATTTATATTGATTTCAGAGAGGAAGAGAGAGGAAGAGGGAGAGAGATAAAAACATCAATGATGAGAAGATATCATTGATTGGCTACCTCCTGCACATCTCTTAATGGGGATAGAGCCTGAAACCCAGGCATGTGCCCTTGACTGGAATTAAATTGGGACCTTTCAGTCCACAGGCCAACGCTCTATTCACTGAGCCAAACCAGCTAGGGCAGGAGGGTGCATTTCTGGTGACTGCATAACATCCCACTTTGAGTCCTATTATAAATTCTCACCCCCAAATTCTCCAGCAAACCAGCTCTATTACCTTGGCAAGTCACTTCCCCAGTGGACACCAATGTAAGATTTTTGGACTATAGATTGACATGTGTTTTATTTCCACAAACCTTCACTAGAATGTGCTTTGTGCCTTGGGGTTCAAAAATGAGAGATACAGTCCTTATTCTCAGGAATCTCACATCCAGTGGGGGCAAACACACAAGTAAATAGACACTTTAAAAGCAGGCATATGCCGGGGTGGGAGGGACTGTGAGCAGAGAAGGCAGGTCCCTTATGAGAGGTCGGGGGAAGCCAGTGGGGAGGCCATCTTCCTATCTCCAAACACACCCTAAAAGCCCCTGACTTCTAATCATCTGCTTGACCTCCAGGGCCTGTATCAGATGCTCAATCAGTGTGCCAGCCAATAGACTGCTGTTCCACACGAATTAGCTTTTATCTGTCCAGTTTAGTGCCCAGAGAGGACAATAAAACTCCAGTTCAGATTCACACTGTACAAAGTGTTCTGGACTCCCGGATCCACTGCCGCCTACTTCCCAAGGACCATGAAACTCCTGCTGCTGACTCTCACTGTCCTTGTGTTCCTACCACAAGTGATCCCAGGTAATCAGAACCCCGGGAAACTCCACACATGGAGGTAGAAGGGCCTCTGGTCCTGGAAATAACTATGTGTTACTGTACCCCTCGTCCCGGGCAGCTCCCTGGTTCTCTCCCTTGGGACCCTGTCCCCAGCAGGTGTAGAACCTAAGGCTAGGACAAGCCCTTCCTTACTAGACAGAGGCAACCCCACCAGCCAGAGTTGTCTTTGGGAAAATTCCAAGTTGCCACCTACGGAACCAGATGGGAGTTAACTGCTTCCGTTCTCTCTCCAGCTTGTGTCAGCTCTTGGAAATGATTCCTAGAGCCCACTTTTCTGTTTTTTTTGGCCCTAAATGTCCAGTTGTAGCTTTAAGTGAAGTTTTTTTTTTTTTCATATTCTAGAATTTGGCAAACAGGTCAGAAAATATCTGCAGAACTGTATTGAAATAGAGCAATGAAAGTCTAGGGTTTAATATCACTGCTTTTTAAAGTACATTTAGAGTCACGCCCAGACCTGTGAAATTGCTGCTGAAGGGGACCTGAATAGTTTCTTATTCAAAGTACTCCACTTCCTCCTGTGTTGTATATTTCTCAAGATACATTTCAATGTATGAACAAGGTCATATAAAAAGGAACCTATGTTTCTGTTCTATAAAAAAGTGACATGTGCCCTGCGGTTGTGGCTCAGTTGTGCTTAAGCATCGACCTATGGACTAGGAGGTCCGATTCCCAGTCAGGGCACATGCCCAGATTGTGGGCTCAATCCCCAGTGGGGGGTGTGCAGAAGGCAGCTGATCAATAATTCTCTCTCCTCATTGATATTTCTATCTCTCTCTCTCCCTTCCCCTCTGAAATTATATATATATATATACTTTAAAAATAACATGCTATATACATTGTTATGTAGCATTCTCCTTTCACTTAATAATGTTTTATGACCATCTTTCCATGTCACCACCTAAAGATCTGACTTATTCTTTGTGAAATTCCACTGTATGATAATTTATGTAAAGTCATTTGGGAATTTTCTGATTTTCTAACAACACATCAGTGAACGTACTTTTTAAGTATCCATTCATACTTGGACAAGGATTTATATAAAATAGATTCCTTGAGGTCAAAGGTCAGGGTAAAAGTAAGAGTAAAGTATTTTTTTCCACGAAGTCCTCCCTTACAGATCTTTCAAGACACTGCCAGTAGAAATTGTTAGCTCTTAGGGTTTTGAGTAATTTTTCAGTCTGTGTGGGATTGGTGGTGTCTGCTTTCAATTGTGGTGGCGGTGTTGAGACTAGGAAAGAGACAGAGGTGCAAGATTTTGTAAAAGCAATCCTCGAATCATGGAAACTCAGAGCATGTGGTAGTGAAGGAAATATTACATGTTCTGGGTTTCAAGTCTGACTGTTCTGGTAGGACATATAAATTTGGGCAATCCCCTTGGAGAGAGTAGTTGAGATGATAAAAGAAGCATAAAGCCTTCATGCTTTATCCTGGACAGCCCTTACACGTGAGGAAGAAGAACAAAAACCAGTGACACTTACAGGGACAGGGAACATTCATACCTCCCACCAGTAGTGCACAAGACTTACCATGTCACCACAATCCCTCCAACACTCAGCATTTTACCAGTCTGATGGTTAGGCCATAGTACACTGTTGTTTTCAATGGCATTTCTCTTATCCTCTGATCAAAATATCTGAGTGGCTTCCTTCAATGACTTGCAAGACCTTCTGTGATCTCAACCTCCATTATGTTTCTTCAATTATTTCCACAGATCTCATTGTGCAGTCACCACAGCCACCTTATTATTGTGCAAAATCTCTGGGCCTTGGGCTTTCTCTGCCTGGTGCACTCTTTCCCCAGTGAATCTCATAGCTCACTCACTTCCTTCTCAATGAGCTCTTTTATTTCTTCCCTTCCAATCACAAACTTTGTACTGGGGACCGAACCCATAACCTGGGTTTGTGCCTTGATGGGGAAGTGAACTGGCAACTTTTTGGTGCACGGGACGATGCTCAACCAACTGAGCCACACTGGCCAGGGCAGGAGTTCTTTATTTTTGTATATTATTCCCTAGTCATCTTTAGTAACTGGGCATATTATCCCTGAATCTGTCATGAACTGTCTATGAATTTTGCCAAGGACATGTCTGTCCCTCACTAAAAAATATACGTAATTCTGATCTAATCAAATTCAACAATGTTTTGCCTTGTGGTTTTGTTAAAGTTCTTCCCCATTCTTTTTTTTTTTTCCAAATATATTTTTATTGATTTCAGAGAGGAAGGGAAGAGGAAATAGAAACGGCAATGATGAGAGTCATTGACTGGCTGTGTCTTGCATGCCCCCCACTGGGGACTGAGCAGGCAGCCTGGGCATGTGCCCTTGACTGGAATCGAACCTGGGACCCTTCAGTTCACAGGCTAACGCTCTATCTAATGAGCCAAACCAGCCAGGGCTACTCCTCCTTTTCCTTTTCAATAGGCTTTTAAAAGTAGTCAAAGACTGCAACCAAGTGATCCAGAGAACGGGCGTCATTTGCCCCTGAAGGTCCTGTGTGTGGAGAGGGCGCAGGATGCAGTGTAGCACCATGGCGGGCCCGTCCCAGCATAGTTCCTTAATTTCTGGAGAACCACACTCAGCACGGCTGGGTGTTGCCTGCCCTGAGGGTCCCTGCTCTTTTGGGGTCTGCAAATGCCCTGCTCTTGGCCCCACACAGTTCTTCCCCATTCTTTTTTTTTTTTTTAATTAAATCTTTATTGTTCAGATCATTACATTTGTTCCTCTTTTTTCCCCCCATAACTCCCCTCCTCCCAGTTCCCGCCCCACCCTCCGCCCTCACTCCCCACCCACTGTCCTCATCCATAGGTGCACGATTTTTGTCCAGTCTCTTCCCGCATCCCCCTCACCCCTTTCCCCCTCAAGAATAGTCAGTCCATTCCCTTTCTATGTCCCTGATTCTATTATGATCACCAGTTCATTCTGTTCATCAGATTATTCACTTGATTTTCAGAGTCACTTGTTGATAGATGCGTATTTGTTGTTCATAATTTGTATCTTTACCTTTTTCTTCTTCTTCCTCTTCTTAAAGGATACCTTTCAGCATTTCATATAATACTGGTTTGGTGGTGATGAACTCCTTTAGCTTTTCCTTATCTGTGAAGCTCTTTATCTGACCTTCAATTCTGAATGATAGCTTTGCTAGATAAAGTAATCTTGGTTTTAGATTCTTGGCATTCATCACTTTGAATATTTCTTGCCACTCCCTTCTGGCCTGCAAAGTTTCTGTTGAGAAATCAGCTGACAGTCGTATGGGTACTCCCTTGTAGGTAACTGAGTTTCTTTCTCTTGCTGCTTTTAAGATTCTCTCTTTGTCTTTTGCTCTTGGCATTTTAATTATGATGTGTCTTGGTGTGGTCCTCTTTGGATTCCTTTTGTTTGGGGTTCTCTGAGCTTCCTGGACCTGTAAGTCTATTTCTTTCACCAGGTGGGGGAAGTTTTCTGTCATTATTTCTTCAAATAGGTTTTCAATATCTTGCTCTCTCTCATCTTCTGGCACCCCTATAATTCGGATGTTGGTACGCTTGAAGCTGTCCCAGAGGCTCCTTACACTATCTTCGTATTTTTGGATTCTATTTTCATTTTGCTTTTCCGGTTGTGTGTTTTTTGCTTCTTCATATTTCAAATCGTTGACTTGATTCTTGCGCTCCTCTGGTCTGCTGTTGGGAGTCTGTATAATATTCTTTATTTCAGTCAGTGCATGCTTAATTTCTAGTTGGTCCTTTATCACAACCTGGAGGGTCTCATTAGATTTCTTGTAGATCTCATTAAGTTTATCGGCAGTTTCTAGAAAATTCTTGAAAAACCTTAAAAGTGTGGTTTTGAACTCTATATCCAGTTGTTTGCTTTCCTCCATTTCTGTCATTTGTGTCCTTTTTCTTTGTCTCCACATTTTTTATGCTTCCCTGTGTTGATAGAGTGGTTTTCTGTGCTAAGTGTCCACTAGGGCCCAGTGGTTCAGCCTCCTCAATTACCTGAGGAGGACACTCTTGGTGCACCCCCTTGTGGTCTTTGTGCGCAGTCTTGTTGTAGTTAAGCCTTGATTGTTGTAGGTATCACTGGGAGGAATTGACCTCCAGGCCAATTGGCTGTGAGAATCAGCTGTGTCTGCAGTGGGAGAACTTCTGTCCTCTAGGGAGGTGCTAATCTAGCCTCTGCCTGAGGCTATCTAGCAAAAGCCTCCCTGCAGGGCTAGGGCGGGGCAGGTCCCATGGGATCCACAGGGCGGGGCTAGCAGTTATGGCTGCTCTCAGAGGCCCAGCTTCTCAGTGTCTCGGCAATCGCTGCAAGCCCCTCCGAGAGAAAGCTGCCCTCGAGTTCCAACCAATGCCAGACAGTCCCACTTTTCCCATATGAGTCTGGGTCCCCAGAGACACACTCTGAACTGGATCTCAGAGCCTGAGACTCCCTCCCGATTAAAAACAACAACCACGCCCTCAACCGCCAGCCCGCTCAGTGTACGACTCTGTACCTTACTATTTTACCTCCGCACTGCGCCTCCTCGGAGTCTCTGTAAGCTTTTCTCTTTCCTTCTATCTGTAGAATTCCCAATCAGCCAGCCTTCCTGTGGTTCTGGATGATGTCCGTTCTGTCTTTTAGTTGTATTTTTGAAGTGGTTGTTAGAGGCAGCAAACTCCGGTGTTTACCTATACTGCCATCTTGGTTTTTCTCCTCTTACCCATTCTTATGTCTCAAAGGAAATCTCTGAAATTATCTTCCAATAACTTTTTAGCTTTGCCTTTCATGTTTAGATCTTTAAGACACCAACCATAATGTGTAAAGCCACTTCTATTTTTCTCATGGAGTGAACCAGGCTTCCCAACACCATATGATAAATAATTGATGCTTTCTCCATTGCTATTGCATATTAAGTTCCTGTTTAAACATGTACCAATTTCAAACTGTCTATTCTGCTCTACTAGTTTACTTGTTCTTGGAACAATACTTTATTTTTTGTAACAGACTTTATAGTCTGTCAGTATTTAGAAAGACAAGCCTTTGTCTTGCTTTTTAAAAAATTTATTTTATTGTTTACGGTATTACAAATAGTAGTAGATATGACTCCTTCCCCCCCCCATTGATCTCCCAACGGCTGCCCCTCCCCTGCCCCCCAGCACTTGCTCTCACCCCTCCTCCCCAACCCCCCCCCCACTCCTGTCTTGTGTCCATTGGTTATACATGCATACAAGTCCTTCGGTTGTATTGCTTTTTTAAAAAACAAATATTAGCTCTCTATGGTCTTTATTCTTCATTACAACTTTAAAATAAAATAATCAAGTCTCTCAAAAAAAATACCACTGGGATTTTGATTAGCATTGCATCACATTTCTGTATTAATTTAGGGGAAAGTGAACATATATAGTAATTAAGGCGCTTTATCCAAGATCACATTTTTCTCTTAGAGTTTTAGGACATATCCCATAGAGGTGTTAGATATCCTTCACATCTAAGATACTTCATACCTATGCTATCTATTTTATTTTCTAGTTAGTTATTGTTGGTGTAGAGAAATGCTATTGATTTCTTTAAGGTAATATGGCATCTGACATAATTACTGAACTCATATTTATTATAATAATTTGTTAGTTCCTTTTTAATATTATAATCATAATTGCTAGAATGGACGACAATTTTATCTCTTCCCTTCCAATCCTCATGCTTCTGTTTTCTTTTGTCTTTTCCTTTAAACACTGACCAGGTCCACCACTATTATTTTAAAGAATAGCAATAATAACGAGTGTTTTTATTTTCCTGACCTCGTTGGATATTAGTTTCTCCATTAAATAAAGTTAGCTTTAGAATTTGATGCATAACCTTTACCAAATTTAGAAAATTCCCTCTATTCATGCTTTGCATAGAGTTTTCATCATAAATAAGCATTGAACTAAATCAAATAATTTGTCTGTATTAAATAACATAATTCTATTATTTATCTCCTTAATTCTGTAAAGGTGTGAATCTCATTAAAATATTTCCTAATGTTGGATTGTTACAGAAGACCGGAGAAAAACCAAGCAACACTTAGAGAAAGGGAGTTACATTTTATTATGTGCAGGCCCAGAGAAAAATGTGTCTTTCAAATTTTGGGCTCCCAAACATGGAGGAAACTTTCTCTATTTTTTTTTTAATTAAATCTTTATTGTTCAGATTATTACATTTGTTCCTCTTTTTTCCCCCCCCCCATAACTCCCCTCCTCCCAGTTCCCGCCCCACCCTCCGCCCTCACTCCCCACCCACTGTCCTCATCCATAGGTGCACGATTTTTGTCCAGTCTCTTCCCACATCTCCCACACCCTTTTCGCCCCCAAGAATAGTCAGTCCATTCCCTTTCTATGTCCCTGATTCTATTATAATCAACAGTTCATTCTGTTCATCAGATTATTTATTCACTTGATTCTTAGATTCACTTGTTGATAGATGCATATTTGTTGTTCATAATGTGTATCTTTACCTTTTTCTTCCTCTTCCTCTTCTTAAAGGATACCTTTCAGCAATTCATATAATCCTGGTTTGGTGGTGATGAACTCCTTTAGCTTTTCCTTATCTGTGAAGCTCTTTATCTGACCTTCAATTCTGAATGATAGCTTTGCTGGATAAAGTAATCTTGGTTGTAGGTTCTTGGTATTCATCACTTTGAATATTTCTTGCCACTCCCTTCTGGCCTGCAAAGTTTCTGTTGAGAAATCAGCTGACAGTCGTATGGGTATTCCCTTGTAGGTAACTGAGTTTCTTTCTCTTGCTGTTTTTAAGATTCTCTCTTTATCTTTTGCTCTTGGCATTTTAATTATGATGTGTCTTGGTGTGGTCCTCTTTGGATTCCTTTTGTTTGGGGTTCTCCGCGCTTCTTGGACCTGTAAGTCCATTTCTTTCACCGGGTGGGGGAAGTTTTCTGTCATTATTTCTTCAAATAGGTTTTCAATATCTTGCTCTCTCTCAACTTCTGGCACCCCTATAATTCGGATGTTGGTACGCTTGAAGCTGTCCCAGAGGCTCCTTACACTATCCTCGCATTTTTGGATTCTTTTTTCATTTTGCTTTTCCGGTTGGATGTTTTTTGCTTCCTCGCATTTCAAATCATTGACTTGATTCTTGCGCTCCTCTGGTCTGCTGTCGGGCGTCTGTATAATATTCTTTATTTCAGTCCGTGTATGCTTAATTTCTCGTTGGTTCCCCAATATAAGATCGAGGGTCTTATTAGTTTTCGTGTAGATCTCATTAAGTTTATCGACAGCTTCTAAACAGTTCTTGAGAGACCTTAAAAGTGTGGTTCTGAACTCTATATCTTCCATTGACAATTTTGTCCTGTTTCTTTGTCTCCGCATTTTGTTATGCTTCCTTGGTGCACCCCCTAGTGGTCTTTGTTCGAAGTCTTATAGTTAAATCTTGATTGTTGTAGCTAATTCCAGGGAGGGTTTGACCTCCAGGCCAAGTGGCTATGAGAATCAGCTGTGTCAGCAGTGAGAGAACTTCTGTCCTCTAGGGAGGTGCTAATCTAGCCTTTGCCTGAGGCTATCCGGCAAATGCCTCTGTGCAGGGCTTGGGCGGGGCAGGTCGCACAGGATCAACAGGGTGGGCAGGAGAGAGCAGTTATGGCGGCTCTCAGTCCTGTCCCCAGGGGCTCTGCCTCTCTGAGTCCCAGCACCCGCTGCAAAGCTGGGAGAGAAAGCTGCACTCGCTCTGACCGAAGCCAGACAGTCCCGCTTCTCCCATTTGAGTCTGGGTCCCTAAAGACTCGCCCGGATCTGGTGCTCAGAGTCTGTGACTCCCTCCCGATTGAAAACAACAACCGTGCCCTCCGCCGCCAGCCCGCTCCGCGCACTCCGCACCTCAGAATTTGACTTCACCACTGCGCCTCCTCTGAGAGTCCGTGTGCGTTTCTCTTTCCTCCTAGTTGTAGGACTTCCACTCAGCCAGCGTTCCTGTGGTTCTGGGTGATGTCCGTTCCGTGTTTTAGTTTCACTTTTGAAGTAGTTGTTCAAAGCAGCAAACTCCGGCGTTAACCTATGCCGCCATCTTGGTTCTCCGAAACTTTCTCTATTTATACTTTTTCCAGTCCTTTGTCTCCCAAATTGGGAATGAGACTTCCGGGCCTTCTGGGAAAGAAGCCCTTGTGCTGGGAGGGGGCCATGAGACCAAATCTCAGGGCCTGGCCTGGTGCCAGCACAGACAACTCTGTGTGGGGCAGAGTGTATGGCCTCTCTGGAATGGGAGTAGTCTTACTGTCCTTATTATTTAAGCAAGCAAGCGTCTACAGAAGCCAAAATAGCAGGGTTAAAATTTCAAACAGCAGTTTTTATGTAAGATGGATGCTTCGGGATGGTAGTTTACATTCAGAGTCAAACCTGCTTGATCATGATGTGGGATTTTTGTTGTTGTTTTTTTTTTTTATAATCCTCACCAGAGGATATTTTCCCACTGACTTTTAGATAGAGTGCAAGAGAGGCAGGGAGAGGGGGAGAGAGAGAGAAACATGGAAGTGAGAGAGACACAGATTGATTGCCTCCCGCACAGGCCCCAACTGGGGCAGGGGATCAAACCTGCAACCCAGGTATGTGCCCTTGACTGGGAATCAAACCCATGACCCTTGGTGCTGGGCCAGTGCTTTAACCATTAAGCACACCAGCCAGGGCAAGATGTATTTTAACACATTGTTGAATTCAATTGGCTAATACTTTAGTTAGGATATTTAAATTTTATATTTATAAAGAAAATGCACCTATAATTTTTGGTTTTAGAACCAAAATACCCCCGCCCAAAGACCCAGATATTTTCTGGAACATTCTGTGTGTGATCTCCTGTGTAAGTAGCAGAACGCACATTCACAATCATCCAGGCTAACAGCATTTTTCACAACAGCCAAAAAGTGGAAGCAATCCAAATGTCCGCTGAGTGATGAATGGATACACAGGAAGCGGTGTGTACTAGTACATGCAGGGGAATATCAATTACCCTTCGGACGGAAGCAAACTCTGACACATGTTACGGTGTGGATGGACATGGGAGACTTCATGCCAAGTGAGATAAGACAGGTACAAAGGGACAAGTGCTGTCTGAGGGGATCATAACAGAACAGTCAGATCCATAGGGACATAGAGCAGAGTGGTGATTGCCAGGATGTGAGAAGGTGATTTTCTGTTGTTGTTAATCCTCACCCAAGGATATTTTTTTCCATTGAATTGAGAGAGAGAGAGAGACAGAGAGAGACAGAGAGAGACAGAGAGAAAGAGAGACAGAGGGAGAGATTCGTTGGTTGCCTTCCTATGCACCCCAACTGGGGCTGGGGATCGACTGGTGACCTTTCAGTGCTCTGGCCGATGCTCTAACCAATTAGCAACCCTCGCCAGGGCAAGAGGGTTAGTTTTTAATGGGTACAGAGTTTCATTGCAGCAAGATGAAGAAAGTTCTGTAGATGGATGATGGTGATGGTACCATAACAGTGTGGGTGCATGTGGTACCCTAGACTCATTATATGAATTTTACAAAATATGTAAAAATCATCCAGGGCTGGGGCTGTTTTTTGTTTCTTTGTTTCTTGTTTTTGTCTTTTACCATTTCAATTTCCAAACACTTCTTGATTTTATTTAAGTTTGTCTTTTCTTCTTATGCGATCCCTGGAATATATTTAGGGATTTGCACATTTCATCTAGCTTTTCAATTTTATTTGTGTACAGTTGTTGATAATCTCTTTTGTTATTTTTAATATTATGTATTTTTTTTTATTTCACCATTTCACTATGGATGTCATTTTTTTGTTTTCTCTTAATTAGGTTTTCCCAAAGTTTCCTGATTTCTGACTTTCTTACCACTCTTCTAATCTAAGTTTTATTTCTTACCCTGCAATTTAATTTCCAACTACATGGAATTTATAATTCTATTTTTTTGCATTTATTTGGAAAATATGGGATATTAAACACATGGAACTTAGTGAGGTATTTTATGTCCTGAAACCTTGCTACATAAAAGCTAGTCTGTGGACTAGAAGTATTGGCATCCCCCAGAGAATTGTTAGAAAAGCAGAAACTCAGACTCTACTCCACCTACTGAAGCAGAGTGCATTTTAACAAGACATCCACCTGATTCCTGGGCACATTTCTGGCCTAAGCAGCACTGACTGAATACCTGAGCAAATGAAGCTCTCAGGCAGGAAAGCCTACACTACTCCCAGGTCCTAGCAATGTTCTGTTTCTTTTCTTTTCTTTCCTTTGTTTTTAAGGAAAGTTTTGTTATTAATACATTTTTATTGATTTCTGAGAAGAAGAGAGGAGAGAGAGATAGAAACAACAATGATGAGAGAGAATCATTGATTGGCTGCCTCCTGCATGTGTCCTGACTGGGAACTGAACCATGACCTCCTGCTTCATAGGTTGACGCTCAACCACTGAACCATCAGAACTGGGCACAATGTTCTATTTCTAATTAGAATGCAGGCATATGGGTATTCATTTATTTTTTGTTTGTTTGTTTAAAACTATGCACATTTGTTTTACATACTCATTGGAATGTATATTTGGCAATAGAATGTATTCAAGGAAATTTAACCACATAGGATATTACCAATGTAAAGGACTCCAGCACATTGACAACAAGATGAACTTTATGTGGATAGCTTCACACAGACACTGTAGCTTCATTAAAACGGGCTCCCATTCCTTGTGACTGGCAATTTTCTTTTCTTTTATGGTAAAATTCATCTCACCTTCAGACACAAACTTTGGCCGATAGGAGGTTGGGAACAAATATCCTTAGAAACATGGTATTTACCAGCCCTGAGCTTGTAGCCATGGTCTAATTATGACCCATGAAGTTGTTATGAGATGTCAAATAGGCAAGCATGCTTGTAAAATCGTCCTTCCTTTTATTATTCAGTCTTGCGTGCAAAGAAATGCTGGCAACAAGACGGGCGCTGCAGGAAAAGCTGCGATGCTAAGGAAGAGATAAAACCAGGATGTAAATACCGATTCCGTCAAGTCTGCTGTGTTCTCAGAAATAAAGGCCAGGAGGAAGTGATCGTTCACACGGTGCCTATGCCACCTCCCATACCAGAATATTTTCTTAACACAGCTCCTATGGATTACATTGTAACAGTACTGCCCAACTATAGACCTGTGTTCAATATTTACAGAGATACAGAAAATGAACTATCTGACCAGGCATTGGAAACTGAGGTGACTCTCCAACCAGTTCGTTAAAGCTCATGGCTTCCCCTCGGCTGTCACTCACCCGTCCTCAGAGTGATGGGCTAAGGCATATAGATAAAGTATTTGAAAATACCACGGTGACACACTCTGCCTTCCATCAATGTGTAATTCTAGATTAAAACAACAGCTGTGTAAGGAAGTCCAAAACTTCCCAATACTGTCAGTGATAAACTCCTCAGCACTTTTCTTGAAATGTCCAATTATTTCCATGACAAGTTTGAACCATTTGTCTGCTGGTGACTTACTAGTATGTACAGCCTGAATCACTTAGTTAAGTATTCCAACCTTAATCTTTCCACGTGTCCTTCTGTCTTCTTAACGAGTGGTTTGGGATATCAGAGGCATCCCTTGTGTCAGTCCTGCCCCTTGATGGCAGCATAAATTGTCACAATCACAATTCTAAATCCTTGCATTTATGAGAGTCGTGTTTAGAACACTAAGTTTTCTGTGTAGCAGCAGGAACCTCAGCTGAAGGCTAACTCTGGCTCCAGGTCCCTGTGTCATCACCCACTGTGGGAAACTGGCCCACGTGTGAGCCCGAAGGACTCCTTTCCCCCAGCTGCTTCCAGGTTGGAATAGAAACTGTTGAAAGGCTGGCCTCACAGGCACATTTCTGTGACCACACTTGGATCACACATGGACATCTGAATGTAGGCCTCATAATGGTGGGTGAATAGGGGCCATTTTGTTCACTGGCTAATGAGAACTTCATTTGTCTTTCTGATGGCATGAAAATATCAAGTACAAGTTGGTTTTTAGAAAATAGTTGGGGGGTTGGAAAGTGTGTCATAGGGAATACAATCAATAATATTGTAATAACTTTCTATGGTCTCAGGTTGATGCTAGACTTATTGGGGCGGTCACTTCATCAATTACGTCTAACCACTGTGTTGTACACCTTAAACTAATCTATCTAATAAAAGAGTAATATGCAAATTTACCATCACTTCACGATAAAGATGGTGGCACCCACAGCCAATAAAGAGAAAATATGCAAATTGATGCGACAAAGATGGCGGTGCCGACTGGAGCCATGGAGCCGGGGGAGAGCAGGCAGGACACCAAGCCTGGCTGGAGGGCGGGAGAGCGGGCCGTGTAGCCACCCAATCTCTCCTCGCACCCAGTCGGATTGAGTCTGTAATGCCACAAAGTGGAACACTTCTGCCTGCTGGTGGGAAGCTGGTGGGGGTGGGGTATGGATGCAGGGGCCTCAGAGCTGGGCCACCCAGCCGCCAGCATGCTCTCTGTCGGAGGCATCCAGCTGCAGACCTCCGACCCCATTAACTGGCTCAGTGGTGGGGTGGAAAGTGACCTGGGAGGGTGAGGAAATGAAACTTGGGGCTGGCACCATGGGTGCAGTCCCCGTGACCTTCCGCTCCAAGGATAATGCTGCGCTCCCTCACCTCGTGCCAAGAGATAAATGTGGATTTGCAAAGGGACAGGCCCGGAAGAGCTTTAGCTGGGGGACGAGAGGAGATACTCACTTCTGACACCCCCACCCTTTGCTTTAAGCCTGCATTCTCCTTCCCTAACACATGTTGCTTGAAGTACACAATGGTTTGTGTTTAGACATGAGATAAATGTGGGGAAAGCAAAGTTTTGTTCTTTATAACACAAGAGTCGGGAGTCTTTGAAGGGCCTCTCTCTCTCCCTTACACACACACACACACACACACACTCACTCACTCCTTCCTCCCCTCTTCCCTGGCCTGGTGAATCTTCATACAGAAAGTTAATCCTAGCTCTTCAGAACCCACCCTCGCTGGAGTGGCCTCTGTTTTGTTTTGTTTTTTTCTCTCACAAAGTTTCTTTCTAACCTCTAAACTGGGAGTCGGACATCCACCAAGGGGTCCCGGATTGCAAGAGGGCACAGGCCAGGCTGAGGGACCCCCTCTTGTGCATGAATCTTTGTGCATCAGGCCTCTACTATAAAATAATATTGAATGTCAACCATAATTGAAAATTTTTTAATTTAAAAATTAAATGTTTTTCTTTTTCTTTTTTTTTTTATTGCTTAAAGTATTACAAAGGGTATTACATATGTATCCATTTTATCCCCCCGCCCTAGACAGTCCCCTAGCCTCCCCTATCACCCAGTGTCTTATGTCCATTGGTTATGCTTATATGCATGCATACAAGTCCTTTAGTTGATCTCTTACCCCCCTACCTCCTGCCCCCCAACCCTCCCCGGCCTTCCCGCTGCAGTTTGACAATCTGTTTGAGGCAGCTCTGCCTCTGTATCTATTTAAAAATTAAATGTTTTTCAAGTCAAATATCTTCACACCCCAAGCTCTTCAGAGAGGTCCATTCACATAACTCTCCCACACACCTCGTTGCTATAAATCTTATCTTGTCCTTTCTGAGACCCTGACCAACCCACCAGTCAGCCCATTCTCACTGTCCATGAATTACTGTGGATCCATACCTTAGGCCATCCCTCTCTCTGGGAAGGATTTTCCTTACTCACTGGCAGATCTCAGGGCCCCCTAACCAGGCTGTTCATGCAGCACTTCTGGCTGGTGCCGGCATCATGCAAACCACTCCACAAACACACTCTTGCTTTTTCCTCCTCTGTTCACTAACATGAGCACTCCCTGTGACCCCGTGAGTGTGCGATGAAAGACAGGCAGTAAAGCACGCACCCTAGGCATCTAAGCCCCCTGGTTCTGCAGTTTCTTTATGCTTTGCAGACCTTAAGTCCCAGTTTTGAACATATCATTTATATCTAACATTGGGGTGCTTCATGACAGGACTCATATAATACTTAATTGATGAGAAATTTAAATCTCATGAATTCACTTTTTGAAAAGCTTATTAAAATTAATGTTACTAATACTTCTAATATGTGAAGCCTTTGAAAGTCTGAATCTCTGGTCTGTAGTTTCTGCTGTCCTGAATTCATGGTGCCTCATTGCCTTGCGTGCTTTCTGATCTGTGCATTTTTCTTGGAATTTTATCTGAGTAAATTAATTGAGTCCTGACCTCTGGAACTACCTCTTCTTTACTTCTGTTAGGTATCTTTGGCAGTTCTGTTGGGACAACTTTAAACTAAATCATCAGCTGGATTTTATTTTAATTCTTTATTTTTGAAAGTATTACATATGTCTCCCTTTCCCCCCATTGACCTCTCCCAGCCTGCCCCTGCCCTCCAGCACAGACAGGCCTTCACCCCCCTTTTGTCTGTGTCCATTGGTTATGCTTATATGCATGCATACAAGTCCTTTGGTTGATCTGTTACCCTCCACCCTCTCCTGCCTTCCCTCTGAGGTTTGATGGTCTGTCTGGTGCTACTATGCCTCTGGCTCTATTTTTGTTCAGCAGTTTATGTTGTTCATTATAGTCCACAAATGAGTGAGATCATGTGATACCTATCTTTCTCCGACTGGCTTATTTCACTTATCATAATATCAGCTGGATTTTTTCCCCCAGACCATTCATATACCATGAGTTTAGGCTAAGAGACTATGTGAAAGCCAGCTTGCAGTTCTAAATTCTTAGTGGAGGTGTTTTTTCTACATACTGAGTACAAAGATTCAAGACCAGGCAATTGTCCTTGAAACATCTGGTGAAGGAGGAATGTTGTGTCTGTTTTATCTTACATAGCATATGTAACACACTCAGGACTGAGGTTTATGTAGAAGTCTCCTATCACACTCAGTTTTTCAGACCCTAGGCACTGTCTCCTCTCCCCTGCCTTCCACCTCTCCCCTGGCCAAAGCCATGGAAACCAAAACTCAAGTTCACTTGATTCAGCAAATGCTTCAGTTATTGCCCTCAGAAAAATACCTGGTTTCTCTTGACTATGATTCTTTGCTCTTTTTGCAAGGTCAAGGATGCCTAAGAAGTTGTTTTGTATCAATCAAGTAAGTTATTTTAGATTTAGATATTTCCATGGGAGGGATAATTTGGGTTTTTAGACCATTATTCTTCCAGAAACAAAGGTCAGAACCAACATTTTTCTCCAGACCCTAAGCTTTGCTGTTGTGAGAAGATGGGTGGAAGCAAGGAAGAAAGAAGAAAATCATCAAAGGATAAAAATTATCACTCAGTGTCTGAAACCAAAATGATGAAATGACCACTTTCTTAAATAAAGTCATGCTGGTCAGGCATGGGCTCATTCAGCAGAGCAAAGAGCTGAACTTATACAACATTTGGGGGAAGCACCTTAGAGGGGTGGTGCTGGTTACAGATGTGGAGGTGGGATGATGACAACTTAGAAGTGTGTACACTGAGGTGAACCCAGAGCCAACTGGCTGGCTTTCAAAGCATGATGCTGTCCTTGATAATTTGGTTTTCAGAAGTGTGTTCACTGAAGCAAGTTCTACTGGTCAATGTGAGAGGTTTAAAACCATTCGAGGAATTTAATTGTTATCATGGCTATAAAACTGTCGGTCTTTTCCTAGGAATGTGAAGAGTTTTTATTCTCACAAGAGAATAGAAACTTCAGGGGAATGTATGAGACAAATGACAGAGGAACTCCAAAAGATAATGAAGAAGGAACAGCCCAAAAGTTAGGAGGAAAACAGAAAGACGTCACAGAAGCCAACCAAGTTAAGGCTTTCAAGGAGGGAATGAACTAGGGTTGAAAATGCTGCCAAAACCGGTTTGGCTCAGTGGATAGAGCGTCGGCCTGTGAACTGAAAGGTCCCAGGTTCGATTCCGGTCAAGGGCATGTACCTGGGTTGCAGGCACATCCCCAGTGGGAGATGTGCAGGAGGCAGCTGATCGATGTTTCTCTCTCATCGATGTTTCTAACTCTCTATCTCTCTCCCTTCCTCTCTGTGAAAAATCAATAAAATATATTTTTAAAAAAATGCTACTAAGAGGCAGAGTAAGATATTAGTTGAGCAAGATCCATAAACTTTCAAAAAGGAGTCCCATTGATCACCTTGGCCGGAGCCAGTTCAATAGAACAATAAGCACAAAAACAAACTGTTCCAAGTTGCGGAGAGGCAGAGAAACAGAGACAAGACATATAACTTTCCTTTTGACAAAATGTGGAACTAAAGATAGAGAAAGAAATAAGATATCAGTGGAGGTAAGACAGAAAGAGCAAAATTAGAATGTTACCTTAAAAAGCTAGTGTTGGTTGTAAGTAGGGGCACACGCCTCTTAGATTTTCAGGAATTAAAAGACCTTAATCATCAAAAAGAACAACAGCATTCAATGTTCCAGTTTCTTCCCCGATAATTACCTAACTTGAAACCTTGCCAACTTATTCCACGTTTCAGCAGCTGGTGAGGAAGTTCTTCCACGGGCTAAGACAGATTTGTCTACAAGACCTTCACCCACTGTCCTATGGATATATTTCACTAGTTCTGGTCTCCCTCTGAAATCTACATAGCACGGATAAGGTCATAGTTCTGCTTAAACCCTCCACCTTCCCTCAATGAATTCGGGTACATTCTCTCCCTATCTTCACTGACTTGTCTAGATTTTTTTGTTTCTTGTCCCCGGTTTTTTGCTTCTCTGTCACAGGACTGGATCCAGAAAAGGTGGGGAGGCAGATATCTGTCATGCAAAACCCAATCTCACCGTGATGTGCAATAGAGGAAAGGCAAGGGTATCAGGTGCATGGCTTTTAATGAGGGGTGTTAACAGCAGGCCGAGGATGGTGATCAGCAGCTCTCAGGATATTTTTGGCCAGCGGGTCTCTCTGCTCCATTCACGTTTGTCCTCTTTGCTGGAAAGGTTTATCTTCATGTAGGGCTGGAGGCAGCATGTTTTATAATTTCTACAATAGAGGTAGGGATGTTCAGCCTTTCTGCAAGAGGCTCTACAGATTCCCGTGTTGCCCATGCATCGGAGGGTGTGTTGTCTACCTGACCAAAAACAAACAAGCAAATGTGAGAGGTTTGTTAACAGATAGTTAATTTCCACTTACTAGTAGCAGTCACAGAGATAGAATGAGCCAGGGAGCACAGTAAAAACCCAAAAGGGCTAAAACAACAGTGAGAGAGCATCGTCGGAAGGACCAAACCTGGAACACTGAAAACACAGAATTCTGGCTGGAATGTGGCGCTCGGAACTCTCATACTTTGCTGGTGGGGATGAAGAGCGGCACAGGCACTTTGGAAGATAGTTTGGTGGTTTCTTGGAAAACTAAACATACTCTTACCATACGAACTAGCAATAGTATTTCTTGGTATTTACCCAAAGGAGTTGAAAGCGAATGTCCATGCAAAAATCTGCACACACAGGAGTTTATAGTGACTTTACTCATGGTCCCCCAAATTTGGAAGCAAACAAGATGCCCTTCATTGGGTGAATAAATAAACTCCGGTACTTCCCGATAATGGAATATTATTTAGCACTAAAAAGAAATGAGCTATCCAACCATGAGCAGGCATAAAGAAAGCTTAAATGCATATCGCTAAGTGCAAGAAATCAATCTGAGAAGGCTACATAATGTATGATTTCAACTACATGATATTCTAGAAAAGGCAAAACTATGGAGACAATAAAAAGAGTAGTTGTCACGGGTTGGGGTGGGGTAGAGATGAATAGGTAGCGCACAGAGGGTTTGGGAGGCAGTGAAAATACTCTCTATGATACTGTAATTATGGATTCGTGTCATTATACATTTGTCCAAATCCATAGATGTACAACACCGGGAGTGAGCCATACGTAAACTATGGGCCTTGGGTGGTTATGATGTGTTGATGTAAGTTCATCAATCATAACAAATGGGCACTCTGGTGGGATATGTTAATAACAGGAGAGGCTGTGCCTGAGTAGGAGCAGAAAGTATAGGAGAAACCTCTGTGTCTCCTTCTCAATTTTGCTGTGAACTTAACACCAGTCTAAAAAAAAATAGTATTTTTTTAAAAGAAATCCCTTCAAAATTAAATAAAGCTGCTATGAACATTCATCTACAGGTTTTTAAAACTACATTTTTATTTCTCTGGAATAAATGCCCAAGAGTACACTTGATGGGTAGTATGGTGAGTATATTTTTGTGTTTTTTGTTTTGTTTTGTTTTAAGAAACTGCCAATCTATTTTCCATAGCGGTCGTATCATTTAACATTCTCACCAGCAATGTATAAAAGACCCAGTTTCTCTGCATCCTTGCCACTATTTTTAATTTCTGCCATTCTAATAAGCATGTAATGGAATCTCATTGTGACCTTAATTTGCATTTCTCTAATTGCTCTGATGTTGAACATCTTTCACGTGCTTATTTGCCTGCCATCTGTGTATCCTCTCCAATTAAATATCTTTTCGAGACTTCCTTCTAATTGGACTGTTTGTTTTCTACTGTTGAGTTGTGAGAGTTGCCTATATCATCAAGTCCTTTGTCAAATATGTGGTTTGTCAATGTTCCTCCCCGTCTGTAATTTGTCTTTTCATCTATCTTTTTCGCAGGGCCTCTCCCAGAGTAAAAGTTTTAACTTTTGATTAAGTCCAATTCATTGATTCTTTTTTTTTTTTTTTATGGATTGTGCTTTTCACCTACATCTGAAAGTTTTTTCCCATGTTTTCTTCTAGAAGTTTTATACTTTTACATTTAAATTTAAATCTGTGATCCATTTTTGTTTAATCTTTTGTATAAGTTTTGAGGTTTAGATTGGGGTGTTTGTGTTGTGTGTGTGTGTGTTTAGTTTTGTGTTTGTTTGTTTTTTGTTTTGCCTACAAATTCCAAGTGCTCCAGCACCATCTGTTGAAAAGGATACCTTTCTTCCATTGAATTGCTTTGCCCACTTATAAAAAAATCAGTGGGTAGTACTTGTGTGCGGCTATTTCTGGGTTTTCTATTCTGTTCCATTGATCTATCTGTCTATCTCTCCACCAATATCAGTATCTTGATTACTTTAGCCATGTAAGTCTTGAAATCTGTTAACATGACTCCTCCAACTTTATTCTTCTTTTTCAAATTTGTTTTAGCTATTCTCATGTCCTATGGACCTCGGACAAGAATCAAAGATGAGCCCTAGCTGGTTTGGCTCAGTGGATAGTGTTGGCCTGCAGATTAAAGGGTCCCAGTTTCAATTATGGTCAAGGACATGTACATCCTCCCCAGGGAGGGCTCGTGCAGGAGGCAACCAATCAATGTTTCTCTCACATCGATGTTCCTCTCAGTCTTTCCCTCTCTCTTCCACTCTCCCTAAAAATCAATGGAAAAATATTCCCAGATGAGGATTAACCTTCCCCCCACCCCCCGCCAAAAAAAAGACTCAAATTCTTCATCCAAGTATCAAATGCAACTTAGATGATGGGTAGTGGTGCACAGAACAGAGGTTGGATTGAGGTTCAGCTACCTCAGCAGCCCCATGTATAAGTCCAAGGAAAGGTCCAGGGCAGGTGCCAGTCTACCCTGCTTTGGGCTCACAAACTCTTGTAACTGTCAGGTCAACCTCCTTCCCCAAAGAGGTTTGCTACCCACTGCCAATGTTTCTACCCACCTTCCCACCCCTCAGACAAACCTGTTTCAAACCTTTCCCCTGGAGAAAGGCCATAGCACCCAGTAAAATAATGGCACCCAGAGTAAAATAATGGTACAAATTAGCCATTTGTACCCACCTCCCGATCCACTTTTGGTTTCAGATATGCATTTGTCATTCATCTATTCATTCACTCAGGAAACACTGGCTAAGTGGCACCTGTGCTAAGCACCGGGCTTGGCCTCAGACCTGCAGACATAAATAAGACGCCTGGTAGGTGTGTGTTCGGGGGATTGGTGGGAAGGGGGCAGTGCCTGAAGTAATTACACAATAACGTGACATGAACCATACCTTCTTAACAGTGACACTTTGTGAAGCCAATCAGAACTCACTTTGAATCCCTGTTCTATCATAATCTTTTGTGACACTCCTGCCGAAGGATGCACACACAGTGAGCCCCCCCTCCAGGGGTGGATCTAAGGAAAGGTCCACACAGTCCCTGGAAGCAGGCGTGGGGGTGCTTTGGGCAGGAAACTGCAGGTCCCAGCTACCCTGGCTAATGCACCGGGTATGGATCAGGGTGGGGTCTTTTCTGGGTGGAGGGATCGGAGGACCACGGCCTCAGTATGTTTGGCTCTGGCTGGCAGTGTGAGGAGGGCTGCAGAGCAGCTCACGGGCCTTGCTCAAGTTGGTTCTTACTCATCAGTTAATTTGCTCTCAAAACACATAGATTTCCCGGTGTGGGAGGTGGTCTGAGGAGAGCCCAAGGAGTCCCCAGGTCACAGCCGTAACACTGGTGGGTCCTGGGGCAAATGCAAATGGAGGCTCATAAATCATATGTCTGACTATTTAACAGTTATAAATCAAGCTAACAAACAATAAATAAAAGATATCCTCTTGCCCTTTATGAAATTGCCCTTTGTGATCACCTGAAAGGTCAGATCTGAATTTACAGTCCTTGGATTCTTCAGGGTCCCATGCAGGAGCATGGAAGATGGAGGAGCTGGCTCAGGCCATGGCCCGCCTCTCTCCTCGTCCGTCCACCCCAGCTCTGCCCCACGCTGCAAGGATTCTCACATGCACAGACATGGACACCCAAGCCGGAACATCCAAGCTCTGCCACAGACCCTGACACTCCTCCTGCCTAAGGATCCGCACAGTGAGCCCCACTCTCCGGGGGTGGACCTAGCAAAGGCCCACACAGTCCCTGAAAACAGGCCCGGGGGTTCTTTGGGCAGCAAATTGCAGGTCCCACCTACTCAAGTCACAGTCTAGGAAGCGGGGTGGGGTCGCATGGGGAAGTCCACGGTTCCTAGGCAGATATATCTCTCTTGTCCCCCCCACACCCCGTTCACCCCTCAGCCCATGGGAAGGGACTTAGCTGGAGGAAGCCTAGAGTAAGATCAGGATTAGAGAAGGGGGTCTCTCTCTCCAGAGTCTGAGGGTGGAAATACTGAACTGAGAGGAAATTGTCTCCATGGATCAGAGTGAACTCCTCTGTCTCTCTGTCACGCACCACGCTTTACAGAACACTCCGTTCCCTGCGCTCACTGCCCAGAACACTGCGCTGCTGGTTCTCCCGTCAGGTAAATGAAGCCTGGAGAATGGGGTTAGGATACCAATGCCTGGAAGACACCTCTAGAATCTTCTCTCTTCCCACTCAGAGTTTTGAATGTTAGTTCAAATGAAACAGGCCTTATGTCCCTCAGAGTCTAACACCATTGGAAGACACACAGCACATCTTCATTCCTTAAACGCCTTAAATCAGCGAGCAGCCGCAGCAACTAGCGTTTACAGACAACGTCCTATGGACAGGGCACCGTTCCGAGAGGTCAGAGAGCCTGACAGTAGCAGGTGGCAGAGCTGAGGTGAATGAATGAATAACCAAGTCCATGAGAGAATGTAAATAATGAATAATAGATGCATTTGTAAATCAGTAAATGCGGGTACTTTATCTTTTTTAGTACTTAGAAACTTTCGGGTCCTTGGGGCTGTGGGCTCTTGAGCATCCAAAGGCATCTCAGTCAACTTACCCAGAAATCCAAGGATTTGGCTCTATTCAGTCCCTGTCCACCCCCAGTCCATTCACCCCCAGAATGGACCAACTCTCCCAGCAGCCCAAGGCTTCTCCCACCCTCTAGGTATCTGCTTTGTCTTTAAATCTCGGTTTTCCACATGTGGGGCTCAGTCCACTCCTGACCTGCAGCTGGAAGATGAGGAACCATCTTCCAAACTGTAATCATCACTCCACCGCTATGGCCCAGCCTCTGTGGGGTCTCTCTTCTACCTATTGATCCCTCCCTGGCCATCTCCTCACCCTCAGTCCACCTGGAGCATCATGTCTCATGATTGACAGGCACAAGAAACAGATTTGCGAGTTTTAATGGGATGTGAAAACTAACAAACTTGAAGCAAAGTCATTTCAACCCACAATTTCCATTTATCTTCCAATTCTGTGTCCAGGTCTGGGCTTAGGTATTTTTGGTTTTCTGGTCAGCTTAGGAGTGGTCCAGGGGAACAGTCCATGAATTGTTACTGGTTCCATTGTTAAGTAACGACTAAGGATACAGCACCGTTTACGGTTTGAGCAGCGTAGGACATTCTCTTCATCATCTTTACACATCAACCGGCATTTTCCATTCATCCAACAGTCTGCCACTCGCTCTAGGAACAACCATGTTAGTATCCTTCACGAGGAGAGACCATAGGAAGCACAGAAGGACAGGGGGAAGGGGAGGGAGAGGGTTGAGTCAGTAATGCTGGAGCCAGTCCCAGGAAAGGAGAGAAGAGACCTTAAAAGGGGAAAGAATTGAGACAATTGTTTCAAAATTGGGAATGGCAAGGTGTGTTTTTCTTAAAGCCTTTTTTAGGCACCCCGCCCTTCTCCCTTCCTATCCCCCAACCTCCTACTAATAATTTGGGGATCAATTGCTGCCAATGGCACTAACGGAGCTTGGGGATAATGGAAAAAGGACAAAACAGCAACAACAACACCTATAATATTAGGGGATTTCCAGCCACATTTCAACAGATCTGGCTCTTTATCAATAGTCTAGCCCTGTCTAACTTAAGCTCAACAAGCCTCAGCTCCAGCTACAACCCAATCTGCAATTCTCCTTGACCCCATTTTCACCCATTTCAAACTCAAAACCCAGCCCAATCTTAATTAGAACTCTCAGACTTACCCAGCTCAATGCCCCTTGGTCCCCAACTCCAAGCCAAACCCAAATCTAATCAAGTCACCAGCCTCAGTTCTGAGCAGTAGACCCTCACCAAGCTGAACCTCTAATAAACTTCCTGCACCATCCAGTACCAACTCCCAGTCTCAACCCAGCCCCCTTCTAACCCCCAACACCAGCCCCACTCACCCCAAATCCCATCCCCTCTCCAGCCCACCCCAAACATCAGCGAAGCCCAACTCCTTACCTCCCGCTCATCTGCATCTTCCCTCTCTCACCCCAACCGTAAGGTCTTTCTCCCCCCATCACAACTCACCCCCCAGCCTTCACTCTACTCTCCCAACTCCCCAAAAAGTCCTCAACCTACACCAAGCATGTCAAACTCGCGGCCCGCCGACCGCATGCCTCGTTTATCTGGCCCGTGTTAGCCTTTGAGTTTGACATGTTTGACCTACACCCAACCCGTCACTCCTGAGCCTGCTCCCAAGATCCCACCAGAATACTATCCTGCCTTTAAGTGCCGGATGCTCCAAACATCTCTCTTCCCACCACTTCGGCAAAGAAGCGTCAGGGAGAGGTGTAGACATGGGATGATGATGGGAAGGCCTCCCAGGCGCATGAAATGAGGGCGAGCTTCGGATGCTACCCACAGTGAGGAGGAAGGGGAAGCAGAGAAGTTCGTGACCGGGATCCCAGATACTTGAGAGAGACCCACGCTACCTGATACCACTGGCTGGACGGCCAGGAGAATGACAAGCAGGAGTAGAGCCTTCATGACTGGCAGGTCACCGGAGAAGCAGGCGGCTGTGTTGCCGGGGATGGAAAGAATTCTCTGCCGCCGGGATGAGCCTCGTTTTTATCGGCAGTGCCGTGGGCAGCGGAGTGTAGCAGGGGAAGGTTTATATGAGGTCAGCCAGGCCAGAGGACAGTGTGTAGCAGATGCGGCAGCAAAGCACAGGATGAGCGCGTGGGGGACTGGCCAGCGCCCGTGCCCAGTGGCTTTCCCTCCAGCAAGGAAACGGGCTGTGTGAGACCCACAGGGAATTATCTAGTTAATATGTAAATGCACATCAAGAAACATTTACTTTAAAGAACAAAAACATTCTCAGCTTCCTTTTTAAATTAGTTACTTGATCGTCGACACATTCTCTGCTTTCTAACAAAAAGATACACCCATGTATCCTTTCTGAACCTTGACGTTGCTCGTCTCATGCCCAGTCCAGGGAGTTTGTTCTTCCTGTAACGTCGCCTCTTCGGACCCCGTCTGCCCCCCCCTCTCCTGCCCCCCACCCCCACCCCCGCGCTGGCTTGTGCTCAGCATTCGGTCTCCTCCCAAGCGTCACCTGCTTGGAGAGGCGTTCCGGTGCTCTGCCTGCAGCCGCTCTGTAGCACAATAACTTGTTTTGTGACCTTCAAAGATTTATCCGTTTTTGTTTTGTTTTGCTTTTACATGTTTCCTCTTCGTCTCTCCCCTCAGAATGTCAGAAATTTGCCTTGGCATCCCAGCGCCCGTCACATCAGCTGGTATTAGTACGTGTAACTAGAGTATAACTGAGATAGTAATTCAACTGTTTTAACCAGTATTTTCCCCCCAATGATTCCCAAAGACAAACCCTGGTTTCTTTCTCATGTGAAAGTCTGGGCAAGCAGTTCCGAGCAGCAGCGTCACCATTCAGCAGGAGCGCGGTTCCTTCTGGCTGGATGCTCTGCCAGCCTCACAGGCAGCTCCCCTGAACGATCCGGGAGGGCTGCTCCATCCCCGCCATCAAGTCCCCATGGCAGCCATCGGGGAAGACAGGGGAGGGGGACAGCCATCGGGGGAGGACAGAGTGCACACCTTTCCCCGCCAGGGCCCCACTGGGAATTGGCACACATCAGTCACTTCCACTCCAGGACATTGGCCCGGCTCATGCAGTTAGTTGGCCACACCTAGCTGCAAGGTAGGCTGGAAATCTTCCCTTTATTCTGGGCAACCATGGCTAGTTAAATTCAGAGGTCATCCCACTAAGAAGGGGAAGACAGTTTCTAAAGAACAGCTAGAACTCTCTGACACACCTGGCACATTGCAGGTACCTCATACGCATGTGTAGGCAGAATAAATGACAGGCATTTAGTGAGGCTCTGAGAAGTGTTCTAGGGGGTCCTAGGGTGTAGAGAGAATGGGAATCGTGCCCCTTTCGCTGAGCTTCTGAAAAAGCTGGGTAAGGGCTGGGCCTCAGGTGGAACTTAAGATACTTTGAGAGGAGACAAAGAAAGAATTCTAGAACCCTGAAATACTAGAATTGGAGAATAGGTTTTGGTGTCAAACAGATTGGATTTGAGTGTTGGCCCTGACACTTGGCAGCTGTTGACCTTGAGTGAGGTAAATTGTCCGAGCCTCCTCCGAGGAAATACAAATCATAACTGTACCTGATGGGGTAACTTATGTAAACTGTCTAGTCCCTGACACATAGTTGGTGGTGAATCATTATCAACTGTTCTTATTGTTGTTTTTCATTATTTTTATTATTGTCATCCTCATATTTATCACTATTATCTTCAGAACAATCCTCAGAAGCAGAAATCATAAGCCTTCAACTCACACATGAAAAAACTGAGACTTAGGGGAAGTGAGCTGCTCAAGGGCCTCCTGGCAGGGAGAAGAATGGAGAATAGAAAGCAGATTTCCATAGCGGAAGGTCAGGACTGGTCAGTAAGCAGCTGTAGCTGTGAATATTGGTGACAAAAGGGGAAACATTGAGGCAAGTGAGGCAGACACCAAATCATCATGGGAGCGAATCGAACCTGCAACCCGGGTATGTGCCCTGACCAGGAATCGAACCGGTGACCTTTCGGTGCACAGGACAACACTCAACTAACTGAGCCACACCAGCCAGGGCATATGTTGTTTTTTTTCCCAGAAAAATCACTCGGACAGCTGGTACTGAAGACAATTACCAGGGTGAGGGGAGATTGGTACGGAAGTTGCTTCTCTCTCGGGAGAAATGACAAGGCCTGGACTGTAGCTGACAGAGCACACACATAACGGGTGTGAGAAGAAAAACATCACTAAAAGCTGGAATCCTCAGAGGAGAAACCTCCCCAACCACAGTAACCAGCTAAAGAGATCTGACTCTCTGTTAGGTTTGGTGAGAAGTATTTCACAGGTATAGTCTCCTCTCAGTCTCACACCCACCAGAAAGAGTTTTCCCCATTGTGCTGATTTGAAAACTAAAGTTCAGAAGAGTTAACATTTTGCCCAGGTAACCATTTGAGGGATCCAAGATTTTATGTCAAACAGATCTGAATTCAAATCCTGCCTCTGCTACCTGTGTGGCTGCTATAAATATTTATCTGTTTTGTTTTGTTTTGTTGTCTGCCTACCATCTGTATCCACCTTCCCATTTTGGAGAAATCCCTTCACCATCGCAGTCTTGGGGAGGGGCAGTGCCAACTCTTAAAGTTTAAGTACTTGTTTTCCTGCCTCTCTTGCAGCTAGGATGTGAGCACATGGCAGAGGCTCAGCCAATCAGATGCCCCCATTCTGTGTTTGTTTTTTTAAAATCAGATGCTCATAATTCCAAGAAACAGGAACAGTGGAGGGTTTATTTCAGCAAAAGAGCCCGCAGTGATATCCAGTGTCCAGAGGCAGCAGGGAAGCAGAGCAAGCAGAAGTGGAGCTCAGGGTCCCAAGCAATGGGGTTTGGTGGCAACTGTATCTTCCCTGAACTGGGTCTTTGAGTGACTTTTCATTCTGGTTCTACCTACCTACCTCCCGACCTATCCTTTAAGCCTGATTATGCAGCCCCTGAGCTGGCAAGTAGCCAAAGGGTTTCCTTGCTAAAAATTCTAATTGGTACAGTGACCACAAGCAAATTGTTTAATTTGGGGGAGAGTAATAATGTCTGCCTCATGCTTCCTTTTCTTAAAATATGTTTTTTGTTGATGTTTTGTTTTGTTTTGGAGAGAGAGGAAGGGAGAGGGAGAGAAACACCGATGTAAGAGAGAAGCCGACTGGGGATCAAGCCTGCAATCCAGGAATGTGTCCTGACCAGACCAGTGACCTTTTGATGCATGGGACGGTGCTCAACCAACTGAGCTATACCAGCCAGGGCTCATGCTTTCACATGACATTTAATTGATAATAAATGTCTATCCTGTGTTTAGCACAGTTCTGGGCAGAGAGTGCTCAATTCACTTTAGTTACAATTTCTTTGTTTTGAAGGGTCAGAGAAGGCAAAGGGGAACCTTGAGTGGGTTGGACCTCTATTGTCTCATTGAAAGTAGAGCTAAGTTCCTCTGTTGGGTGGAGGAATGGGGCTTGGAGAAAATGGACAGTCTAGAAAAGCCATTCTGGGCGACACAAAAGAATCACCCATAAGCACAGAGCTGAGAGGTTGAAACCTCTGATCAGGGCTGGAGGCCCCAATAAGAAAACCGAATGTGTGCTCAGGACCCCAGCAGGGCATGGGTCAAAAATAAAGTCAGGAAATCTCAAGAACCCATTTTAATTTCAGCATACAAGAACGCTTTGTGTCATCTTTATACATAAAAGCCTAAGCAACCCGCCGAAGCCGGTTTGGCTCAGTGGATAGAGCGTCGGCCTGCAGACTGAAAGGTCCCAGGTTTGATTCCGGTCAAGGGCATGTGCCTTGGTTGCGGGCACATCCCCAGTGGGAGATGTGCAGGAGGCAGCTGATCGATGTTTCTCTCTCATTGATGTTTCTAACTCTCTATCTCTCTCCCCTCCTCTCTGTGAAAAATCAATAAAATATATTAAAAAAAAAAAAAAAAGCCTAAGCAACCCAACAACTGAACAACTGAAAGACCAGTCGACCGGTTGCTATGATGCACACTGACCACCAGGGGGAAGACACTCAACACAGGAGCTGCCCCTGGTGGTCATTGCATTCCCATAGCACTGCTGCAGCGGCCCGATCCTCTCCCAATCAGGACTGACTGGGCGCAAGCCCGTGGCAGGCATAGCAGGCACAGCAGGCCGGGATGAGGGTTTCAGCCCAATCCCCGCAGGCCATGCCAAGGGACCCCCCAGTACACGAATCCATGCACCAGTCCTCTAGTTTCACATAACTAAAATTTTATTTCAAAGTTGAATGTTGTTTTATTTTGAATTCTACTTGTTTAAGGTCATTCATTCAAAGTGTTTGCGCGGATTTGATCTGTGTGCAGTGTTGCTGCTCAGGATGAGGGAGTTTGGGGCCATCACCCAGCAGTGCCGTGGAGGTGCCAGGTGTTTGGTTTGGTCCAGAGTTGGGGGAGCCACATGCCCTTGACTATGTCATTCAGTGACTACAGGACTCAGCATCGAATGAGACAACATAGCACAATGTTGGTAAATCTGTATTCTGAAGTTAGTCTCCTGCCAGTGTTACTTTGTTTTGAAAATTTAAGTTACTCTGAAGCTATTTCCTCAGCTATATTATGGAGTTAACTAGAGGCCCGGTGCACGAAATTTGTGCATGGGGGGGGGGGGCGGGAGATGTCCCTCAGCCCAACCTGCGCCCTCTCACAATCCAGTCCCCTCAAGTAGGGTCCCCAGGCCTGGCCGGCAATCAGGGCCTATCAGGGTTTTCCTTCCCCCAACTGCCGGCAGCTGGCCCCACCCCCGCTGGTGCCGCTGCTTGCCACCTGTGCAGCGCTGCCCCCCCTTTCCCGCCACCAGTCGCCTCCCTCTGCGGGTGAGAGGCGTGGGGTGCAATCACTTGGCTGGCCTGGGCCTCCCTCTGCGGGGCGATCACTGGCCAGCTCCACACACCCACCACAGTGTCGCTGACCAGTGGCCTGGGCCTCCCTCTATGGGGCGATCGATCATGGGGCCCCCAGATCAATTGCCCCACAGAGGGAGGCCCCACCCTCCCACTGCAGTGCCACCAGCCAGGTAGCCTGGGCCTCCCTCTTTGAGGCGATTGTGGGGCAATGGCAGGACCCCCCGACCAATGGCATCGCACTCGCCTTGGCTGGCCTGGCGCCAGTGCATGTCATAGTGTGGTCATCCAGAAGGTCCTCTGGATGGTTGTTCTGCTGTTTAGTTGCTTGGTCAATTTGCATATTACACTTTTATTATTATAGACTAGGGGCCCGGTGCACGAAATTCGTGCACTGGGTGGCGGGGGGGAGTGTCCGTCAGCCCAGCCTGCCCCCTCTCACATACTGGGAGCCCTCAGGCGTTGACCCCCATCACCCTCCAATCGCAGGATCGGCCCCTTGCCCAGGCCTGACGCCTCTGGCCTAGGCATCCGGCCCGAGCAGCGGGGACCTGCAGTGGCAGCGGGGGGTGCCGCGATCTGCGGGCTCTGCCCCTGCCCCTGCAGGATGCCTCTGGCTGAGGCGTCCGGCCCGGGCAGCGGGGACCCGTAGCTGCAGCGGCCCCACGATCGTGGGCTTCACTTTAGGCCCAGGCAAGGGACCCCTAGCTCCTGGGACTGCCAGCTTCGACCGTGCCCAGCTCCCATCGCTGGCTCCACCCCTACTTCCTGCTATCACTGGCCAGGGCGGAAAAGGCACCTGATTCTCCGATCATGGCTGGGGGGCAGGGCAAAGGCAGCCCCAGGGCCGCCTTTGCCCTGCCCCCCAGCTCTTAGCTCCCCCCTGGGTTTCCAATCACTGTCAGTGGCAGGGGGCTTCTTCCTGCTTTCCCTTTCGCCTCCCTGCATTGTGCCTACATATGCAAATTAACCGCCATCTTGTTGGCAGTTAACTGCCAATCTTAGTTGGCAGTTAATTTGCATATAGCCCTGATTAGCCAATGAAAAGGGTAGCTCGTACGCCAATTACCATTTTTCTCTTTTATTAGTGTTGATAATAGTGCTTACTTCATAGGGTTGTTAATGAGGATCCAGTGAGTGAATACACATAAAGCACTAAGAATGACACCTGACACTGAGTGACCGTAATGTTATCATTGCAATAAACTGGAAATTCCCAACCTGGAGATGTCAGACCCTTTCTTATTACAACTCTTTGCAATGTTTCATAAGCGCCCTTATGAGTCCTTACATATACAGCTTGCCCAAAGAGTGAGAAATGGCCTTGACTGAGATAAGGAATAATGGCAAAAGGTAGTTTTTTGTTGTTTTGTTGTTGTTGTTAATCCTCATCTGAGGATATTTTTTTCCATTGATTTTAGAGAGTGGGAGGAAGGGGGAGAGACAGAGAGAGAGAAACATCGATATGAGAGAGACATATTGATTGGTTGTCTCCCAGGGATCTGGTGCCTGGGATCGAGCCTGCACCCGAGGTACGTGCCCTTGACCGGAATTGAACACAGGACCTCTAGTCCTTGGGCCGACACTATCCACGGAGCCAAGCCAGCTAGGATGAAAAAGATAGTCTAATTGCTATAGCACATTTACGTGTGGGTGCCTGGGTCTATATTTGTATAGACTTCGTTTATATGTACTTGTGTGTATGTGTGTAAATTTTGCATATTTGTATATGCTCAAATTTTGTATGTCTTGTGTATATTGTGTGTGCATGTGTTATTTGTATGTAGTTTGTGTGTGTGAGTATTTGTATGTATATGTGTAAGTATCTTATACTTACATGTAGTTGTGTGTGGACATGTAATTGGTGTGTGGGTGTGTGTTTGCATATTTTTGAATACATATCTGCATATGTATTTGTTCTCAGTCCCTTTGCTCCCCTCTCGCCCCTCCATTCTATGACTGGACGTGGCAGTTGCATAGTGATTTTCCTGTTAAGCCGGGAGGTCTGGCCCAAAGCTAAGAGAAGTGCCTGAAGGGGGAGCAAGGAGCAGGAGCTACCAAGGTCGCCAGCGCATAGAAGCCACCGTGAGCGAGGAGGCCAGGAGATAGGCAAAGCGGCAGGCCTGGTGGGCGAGCCAAGTTGTCCCTGGTTACTGTGTGATATCTCCTGGGACCCACCAAGGCCAGAACAGACTGTGGCCTCCACCTTTGTAATGCCTCCCACATGGGTACAGCCTGGCCGGGCCAGTTCTCTAAGGCCGGCAGCACTCACCCCCTCAAATCTGTGCAGTTGCTTTTGTAAGTTTTTAAAGGGCCACTCACTCCCTGCAGCCTGAATTCCTCAGTGGGGTCAGAAACTAGTTATCAAGTTCCCAGATGGGTCCCACACAGTCCAGGTACTTAAATATATATATATTTATTTATTTATTTATAAATATATTTTTATTGTTTTCAGAAAGGAAGGAAGAGGGAGAGAGAGATAGAAACATCAATGATGAGAGAGAATAATTGATTGGCTGCCTCCTGCACGCCCCACACTGGCCTAACTGGGAATCAAACCATGACCTCCTGGTTCATAGGTCGACACTCAACCACTGAGCCACACTGGCCAGGCTGGCCGTTGTTTTAAAGTCTATTTTTTCTGGTATAAGTATTACTAGCCTAGCTGGTTGTTTGTTTGTTTTTTCATTTCCATTTGCATGAAATATCTTTTTCCATCCCTTTACTTTCAGTCTGGTGTATCTTTTGATCTCAAGTGGGTCTCTTGTAGACAGCATATGTACAGGTCTTGTTAACTTATCCATTCAGCCACCCTAAGCCTTTGGATTAGAGCATTTAACGCATTTATATTTAAGCTATGGTGGGTGCTGCAAAGGAGAAGTGCAGGATGCAACTGACAGGGTCAGGTCTAGGGTGAGGCAAAGGAAGTGCCCAGGGTGCAACATTAAAAGAGGCACTTGCACGACCCTAAGAGTGAGGGCCTCCTTAGATGCTGTGTCATGGACACCCCTCTCTCCACCCTAGTCCTGCCCCTGGCAATCAGAAAGGTCAAAGGTTAAAGGAAAGGCCTCAGGGGCAGTATTCCCTGGTGGTGGTCATTTGTGCCCTGAGGACGCCCAGCATCTGGGCCCCTTTCCATCTGGGGGTAATTCTCTAGTCTTCGGGTCTCCATGGAAACGAGAACTGACCTCCCACCACAGAAAGCACTACAGACGAATATTCTTCTGCGCCACCTTGGGAATTAGCAGGAGGCACACGACCCAAACTCAGCCAACTGGACACTCTAACAAAGGACTTTGAATTTTAAAAGATTAAGTCCAAACCACAGGGCAGGTGAAAAAAATATTCACATAGTGGCGTTAGCAATGGCAAGAGTTCAGGTGTGATGCTATTGTCCAGTGTTAGGATGGCCGTGCTGGTGGTGGAATGAATCCTGGTAGGTTATTCCTGCTGTCCACTCTCCCTGGGACCTGCCCAGCCCAATTGTCTAGACTTCCAGTTAGTTCTACAAACTACATGCTATCCTTTTAAGAAATTCCTTTCCTGCCCCTTTTGTCTCTGACAAATTCTGGCCATCACATCCAATAATGACAGAGACGCAGCAGGCTGAGAATGGATCCTTAGGTTCACCGCACATTCTTCTTGCGTCCTTGTCTTCCTCTAAAATACCCAGAGACTGCGCCTCATAGCCTGCCTCAGCCTTACAGACTCTAAAGCCGCACTGTCCAATATGATGACCACTAGCTGTATACCTTTAGCGATATAAGTTTAAATATAAATTAATTTAAATTAGAAAGTCAGTTCACCAGTCATACTGGCCAAATTTCAAGTGCTCATTGGCCACATGTGGCGAGTAGTTACCATATAGGACGACATAGATAGAGAACACTTCCGTCGTTGCAGAAAATGCTACTGTGCTGGCCTAGAAAACAAGAATCAAATGGATAGAATGAACATTCCTTATTTCTATCACCTGGGATCAGCCGCGAGGGCCAGCAGGCTAGGAGCTATGTGCAAGACTGAGGTTATTTCCACCCACTGGTCTATCCTGTTTCCTTAATACCCTCCCCCTCCAACACACACACACACACACACACACACACACACACACACACACCTTTCTTCCTTTCTATTCATTTCTAAGTACACTTGGTGGAACTGCCAGACACAGAGACTAGCCGAGAATGATTTAATAGAACTGTGGGATCCAGTGATGTTAGACTCAGGTTGGCTACGACCTGTCGGGCTGCAGAAAGTTATCCCGGGCTTCCAGCTGAGTTTGAGGATTTGGTGTTGACAGGCACGTACTTCGGATTCACACAGCACTTGGCCTCAGCATTGCATAATATGTGGAATACTTCACCCTCTTCACATGTGGTTCTGCAAATTCCCAAACTACGCCAACACTTCATGACTGAAATGAAAAGGGGGCGAGAGGGGGCAAGCTTGGTCTGGAAGTAAAGCAGAGAACTGGGGAAGTGGGAGGCCAAAGTAGAGAAGACAGTAGTAAGGGAAATAGAAAATGTGTGCAAAGAAGCCCTCATAAGGCATCTTTCAGGTTTAGGAGAGATTATAGGTCACTATCCTTTCTTTTCCCACTTGTGTCCCCAGTCAGAACCTCAAAGTCCGCCTCACTCAGTGGCCTGGAACCTCTCGTGGGGCAGGCAAGAGGTCCCCCTCTCTCCAGGGGGTCATCTCTCTCATATTATAATATAGCCAGGTGCCCAGTATCAGTTAGTTCCCATTCCCTTTGTCCTTCAGTACCTTCCTGACCATGTCAGTGAAAAGGGACAGGAATCGGAAATACACCCATCTCCACAACATCCTGAGGCTTTTTACTGCCAAGGTCATTAGGAACAATTGTTCTGGGGAACCTGCTACCTAAAGGAGATACATTAAGGCTGCCTAAGAGAGTGCCATCAGAATCCTCACACAATCAGAAATTCAGGAACCATTTTCATGGAGGCAATGAGAGATCAAAATTCAAACCCCCCAAGGAATGTTTCAGAAAAACTCCCATTTTCTCTGTACTCCATGCACTCGTCCCTCTCCTCCTTGTACCCTGCTCCCCCACACCCCACCTCCAGGTCATGTTCAACTTCTTCTATGCCAACCAGAGAGAGCAGTTCAAGATGGTCAAGTAACGGCACCCGAAAGATCAGTTGGTACCAGAGGACCCAAACTTCCCCTTAGCTAGAAAGGCCTCTGTGGGGCCCGCCCGGCCTTTCTCCCAGGCCAAGCCGTTAGAGCCCCAGCGTCCCCTGAATGGGCGCAGGTTCCCTGAGCCACGACCCCTGGGGGAGAGCCTGGTTACCTTTGGCGGCCTGGGCCAGTGTCAGGGTAACGGTCAAAACCAGAAGCATGAGCTTCATGGATGACAGAAGAGAGGAGGCTTCTGGGCTGGCAAGTCCAGCAGCCCAGACTGGTATTTATTGCCCCAAGGGACAGGGTAGAGCCATGGCCAGTGAACCAGAAAGGGAACAGTCATTTAAGATTAGATGGGCAGACAAGTAATCAACCACACTTCCAAAGGAGGCTTGGACGGGGGGTGAGGGTGGGGGCGGAGGTGGAAGTAAAGTTAGCAAAGAGAAGGCACAGGCTTGTCTTTGAAAAGTTTCATAATGCAACCAGAGAGTGAAGGGGGAAATGGATTTTTTAAAATTTATTTTATTGTTGAGAGTATTACAGATGTCCCCCATTCTCCACTCTTGCCCCTCTCCGTCCACCTCCCAATCCCCACACCCAGGCCTTCACCTGCCTATTGTCTGTGTCCATACATGCTTATGAGTTCTTTGATTAATCTCTTCCCGCCCGCCTTCCCTCTGAGATCTGTCCATCTATTGCATGCTTCCATGTTTGTGGTCCTATCTTGTTCATCAATTTATTGTGTTCCTTAGATTCCACCTATAAATGGGATCATGTGATATTTATCTTTCTCTGACTGGTTTATTTCACTTAGCTAAGTATTCTCCAGGTCCATCCATGCTGTCTCAAAGGATAAGAGATCTTTCTTTTTCCTCTGGGGAGGAATCTGATAACATTTAATCCAAGTAAGTGTAAGCACTTGTTCTGACCCAGAAATTCCACTCCTGGGCACATATCCCAAAGGAATCCCGCACGTGTCTGTAAGGGAATGTGCACAAGGATCTCTATTAAAGTAAGGCCCGTAGTGGCAGGGAGTTGAAGACAAGCTGAACTTCACCTCTGGAGAGTGGAAGGTTCAAGGTGACGGGTGCACACCATGGAGTATTATGTAGCTATCATAAGCTAGAGAAGTAGGTGTATATAAGTAAATGTAGATGGGTGTTTAAAACCAGTGCTGACTATAATAGTATCATCATTTTGGGAAACAGTTTGACAGTTTCTCTTTTTTTAATATATTTTTATTGATTTCAGAGAGAGGAAGGGAGAGGGAGAGAGATAGAAACATCAGTTATGAGGGAGAATCATCAATCCTTTGCCTCCTGTGTGCCCCCTACTTGGGGTGGAGCCCACAACCTGGGCATGTGCCCTGACCTGGAATTGAACCATGACCTTCTGGTTCATAGATTGATGCTCAACACTGAGCCACACTGGCCGGGTGACAGTTTCTTACAAAGTTAAGCATGCATCTACCATACAACCCAACAATTTCAGTCTCAGATAACTGATCCAAGACATACACCAAAAAATGTACATAAATTATTGTAGCAGCTTTATTCATCGTAAGTAGAAACAACCGAAATGTCCATCAACTAGTAAACAAATAAATTGCAGTATATTCATACGAATAGACTATTGCTCAGCAATAAAGAATTAACTGCTGTTACACATGGTGTGGAAGAATCTAAAAAGCACTGGACTGGGTGAAAGAAGCCAGACCGAAAGAATAAGTTCATTTCTATGAAACTCAAAGAAAAGACAAATCCAATCAATAGTGACCAAAAAACATACCCACAGTTGCCTGGGGCTAGTGGGTGCAGGCGGGCATTGCCTGAGATGGGGCATGACAGAACTTTCAGGATGATGAAAATGTACACGATGTCAAAACTCATCAAACAACTTAAAATGGGCGTGTTTTATTTTATGTAAATTACATCTCAGTAAAGTTGACTTCTTTTAAAATTAGTGCTAATTTTTAAAAATAAGCAACAAAATGAAGCATAAAACAACTTATATAAAGTAAAAATATATACACATTACAAACATACAAATTGCCCTGGCCAGTGGGCTCAGTGGTTAGAGCTCCGGCCTGCACACCGAAGGGCACGTACCTCACTTACAGGTCCCCTCCCCACCCCTGTCAGGGTGCGTGTGGGAAGCAACCAGTCAATGTGTTCACTCTCACATCAATGTTTCTCTCTCACTCTCTCCCCCTCTCTAGAGAATTGAAGGTTAAATGTGCTTCCTTCCCTCCCTTCTGTTCTCTGAAAAGCAATGGGGAAAAAATATCATTAGCTGAGGATTAACAACAACAAAAAAAGATACAAATTAAAACATTGAGAGTTGTCTATGCAGGACATAGATAGGAGTTGATTATGGGGATAAAAATCAATAAGTCAGCAAAATAAAACGAGAGACTTTGCATAAGACCAGTAATGACAAATTTGTCATAAATAATTAACTCAACCCCTGACAGCAGAAGACTAAAAAGAAAGAAAACAAACTGCTCTATTGGCAGGGGCCTCGCTTCCAACATGGCTAGTGAGGAAACCAGGCCTGTGGGCTGGAACTCATTTCCTCCCCTTCCCGACAGGACTGCAGAATACAAACCTGAAGGGCCACTGGCGTTTACACGGCCCAGGGCAAGGCCAGAGGGCGCACCTTCACCCACGCTCGAGGAAGGAGAGTATTTCTAGTTAGAAGATTAGGGTGTTGGGCTGAGAGTCCTGACCGGCTGGAGAGAGAGAAGAGAGCAAGTCATGGGAGCACTCTTCTTGCAGAAGCCTTCGTCTGGGAGGGACTCCTTTGCACATCCAAAGAGCCCCTAGTGACCCCAAGGTGCCCCCACATTGAACTCCTATTCGGACATCTACTTGCCCTCCAGCACAGAACTCCATCACAGCTCTGCACGTTTGCTTCTGGTGGATGCTGCCTACCAGAATACAGTGGCCTGAGGAGGGGATGGCCTGGCTCCGTTACGTGCATTCTTTAGCAGAATCAGCAATGGTTTTACATCTTAGAGGAGACTCCTTCCCATCTGGCACAGGTACTGCAAGACAAAATGCCCTGCTTGCTCTCCAAGCTAAAAAGGGTTTCCCCACACCTGAGCCAGATTGATCTGCATCTTTGGGATGTCTTAAGATTTAGCATCTCCACCTCCTCGCTTCTGCTTCTATTCATCATCAACTATTTTGCCATGGCTCTCATTCAGAGCTCTCCAAGAAAATCATCGATGGGCTACAAAGAATCGGATTCATTAGCTAATACAGGTAAACCTTCGTAAAAGGTTCAGAAAACTATGGGACCACACCCTTACTGATATCTGCAAATCTGAGCTTTTCTTTGTTGCCAGGCATGAGATAGGCACCTGTCATTAAGAACAGAAAAAGAGCACAGAAAGTTATGAAAGCAGAGCAAGAAAAATAAGAAAGGAATAAAGAACTGGGTGGGAAGGTGTGGTTTTCAGACAGGATTACAGACTTGGCCCTGGCCAGTTTGGCTCAGTGGATGGAGTGTTGGCACTGGGACTGAAGGGTCCCGGGTTCAATTCCAATCGATGGCACATACCTCAGTTGCAGGCTCAATCCTTGGCCCTGGTTGGGGCACATGCAGGAAGCAACCAATCGATGTGTCTCTCTCACATAGATGTTTCTCTGTCTCTCCCCCTCCCTTCCACTGTCTCTAAAAATCAATGGAAAAATATCCTCAGGTGAGGATAAACAAAACAAACAAACAAACAAACAAGACTACAGACTTGGACAGGAAGAGTCTGTAAGTAGTCTGTTAGGAAGGTCATCTGAGGATGTGGGAAGGTAGGAAGCTTTCAGCAGAAAGGGATTCGCACTGATGAGTGAACTTCGTTGTGAAGTGCCCAGGAGCCCAGAGTCCCAAAACTGAAAGTGTACTCAGACCCCTGGCCTTGACGCCAATCAGATGTGCTTGACCCTCTCTCTAGGCTCCTGAAGTGCTGTGGTCCTTCGCTTACCACTGTGCACCTCTCTTCCTGAGCCACCGGTGGCTACCGCTACCATCTCTGGCCTAGTGGCAGATGGGATGGTATCTGATATTCCGAAAGCTCTGCTTCTGTTCCCTGCTGGGCCATTGCTCTTGCTCCGACCCAGTGTTAACCGCAAGCCTCCCTGGCTGGAGGGTGCCTCGCCTCGAAAACGAACCTTCTTATGCTTCCAGTGGGTTTATCCCATCCTGGCCAGGACCCTGCCACGCCCTCCTCAGGCTTCTGCCGCCACCCTGTTGTCCTCTGCTTCCAGCGCGGCCACTCAGGAAAGGAATTGCACGGTGAGAAAAGAGGACGAAGCTACTGGCCCAAATGAGCTTGGAGATTTTCCTGGTTTCTATTACGTTCCGCGTCTCTGGCGCCTGGTGCCAAGTGCCATTAGCAATGGTGATGGCCACGCTGAGGCTTTTTCTTTGAAATGATGTTTGGCAATCTATCACAAAGGACATAAGCTTTGAAGCCAAACAAATCTGGATTAAAACCATCGCTTTGCCACGATTAGTGAAGTGACCCTGAACAATGCCTCTGGACGTCAGTTTTTCCTTCTCTCCCATGGAGACAACACTGCGGACCTCAGAGATTCGCTGTGGAGACTGCATGCGGCAATGCCCTGGAGGGGAAGCCCCTGGTGCCTGGTTGCAGCTGGTGTTTACTGTGAACTCACCCTCCTTGCCCTTGGGACATTTGAGTGCTGACCTCTTCCCGCCCCGAAGCTCTCCTGACCCTGCTTCCATGTCAACATAGTCAATATTCAAGAAAAGGAACAAGGATGGTCAGCGATCCAGAGACTTCTCTGCTCACTGTGCTTCCTTAAGTCAAAGTTGAACATTTCAAAACTTTGGGTCTCACCTCTGAGAGCCAGCATGCTTACCCCGAATCCAAGCTCAAGGGCAGACCTCGTGCCTCTGTGCCTGGCGTGCACACAGTGTAACTCTGAGCTCCGGTGAGAGATGATAAAGAAGGTCCCAGCTTTGTATCGGAGCATGTTTCCAGCTTATCGCTGTCCTGGCTCTCCTTGTGCCTCCAGGATGTCTTCCCGGCTTCTTATCTCTGCTGCTGCCTAAACTTGCCAGAAGCAGTTCTCTCCCCGAGTCCTTCATTCAATGTGTCTACTTTCCCAGGAACCAGCCATGGCTCTGTCCCCGTTGGTCATGTTTTCATCCCTCCTAGAATGCCCTTCTCCCACCTCCCCCTCCACTTCCGAAACCACCCAGGCCGTTTTAAGTTTCCTGTGGATGGAGGACTGAGGTGGTGGCAGACGAACTGTCTAAAGCAGCCGTGGGCAAACTACGGCCCGCGGGCCGGATCCAGCCCATTTGAAAAGAATAAAACTATTGAAAAAAAAGACCGTACCCTTTTATGTAATGATGTTTACTTTGAATTTATATTAGTTCACACAAACACTCCATCCATGCTTTTGTTCCGGCCCTCCGGTCCAGTTTAAGAACCCATTGTGGCCCTCGAGTCAAAAAGTTTGCCCACCCCAGGTCGAAAGGGTTTCTGCCCTTGAAATCCTTACAGCTTCCTTAGGAAAAGGAAAACACGAATTTTTAAATAAGCTTTATATCCTCCCCAAAACACTCAAGAAACGTTTGCCAAATAAATCGGATCTTGAGTAAGTATCTACTAGGTGCCCATAGTCTATTGAGCACAAGAAATACAGAGCATGGTAGGCTACAGTCCCCTGCTAGTCGGCTGTATTAGGATAAACCAAGTTATGAAGCAGTTACAGAGAAAGGAATCTCGGTGGGTTGTAAGAACCAAGGTTTACTCTTCACACCTGCTGCAGAGTCATTGCAGGTTGGCTGGAGACTGGGCCCGAATCTCCTCATCCTGGAACCAGACTGACTGAATGGCCACTCAGTTGTTGCTCATCATCACAGCAGAAGAAAAGAGAGCTCTGACGGGTCTTGAACTGGCCATTACATAGGTCCTGACCTTGGAAGGGACGTGTAGCTCATACCTCACTGGCTGCAACGGTGACATGGCCCCATTCCACCACAAGAGGGCCAAGAAGTGCAATTCCACCACAGGCCTAGAACCCAGAAAGCCAGAAATATTTGATGAATTGCCTTAATGACCTCCAAAAAGACAAGTAGGAGGCAACCTGGTGGATCAGGGGAAGGCACTGCCCCCATTACCCCGCTGCTGCTGCCACTGCCAGCCTGAGCCTCAGCCCTTCACAGCCTCCCATGGCTGCCTAAGCCTCAGCCCTCGCAGCTGCTGCGACTTTGTCTGGAAGGATGTCCGGAAGACGACCACTCTAATTAGCATATTACCCTTTTATTAGTATAGATGTTAAGACCCAGCCTTCTTTCCCATCTCAGCTTTGAGGACAGTGACAAGCAGGATTGTAAAGAATTCTTCCCAGGGAAATGCAACCACAAAGGAAATGCCTGACGACACAGATACTGTATGTCTTTGTCTGTTTGTGCTGTAACAAACTACCACAGACTGGGTGGGTGAGACCATAAACATTTATTTCTCACAATTCTGGAGTCCTGAAAGTCCAAGATCAGGGGACCAGCAGAGTCAGCATCTGGTGAGAGCCCACTTCCTGGTTCATCTCACTGTCTCCTCACTTTTTGGAGGAGATGAGCTCTGTGTGTCTTTTGTAGAAGGGCCCTAATCCCATTCATCAGGATTCTATCCTCCTGACCTGATCTCCTCCCAAAAGCCCCACTTCCTAATACACTGGGAATTGGGATTTCAACATATAAATTTGGGACAATGACAGACATTCAGTCTAAAAGGCTTGTGGAGGATTCTTCCCAGAAAAATGTGACCGTCCAAGAGGAAAAAAACTAAAGACACAGCAGGCACTGTATGTTCGCTGATACAATAAACCAGTTAGTAGTGGCCCACTCCAAACTATAAGCATATGGCCAAGAACGACTAACCAGATAAGGAAAGCTTCTAACACTATAAGTAAGTAAGTAAATAAATAAATAAATGCAACTAAAATGAAACAGATTATGCAGGGGATAATATCATCAGAAAAAAATTATCAAAATTCTCAGAAAAATAAGAGAAGCTATTGTAAGCATGAAACAAGAAAGGATGCTATTTTCAAAAAGAAAAGAAGAAACATAAGGAATGAGAAATACTTTAGAGAATAAAAGTAAAAAGATGAAATTTCTCGAAAATAGAATAAAATGGTAGAGATAAAAGCAGTAGAGAAAATATAAGGAAATAAGGGAATCTGTCGGGGAACTTAACATTTGAAACATAAGAATTCCAGAGAAAGGAAACAGGAAAAACAAAGGGCAGGATACCTATCATTAAAGAAATAAATCAAGAAAAAATAAGTCTTAGAATTGAAGGACATAAGTTTCCAGATTGACAGGGCCCATTGAGTGCTCAGTGAAATTGATTAAAATAAACCTTCAGTAAATTTAAGCACATCATCATGAAATTTCAAACACCCTGTAGACAAAGAGAAAAGTCTTACAAGCTTTCAGAGAGAAATAACAGGTCCCATACAGAGAGACCAGATTCAGAATGACTAGCTTTCTTCACAGTGACACTAGATGCTGAAAGACAGTGGAACAATGACCTTAAAAATGAGAGAATCATTTACAATATGGAATGAGCAACCAAACTACATGCTAACCAATTGTAAGATTAATGCAATGAGGTCAGACATTTTCAGGAAGCTGCCAAGAGGTCCTCTGCCAAACTAAAGGAGTATATCAAAAAAGACCCGCCCTGGCAGTGTTGCTAAGTGGTTGGAGCACCGAGGGATCTCGGGTTTGAGTCCCAGTCAAGGGCATATACTGGGTTGCCGATTCACTCCCTGCTCTCTGGTTGGTTGCGTGTGGGAGGCAACCGGTAAATGTGTCTCTCTCACATCAATGTTTCTCTCTCTCTCTCTCTCTCTCTCTCTCTCTCTCTCTCTCTCTCTCTTTCTCTCTCTCTCTCTCTCTCCCCCTCTCTCCTTCCACTTACTCTGAAAATCAATGGGAAAAATATCCTCAGGTGAGAATTAACAACAAAAAAATATAAAGAGAGAGAGAGAGGAGGACAGACCCAGGATCCAGAAAGCAGGGTATTTATCTCAGGAGACTACAAGAGATTCTCCCAGATGGTGTGAATGGAGATCCAGGATGGCAGCAGGTCACCAGGTGTAGAGACAACCAGTTCAGAGTAGAGCAGGTCCAAATGCCCAAGAAGAGAATTCTCCAAGAAGATAAAATTGATAAGTCCCTAATGGTGCTGAACATCTTCACTGAAGATAAAAGAATCAAATGCTCACCTCCCATACTAGGAGTTTAATGGGTAATACCTACTAGTAAAACTGAAAAACAAAAATTATGAATTAACAATATAAGTTAGCATATTGTTTATAGATATGGAAGTAAAATTCAAAGAAACAACAAAAGATGTGAAAATGGTTTTCTTTGGAAAGCAAGAAATGGAAGAAGGGAAATGGGTGACTCTGATAATTTATTATCCTCTCTTATTCAAAGTTGACTCTTAAAACAATGTGGATGTATTGTTTTGATGAAAATTTAAACTAAATATTAAAACATTAAGATAATATAGAGAGAGAGAAACAACAGAGTATGAAGTAGGCCGAGGGATAAACACAGTTTTCTGCCTAACTCTTCAGCTTCCATAACAATCCCAGAAAATAGGACCCCAGTGCAACACTGTCTACCCCTGGCTTTTGAGAGATTCTAATGAATATAATACGCATTTCTATGTATAACAGCAATAGTGCAGGAGACAAGGAGCTAGTTGCAAACGTATATGCAGACCGACATTTAATCCAGCAACCTCCTCAGGTTAGTTACGTGACGTTGGGTAAAAGGACTCTCCAGCCCAAGCCTCATCCAGAAAATAAAAGTGATGACACAATCTACTTGTTAGGGTGTTGAAAGGAATAGATGAGGTAAGATATGTGTAAGTCCATTTTCCCCTCCTGGAAATACTTCCTCACCCACACCTCTGCTTGAGTTTGATTGGGGTTACTGAGAGACACGCACAGAAGTCAGCCAGCGGTGTTTTAATCAAACTCGGGGATCTACGTGGTCAGACTCAGGGCAGGGCTCTCTCCACTGTTGCGCCCTCAGGCTTCAGCCGCTAATTCACTGCCGTGTTCTCTTCGGCTGGAACTTGGGCTTCACACAGCACAGCTTGCCGCTTGGACAGAAAATAAAGACTGTTTCGTCCTTACGGCATTCCTCCCGGCAGTTGCCATGAAGATTCCAGCATTTTTCAGTGCTGCCTGATACAAAGAGAAAAAGAGAAGGGAGGCGAATCAGTCCCGAGGGGAAATGAGTCCTGGCTTGAGAAGGCTAACGGTCAGGCTGGGGGGGGGGGGGGGGGAGTGCCATAGACGATGGAGGAGTCACCTCTAGATTTATAAGGTGGTAGAGTCTCGCATCCTTTCTGGACACCCCATTTCAAGTCCAGCCCTTCTTGAAAGTTCTCTCACAGGTTCCATGCGTCCTAATGGCTGGGAACATGGACTGTTGAGACCCATACACCTGGATTTTAAATCTGTCTACACCACAAGCCAACTGGGAGACCTTGGGCAGGCCATGACCCTTCTCAGAGCATCAATTTCTTCTTTTCTAAAAATAAGATACAGCACCCGCCTCAGAGAGTTGTTGTGGGGATTAAATGAAATGGTCTATAAAAACCATTAAATAAAGTCAGATAAATCATGACAGGACTTCAAAAATAATTATAAATTTTATAAACCATTCCATAAGTAAAGATAAAACTAGAAGGAACACGTGAGCAAATGAATGCAACAGATCATGGCTTCTGAGAAACACAAGGTGAAAAAGAGGATACATTCCTCAGAAAGAAAGGAAGAAGTGCCCTGGCCATTTTGGCTCAGTGGGTAGAGTGTTGGCCTGCAGACTGAAGGGTAACGGGTTCGATTCTGGTCAAGGGCACATCCTGGGTTGCAGGCTCGATTCCCAATAAGGGGCGTGCAGGAGGAGGTAGCCAATCAATGATTCTCTCTCATTATTGGTGTTTCTATCTCTCTCTCCCTCTTCCTTTCTCTCTCTGAAATCAATTAAAATGTATTTTTAAGAAAAGAAAGGAAGAAAGAGGTAAAAAGAAATTAATAGAAAGTTACAAATATTGATGATAAGCAAAAGAACTCCAACATACAAATAACAGGAAGCACCAAAGAAGAAATAAAGTCAAGGCAACAGAATACCACAAACTGCATTCACTAAACTTTCCCCAATATTGACTCCTCAAGCTAACATATTATTCCGCATTGAGAAATGAGTACATTGGAACTCAGAGCAGCCAAATGGCTTGTCGGGTGTCATAGAGCTAAAAACTGATGGAGCAGGTTCTAACCCAGGATTTGGAGGTGAATGGTGTTTCATGCCTGTGTCTGGCGTGAGCAGGCCCAAGTTGTGAGGCCGTGCTCCCAAGCAATCCACTCACATCCTGGCCTGTGGAAAGTTAGAGGTGCTGGGGGGTGCTGGGGGGTAGGGGGGCTGGATTGAGCTCCTCTCTGATGAGGGGATGGTGCTAGCACCTTGGCCTGGGCAATTTGATGAGGGCCCTTCTCTACTGAAAGCTATTCCATGGCTTTGGTGCAGGGACTGGTACTGACAGGCTGCCTTAAGGCAGCTGTGAATAGTGCAAAATCCAAGTAATTCCAGGGACCATGGGCAGAAAGGGTCACTGTTGCCTCCACTCTTTCCTGTTTCCCCTGCCGCCCCCCCCTCCCCCCCACTCCTCCTCAAACAGCAGACCTCCTGTCCCTGATCCCTGGAGCTGGCCAAAGAAAGGGGGTCTGAGAGGGCGGCTGAGGGAACAGTCTGGAGTTTACAGCTGGTTCCTAAGAGCTGGCGCCCGTTCCTGGCCAGGATGGCTGTCTGGGTGCCAGGTCCCCTCTGGGGTGGGCTTAAAAAATAAAGAAGCTGCGCTTGTTACACACCAAAGTGCCAGTGTGTTCATGTCGATTCCACAACCTGATTCATTATTTCAAATGGACAAATGAGTACATTGAAAGCAACTGGAGCCAAGTCGTTCTCTGGGGACATCATGGAGCTAATAAAGGTGGGGCAGGGTCGAACCCAGTACTTGGGGGCTCTTCCCTCTTCCCCAGGTCAGTGGTGGTGCCCATTGCCACCTGCCAGCCCGTCCTCCCAGGCCCTGGAGTGCCCTGACCGAGAGCCCCTCTCCACCCCGCCCCTCCCCGGGGAGGTCTACATTACCTGGAATGGCCTGGGACAAGAGCACCAGCACAGTCAGAGTGAGCATAAAAGGCGTCATGACTTCAGTAGCCCCAGGAGTAGTCTTGGGTCTCGAGAGGCGACAAGCCAGTGGATGAGAGCCCTGGACTCTTCTGCTCGCTCTCATCAACCAGGACATGATCAACTGGGTCACTTACACGTGCCCTCGGCTGCCCACGGGTACAGTCTGCCCTGAAACAGCCTGCCTCCCCCACACTTCTCAGTCACTATCTCAATGCCCCCGCATCCCCACTCACACCACCGAGCTGACCTGTCTCCTTTTATCCATCTTCACCTTTTGGGACCAGCAGGGAGAAGTCATACAACAGCCAGAAGGATTTAAAAAACATATAAACAGATGTCAGCCCTTGTTATAACTCAAAATCCTTTGTTATAACTCAAAATCCTCCAAGACTCCACATCACACATTGAAGGAAAGAAAAAAAAGCACAATCTTTATTATGCCCTACAAAGCCCTACCTTATCTGGTCTAGAGATCCACCGTTATGGTGATTTTAATGTAAGTTAGGCAAACTTCTTTATCAAGTTTAACTTTCCATTTTGAGGGCAGAGGAGGAGAGAAAGAACAACACTCACTCAGACCTTGGGAAGAATGTGTCTATCTGATCATTTTCTCTCTAAGAGAAAAGGCCCCACTGTCCAAAATGTTCAGTTTCTGCCCTTACCGGTTTGGCTCAGTGGATAGAGCAGTGGTTCTCAACTTTCTAATGCCGTGACCCTTTAATACAGATCCTCATGTTGTGGTGACCCCCAATTTCATTGTTACAAATTGAACATAATTAAAGCATAGTGATTAATCACAAAAACAATATGTAATTATATATGTGTTTTCCGATGGTCTTAGGCGACCCCTGTGAAAGGGTCGTTCAACCCCCAAAGGGGTCGTGACCCACAGGTTGAGAACTGCTGGGATAGAGCATCGGCCTGCGAACTGAAAGGTCCCAGGTTCGATTCTGGTCAAGGGCATGTACCTTGGTTGCGGGCACATCCCCAGTGGGGAGTGTGCAGGAGGCAGCTGATCAATGTTTCTCTCATCGATGTTTCTAACTCTCTGTAAAAAAAAATCAATAAAATATATTTTAAAAAATTAAAAAATAAATAAAATGTTCAGCTTCAGGAAGGATTTTGTCATCGAGAGTGAGAGAGGGAAGAGTTGAAAATATTCTGCTGGCTGTGCCACTCACTTGCTGTGTGACCTTAGGAAAGTCACTTGCCCTCTCTGGGCTTTAACTGCACCAATGAGCAGATTGGAACAGATGGGCTGTAGTACGCTATGGTTCTCTGGATGCTGAAAAGCCACAGAATGTGGAGTGCTGTGCGTTTTTGCCACCAATCCAGGCCAGCCTAATTGAGTTTACACCTAAGGATTCTCAAGGTGTCCTCAGCAGGCTCCAACTCTCTACACACTGGGGTCAGAGGCCTCTCCCCTGGTTCCTGACATCCAATATGCTATATGGCATTTGCAAACCACAGTCCCACTCTGGCCTGCTCCCTGTGTAGACAGTGCCCAGAGATTTGCTCTGGTTATTAAAAAGCCTTAATATTCTCTCCAGGATCCTGAATGGGTCTCACCACACCAGGCTATTTCCGGATAGGGTCCATGGGAGACAGATGAGGAATCATAGAAGAACCTGTTCTTACATGGTAAGATCCTATTTCCAGATAAGTCACATTACCATTACTTGGGGTTAGGATTTGAACATATCTTTTACGGGGAGATATAATTCAACCCACAACAGATGGTTTTTAAAAATTCCTATTAGGGTCTGGCTGGCATGACTCAGTGGTTGAGCGTTGACTTATGAACCAGGAGATCACATTTTGATTCCTGGTCAGGGCGCATGCTGGGGTTGCGGACTGATCCCCAGTGTGGGGCATGCAGGAGGTAGCTGATCAATGATTCTCTCTCATCATTAATGTTTCTTCTCTCTCCCTCTCCCTTTCTCTCTGAAATCAATAAGAGTATTTTTTTAAAAGTCCTATTAGGAGTGAAATTGGACATCTTTTCATATGTTTAAGTGCCTTTATTATTTTTGTGTGAATTGTCTGTTTATATTTTTTGTCCATTGTTCTACAGAATTTCTTTGGCATTTCTTCTCCTTTGTCTAATTTTTCTGTTTTCTATTTCTGAAATTTTTATTTTTCAGATGTTGAGCTCCTTGGACTAATTCTTTAATGTTTTTTACATTATATCTCCTACTTTCCATTCCTTTGATGTTTCCCCTCTAGTTTCTGAGAAATTTTAACAAATGTATCTTCCAACCCTTCTATTAATCTTTGCTTTCTATTTTATGCTATCATACTTTTATTTTCTATGAGTTCTTACTTATTCTTTGACTTTTCCTTTTTATAACATCCTATTCTTGTTTCATGGTTGTAGTAGCTTCTCTAATTTCCCTGAGGATTTGAATGATATTTTCCTCCCTACATAATCTATTTCCTACGTATGGTTAGTTGGTCTGTTTTAAATGAGATCTTTTTCTCTAATCAAGGATCACGTGACCTGTGATCCTTAACTATGTACTCATATTTAAGGGTGTACACTGCAAAGCTTATTAGAAACTCCATGAGTGCTTTGTTCAATTTGGTTTTGATGTCTATTTCCTACTAGTAGCCCTGCGCACGAATCCGTGCGCCAGTAGCTCGCTGCCACCCTCCAGTAGCTCTCTACCTGCTGCCCCGCCCTCGTGTAGCTCCCCCTGCCTCCCCTCGTAGCTTGCTGCCCTGCCCCCTTGTAGCTCGCTGCCCCACCCTCCTGCTGATCCATGAGCTGGTCGTTATGTGGCTTCACAGCCTAACAACCATTTGCATATTACATCGTTATTATATAGGATGAGAGACTTGGATGAGAGTATGTATGTGTTAATATTCAAAAGTGAAGTGGATCTAAGATGGTAGTGTCACACTCACCTCCTCCCAGGACCAAACTGGAATGACAGCTAAAATATAGAACAATGAACCTGTATAACCAACTGAAGACTAGCTGATCAGAAGGGTTCACAGAAGCCGCCCTGAGGCTGATAGGAAGGGCGGAGATGTGTGGGATCTAGTGAACAAAATAAGCTAACAACATACAAACAGACTCATAGATACGGAGAACAGACCGGCAGCTGTTAGAGGAGAGGGGGCTGGGAGGAAAAGGTGAAGGGATTAAGCAAAAAAAATCTATATATACAAAAGCCAAGCGACCAGAATGCTGGAAAGACTGGAATGACCGGAATGACCAGTTGCTTTGATGCACACTGTGGCCCCGATCAGCCCCCCACACCCTGACTGGGGGTGGGGGCGGCCAGCCAACCACCCGCAGCCCCTCCCCCTGGCCGGCCAGACCCCACCCATGCACAAATTCGTGTACTGGGCCTATAGTAGTAATAATAATAATACTAACAACAACTCATAGGCACAGACAACAGTAAGGTGATTACCAGAAGAAAGAAGGGTGAGGGGAGATAGAAGAGGGTTAAGGGGGTATGAATGGTGATGGAAGGAAACTTGACTTTGGGTGGTGAACACAATACTATATACAGATGGTGTATTATAGAATTGTACACCTGAAACCTATATATTTTTATTAACCAATGTCACCCCAATAAATTTAATGAGAACAAAATAAAAATAAATAAAAGTGAGGTACTAAAACGCCGATTGAAGCTCAAATGGAGGGGGTTTGCCAATCATGACATTGACAGTGAAGTGATTTGACTGGGCCATTTAGTGAGAAATGCCATGGTCAGTATCTTTAAATACTTTCTCCTTCTCAACTAGGAATTTTAGGGGTTAGGATGGGAATGAAGGCTGGTGGCTAAATCATTTCCCAGCACGTGGTTCAATTAATCCTCATGTTTTCTGTTTATTAAGCTTACTTTCAATGATACTTTGGAATCCCTTGCTAGAGAAAGTCTTTACGTTTTTTGTCATATTAGAGTTTTGCATATTGTAGGTCTAAGGTAATCGCTCTCTGCATAAAAGGGAGAAGAGGCTGAGTATCTAGTTAAACCTCCCTATTTTAACTCCTCCACGTTTCTCCCAATTTCTAGATGTGCCTGGTGCCACCAGATTCCAAGCTTGTATTTATTCTGTGGCTTAAATTGGGCTGGGTCTTAATTTTCCTCACTGCCAGCTTTAATTCCGTTTTCTTTAGTCTGCTAATTTATTTCCAGCCCATTTATCTGCTTTCAAGATTCCAAATGGTTATTGTGTTGTCCATCTCATTCTCCTCTTATTTATTGGATTATAACTTTTAAAAAAATCTCTGTAGTTGCTATAGTTTAAGTGCAACTTGGGAACTGAATGCCTAAAAAGTGTGTGTATTTAACCCACCATTTTTCCCGAAAAGCTCAATGCCGGGGTCCAACCCCAGCAGGTCTAGGGGTTCCCAAAGGCGTAGACGGAGTCGGCAAAGAAGGAATGACACGGAGACAGCGTTCAGTTGATCAGCAGCCTAGCCAGGATCTCCAACCAAGTTCTGGTCTCGATCTCCAGAGAGGTTCTGCTCAGGATCTCCAGCGAAGTGCTGGTTAGGATCTCCAGCCAGGTTCTGTGTCCATGTTCTCTTGCTAGGTTCTCCAGCCAGGTTCAGTCACCAGGTTCTAGTCAGGTTCTCTTGCCAATTTCTGTAGTCAGGTTCAGTCCAGGATCTTTTGCCATGTTCTCTCCAGCGAAGTTCTTCTGCCTGTAGGTTCTGTGTAGGTTCTGTCTGTAGGTTCTCTCTTCTAAGTTCTGTCTCCTGAGTTCTGTCTCCTGAGTTCTGTCTTCTAAGTTCTGTGTTCTAAGTTCTGTCTAGTTACATCTGTATTTATACCAGTTGATTCAATACTATCAATCTCTATTACAAAGGTTAGGGCGTTTCTTATCTCCATTCCAGGGAGAAAAGATTATGTAGCTTAAGCATGATTGTTCGTAGTTAAAGTGATTAATTACCCGCCTGGCACTTAGTTGAGGGGTTTTATTCCCTCCCTAACTTCAGGGGAAAATCCCTACCTGGGGAAACAACCTTTCTCAGAGAGGAGACCTTGGTTAAAACACATAGTGCCATATTAAGAACAGTATGCCATATATGCCAGGTCCCTTGAAACAGCAAGGATGGACAGGCTCCCAGCAAATTCCCCCTTTTTTATTTTTTAAAAGCAGGCATTAAAAAGAAAAACCTGAAATGCTCTCTTGTATCCATTTTAAGAGTAGGATTGGCGCTTTCCTCTATTACCTGAGTCTTGATCTATCATCCCAGGGAAAGCTTGGCAATCCTGCACTTTCCCAGGGTAGAAAGGCTGCAGTGGGGTTAAGGATAAGGCTCCTTGGGCCTACCTTCTCCCATGCCATTACATTTACCTTTCCCTCCTCAGAAAAGCATGGACATACTTCTTGTATAAAACGTCTGTCTGACTGGGAGTAACCTTAATTCCTCTGCTAGCAAGCATATATGTTAAAAGATCAATACAGAGTCTTTTTTCTTTAGACTCAGTATGGCACATCTTCTTAATCTAAAGATCAATACAGAGTCTTCTTTCTTTGGACTCAGTATGGCACATCTTCTCAATCTAAGGATCAATACAGAGTCTTCTTTCTTTGGACTCAGTAAGGCACATCTTCTCAATCTAAGTTCTGTACTATCCACCTTCTTACCCTACTTATCCTCTATAGGGGGGTCTGTAGCACCCTGGTGGAGTCCTATCCGTCCCGAGTGTGGGGGTTCTCAATGGGGGGGGGGGGGGGGGGCTTACCTAGGGGAATCCTTTTCCAGGTGTTCCCAAAGGTGTGGACGGAGTCGCCGAAGACTATCCACCCTTTTCCTATGGTGGAGTCCTATCCGTCCCGAGTGCGGGGCGCTTACCTAGGGGTCCCTGTTCGGGCGCCATATGCCGGGGTCCAGCCCCAGCAGGTTCAGGGGTTCCCAAAGGCGTAGACGGAGTTGGCGAAGAAGGAATGACACGGAGACAGTGTTCAGTTGATCAGCAGCCTAGCCAGGATCTCCAGCCAGGATCTCCAGCCAAGTTTTGGTCTGGATCTCCAGAGAGGTTCTGCTTAGGATCTCCAGAGAGGTTCTGTCCAGGTTCTCCAGTCAGGTTCAGTCACCAGGTTCTAGTCAGGCTCTCCTGCCAATCTCCGCAGTCAGGTTCAGTCCAGGATCCCCTGCCATGCTCTCTCACCAGGCTCCTCCTCCAGGCTCCGAGGCCAGTCCCTGTCCAGGATCCTCCGGCATGCTCTCTCCAGCGAAGTTCTTCTGTCTCTAGAGAACGTTCTGTGTAGGTTCTGTGCCTAGGCTCTGTCTCTCTTGGTCCTGTCTTCCAAGCCCTGTCTCCTAAGTTCTGTGTCTTGCTGTCTAGTTACATCTGTATTTATACCAGTTGATTCAATCCTATCAATTTCTATTACAAAGGTTAGGGCGTTTCTTATCTCCATTCCAGGGAGAAAAGATTATGTAGCTTAAGCATGATTGTTCGTAGTTAAAGTGATTAATTACCCGCCTGGCACTTAGTTGAGGGGTTTTATTCCCTCCCTAATTTCAGGGGAAAATCCCTACCTGGGGAAACAACCTTTCTCAGAGAGGAGACCTTGGTTAAAACACATAGTACCATATTAAGAACAGTATGCCATATATGCCAGGTCCCTTGAAACAGCAAGGATGGACAGGCTCCCGGCAGCTCAATGGTGTGTTTTCAAAAATTATATTCTCTTTTATTTCGGGTGCCTAAAAAAAGGCTATTAATTTCTGTATTTGATTTTCAATCCAAAACGATTCATTTTATTTTTTCTTTTAAATATATTTTATTGATTTTTTACAGAGAGGAAGGGAGTGGGATAGAGAGTTAGAAACATTGATGAGAGAGAAACATCGATCAGCTGCCTCCTGCACACTCCCCACTGGGGATGTGCCCGCAACCAAGGTACATGCCCTTGACCAGAATCGAACCTGGGACCCTTGAGTCCGCAGGCCGACGCTCTATCCACTGAGCCAAACCGGTTAGGGCCAAAACGATTCATTTCAAATCAAATCTGCATTTCTGGATCTCAAACCACTTAAGTCACAAAATGTTAACATTTTTACATATTTCTGGATTTTTTTTGGTCAATATTATGTCTAAGAAGATTGTACCTTTTTGTCTGGCCCCTGTGGCTCAGTGGTTGAGCATCGACCCATGCACTAAGAGGTCACCGGTTCAATTCCCGGTCAGGGCACATGCTCAGGTTGTGGGCTGGATCCTGGTACGGGTGTGCAGGAGGCAGCCAATTACCGATGTTGTTGTTCCTCTCTCATCAATGTTTCTATCTCTCTCTCCTCCTCCCTTCCTTTCTCTCTAAGATCAATTTTTAAAAAGCATATTTAAAAAAAGATTGCAGAAAAAGTGCATGCAAGCTGCTCCTCCCAGGGGGCCTGGGCTAAATGTCCTTGAGCATCTCCAGGAAGGCCTGCGGGGATGGCGCCTCCACATTCTGGAAGGTGTCCTGGACTCTGCTGTACAGGATGAAGTATTTCACCTCCAGCCAGATGAACCCGAAGTGGTTCTCATCGAACAGGATGAAGATTCCAGGGAAGCGCCTGGGGAAGGTGAAGCCATGGAAGGTGACCATGTACACGCCGTAGAAACACATCCTGCAGGTTCGGGGGTAGTTCTGGTCTCTTGAGCGCACGCCCACAGGCAGCACAAACGGGACAGGCTGCTCCTCCGGAGCTGCAGCCCCGGACTCCCCGGCGCTGGGCTGGGCAGGGCTCGGCCAGCCATGGCCCTGGCTTTCCTCAGTCCCGTCTTCTTGCTGCTGCTGCTGCTGCTGCTGCTGCTGCTGCTGCTGCTCCCGGGTCACCTGCTCGTCAATCTCCTGCACCACGCGGGAGAGCTCGTCGAAGTTGCGGAAGATCTCGCCATCTCGCAGCTGGATGCGGCGCCTGAGGTGGATCTCTAACGTCTTGGTTATTCCCATGACCTTCGTGACCCTGGCGTACTTCCCGTGGAAGCTGAGGAAGGCAATCATTGGGCCGTAGGCATCGTATTTGCCTTGGAAGAGGCCTGGCCTGATGAGGTCGTCCGGGCGGCGTGGCGGGAGGTAGAGGCGGCGGTAGGTCAGGCAGTCATACCGCTGTCCGTCCTCCTGCACCCGCCCCCGTTCTCCCCTGAGCCGCGTGGGTGAATCCGTTCGGTGGTCGGTCCTCTTGCACTGGACGGTGAGCCTGTCCTCCTGAATCTGCATGTGGCCGCGGTGGGGCCTGCCGAGGAGGCCCTCCAGGCACTCCACCGCGGCTGATTTCCCCTCCGTCAGGCGAATTCGGAACGAGGGCTGGAAACGTATTGGGCCATCCACATGGGTGTTAAGGGGAGGCCTGCACGTCCAACCAGTAATGCATAAGCCGTCCACCACGACGTTCAGCAGTGTTCTATAGCCATGGTCTAGCTGCCACAAACCCAAAATGTGTCTGTATGGGAACATCTTCGCGTAGAGTTCTCGATAAGACATACCGATCATCCTCAGGTCCTGCACGTTTTCATGAAAGCCAAACTCCTCGCGGCAGCGCCGTCTCCAGATGCTGTCGGTGTGCAGGATGTGGTGGAATTTGGTGCAGGCCTGGGCCAGGCTGGGCAGGTCGGTGCCGGGGAGCGAGGCGAAGATCTCCACCAGCATCTCCACCGGCAGGTCCTGCAGCGAGCAGCGCGGGGACGGCGGGGCCAGCATGGGACTCGCGATTCCTCCACTCCCCGCACAGCACCGCGATGCCGCGTCCGCCTCGACGTGCTTTTCTGCCGGGGCCGGCTTGCCGTTGGCTGCTGCCATCTCAGCTGGGCGCTGGCACTCCTGACGACACCGCTTGGCGTCGGCCGCTGCCGTCTCAGCTGGGCGCGGGCGCTTCTGAGGACACGGACATCCCCTGGAAGAGCCCACGCGGCAGAGGCAAGCGCACTCCTCCATGCCTCCACGCTTAACAGCCACCACAGCATGGGCCGCCGCGCCTCAGCCGGGCTTTAAACTGGCTCATCCTGCCCTAGATCCGGCCAAGCCCCCCAGGGCCTAGCCACACCCCCTCAGAGAGGAGCCAATTGTAGGACTTTAAAACCATACCCATTAACAGTCGCCTCCCTTTCCCAGTGCCCCTCCCTGTCCTCCAGCCTAGCCCCAGGCAGTCACTAATCTGCTTTCTGTAGGGATATGCCTCCAGGGATATACCTATGGAGGTGTGGGCATTTCACATAAATTCAGTAAAAAAACAACTGTGGTACATCTACACAATGGAATACTACGCTGCAGCTGCAGTAAAAAAGAAGGAACTCTTGCCATTTGCAACAGCATGGATGGAACTGGAGAGCATTATGTTAAGTGAAATTAGCCAGTCAGAGGAAGATAAATACCACATGATCTCACTCATTTGTGGATTATAGAGAACAACATAGACTGATGAACAGGGACAGATCCAAAGACAGAGAAACAGCGATCAGACTATTAATCCCCAGAGGGAAAGTAGGGGAGGGTGGGGGTAAGGGGAAGAGAGCAACCAAAGGACTTGTATGCATGCATATAAGCCAAACCAATGGACATGGACAACAGGGGGATGAAAACATTAGTTGGGGGGGAGGTTGGGGGTTAATGGGGGGATGAGGACACATTTGTAATACCTTAATCAATAAAGAAATTAAAGATTTAAAAAAAATTAAATTAAAAAAAAAGATTGCACTTTTTTCACCCTTCCCCCTGTCCTCTTGTCTTCTGGCAACCATTGGTTTTCTGTAAGTCTGCTCAGTTTTGTTTTGCTTATTCATTTGTTTTGGTCTTTAGATTCCACATAGAAGTGAAATCATATGGTATTTGCCCTTCTGTCTGATTTATTTCACTTAGCATAATAAATGAAATAAATTTAGGTCCACCCATATTGTTGCAAATGGCAAGATTTCTTCTTTATATGGCTGAGTAATATTCTATTGTGTATATGTACCACATCTTCTTTATCCAATTGTCTGTTAATGGACACAGAGGTTGTTCCATATTGTTTAGGTTTATTCTTATACATGTCACTTTATTTGCTAATCATTTCTTCTTGCACCTAAGACCTTTCACATAGGTTTATTTTTCCTTCTTCATAAAGTACATCCTTTAATATTTCTTTTAGTATGTTGGTACCAGCCTTGATCAATTTTTATTTGTTGAGAAATGTCTTTATTTCACCCTGGTTCTTATAAAACCTTTTTTCTGGTTATATGGCCAAATATGGCATCTAGCACGCTGAAAATATCATTCTACTCTCTTCTGTGTTCCATTATTATAGTTTTTAAAAAGTCAACTGTCAGCATAACTGTTGCTTCTTAGGGGTTATCTGTCTTTTCTGTCTGGCTACTTTTAAGATATTTTTATCATGTGTGTGTTTGCATGTGTGTGTGATCTATGATTTTAGTATGACATGTCTAAAGGTTGTTTTCTTTTTATTTACTCTGCTTGAGATTCATTGAGTTTATTGAATTTATGTATTTTATCAGTTCTAGAAAATTCTCCACCATTAACTCTCTGAAATAACCTGGAAACCATTTTCTTTCCTCTCCTCTGGAAGTCTGATTAAATATTATATTAAACATCACACACACACACACACACACTGATAATTCTAATAACTGAAGTTTGTAAGTGTAGTTCTTATGGTTCTTGTTGATGGTGCCTTGTTTCTCCGTGTGCTTCATAATCTTGAATATGTACCATTAATTGTCCTTGAATTTTTTAAATAAATCTTTATTGTTCCGATTATTACAGTTGTACCTCTTTTTTCCCCCCATAGCTCCCCTTCACCTGGTTCACCTGGTTCCCAGCCCACACCATGCCCTTACCCCCCCCCAATTGTCCTCGTCCATAGGTGTAAGAAAGATTTTTGTCCAATCTCTTCTGGTACCCCCCACACCTCCTCCCCCCCCCTACGCCCGCCCACCAAGAATTGTCAGTCTGCTCTCTTTCTATGCCCCTGATTCTATTATATTCACCAGTTTATTCTGTTCTTCAGATTTTTTATTCACTTGATTTTTAGGTCCACTTGTTGATAGATATGTATTTGTTGTCACTTTGTTGTTCATAAGTTTTATCTTTACCTTTTTCTTCCTCTTCTTAGAGAATACCCTTCAGCATTTCATATACTACTGGCTTGGTGGTGATGAACTTCTTTAGCTTTTTCTTGTCTGTGAAGCTCTTTATCTGACCTTCAATTCTGAATGATAGCTTTGCTGGATAAACTAATCTTGGTTGTAGGTTCTTGCTATTCATCACTTTGTATATTTCTGGCCTGCATAGTTTCCATAGAGAAATCAGCTTACAGTCATTTGGGTACTCCCTTGTAAGTAACTGTTTTTCTCTTGCTGCTTTTAATATTCTCTCCTTGTCGTTTGCCCTTGGCATTTTAATTATGATGCGTCTTGGTGTGGTCCTCTTTAGATTCCTCTTGTTTGGGGTTCTCTGTGATTCCTGGACTTGTAAGTCTATTTCTTTCACCAGGTAGGGGAAGTTTTCTGTCACTATTTCTTCAAATATGTTTTCAATATCTTGCTCTTTCTCTTCTTCTGGCACCCCCATAATTCGGATGTTGGTACCCTTGAAGTTGTCCCAGAGGCTCCTTACACTATCTTCAAATTTTTGGATTCTTTTTTCTTTTCTGTTGGGTGTTTTTTGCTACTTCGTATTTCAAATCTTTGACTTGATTCTTGGGATTCTCTAGTCTGCTGTTGGATCTCTGTATATTATTCTTTATTTCAGTCAGTGTATGCTTAATTTCTGATTGGCCCTTTTTCATATCCTTGAGGGTCTCACTAAATTTCTTGGAGGTTTCTAAAAGATTCTTTAGTAACCATATAACCATGGTTTTGAACTCTATATCCAGTATTTTGCTTTCATCCATTTCTTTCATTTGTGACTTGTTTCTTTGCCTCTGCATTTTGGCTGCTTCCCTGTGTTTGTTTCTATGTACTGGGTAGCTGCTAAGTCTCCTTGAGTTGATAGAGTGGCCTTGTGTGGTTGGTGTCCAATAGGGCCCAGTGGCTCAGCCTCCCCAGTCACCTGAGGTGGACGCTCTTGGTGCACCTCTGTTGGATGTTTGCACAGTCTTGTTGTAGTTAACCCTTGATTGCTGTTGGTATCACTGGGAGGAATTGACCTCCAGGCCAGTTGGCTGTGGTGTCCAGCTGTGTCTACACTGGAAGATCTGTTGCACAGGATACACTCTTATGGGGCAGGACTTGCTTCAGTGGGGCTTTAGTGCTCACTGAGTCTGCCCCTTGAGTGTGTCTCTTATGGATGTGAAGAGTTGTAATTTATTATCATCTCCAAGGAGGTATAAGGTCAGCCACTGTCTGGGGCCGCCCAGCAGGAGCTACAGAGACATCTGCAGATTCCTCCTCTTTGTATGGGTTTGGAAGTGCCCAGACGAGGCCCAGCTGGGACTCAAGGCCGCTGCTGCTACCAGGTATTGGGCCTTCATTTGGAATCTCTGGGGCTCTCTGACTCAACTGCAATTTGTTTTAGGAGAAAGGACAGGCCATTCATATGCAAAAGCTGATGCATACAGCTTGGGTGGGGTTGTAAATTGGGAGGGGGGGGGGGGTCTCTGGGAATCACCAGGGCAGAGCAAACAGCAACAGGCTTCCCTGAACTGGAGAAGTCCCTGGTTCTCCACATCCCGTGCACCCATGCAGGAACAATGATTGCTTCGAGCACCTCTAAGCGTAAGCCACATTAACGTTCCTGTCCCAATGCCAGACAGTCCAGTTTCTCCCCGTATGTGTCTGGGTCCCCCAGAGTCTCGCCCCTAACTGGAATTCAGAGCGAGCAGGAGCTTGTATCTCCCTCCCGGTTTAAAGAACAGCACATCCAGGTGCCAGCACTTTATTCGCCTCCGCACCTCTTACCAGTCTCAGTGCGCTTTCTTCACTTCTCTGGTTGTAGAATTTCCACTCAGCCAGCTTTCCCGCGGTTCTGGGTGGTAGTTGTTCTGCCATTTAGTTGTAATTTTGGTGTGGCTGTGAGAGGCAGCAAGTATAGGTGATTACCTATGCCGCCATCTTGGTTTTTCTCAATTGTCCTTGAATTTATTTGTGGTTTCTTGGGGGTCTAGATGACCTTGCCTTCCTTTAGAGAGCATTCACTTTTGCTTCTGTCAAATGTCTGGAACATTTCCAGTTTGGGAACATTTTCTCTCTCTCCCTTTTTTTAAAATATATTTTTATTGATTTCAAAGAGGAAGGGACAGGGAGAAATAGAAACATCAATGATGAGAGAGAATCATTGATTGGATGCCTCCTGCACGTCCCACACTGTGAATCAAACCCACGACCCGGGCATGTGCCTGGCTGAGAATCAAACCATGACCTCTTGTTTCATAGGTCAATGCTCAACCACTGAGCCATGCCGGTCGGGCTGGGAACATTTTCAAATAAAATCATAACTCAAAAGCTTGGGGTTTTTTGCTTTGTTTTGTTTTACAATTCAGTTGGTACTGTAGTTGAGCTACAAAAACACTTGAAGATTAGCTTGTAGTTACAATAGCCTAATGACTTTTCTAGTGTCTTGCTCTGCTTAACAGCAACAACAAAAACATCTGAGAAAGGTAGCAGGTTTATTAATGGCTCACCCTTACTCTCAATGTATGGTTCTCTGTAGTCCCAGCTTAATGCGAGGACAGAATCTTTTATTGAACTTTACCCTGAGTGGGCCTAGCCTTTGAATTCTCTTCCTCTCACCTCTAGGCCATCAAAGCCTCAAGTTTGCAGGTGTCCTCAGGGCAAAACCTAAGAGTTCAGAGGAGAAACCCCAAATAGCTGGTTCTTGGGTCTCTGAGAAGGGTCACAGCCTGGTGCCCAGAGGCAGGAGCTTGTGGATAAGGCCTAGGGCTTGGTTAGTACTCGGAGGGCAGGGGGCTGTGGCTGCTGGCAATTCTGAGAGGGCACAGCCAGGCTGGTGCCGGGAGCTACATCTCTTAATACCATTTTCCTTCCAGTTTCAGCTCCAGGGACGTCATACTTCTCATTTTCAACACCAACATGAGCCTTTGTACAGACTTTCCTCTGCCTGGAACACCATTTTGGCTCATCTGCCTGGTGATGACACTGTTCAATGTCACCTTCTCTGTGAAGTCTACCCCACACGCAGTCTGGAGGATTCCGTGTACGTGGCGCCCCCTTGTGGTCCCTTCGTTTAGAGCTGGGTGGAAGGACACGTGCAAGTCTTGGACCAAGGGCCTTGTTGTTGCCCGACCTCTCCCTGCTGACCTACATGACGAAAGGCGGCGTGCCAGCTGAGTGCGTAGCTGCACACTGTGGCTCGGGGGCGCGGGGGCTGTGCCCGTGGGCAGCTGAGGGCACGTGTGGGTGGCAGCTGTTCCGATTAGTCAAAGGGAGCGCAAGCCAGAGAGGCCGGATCTCTCCCCCATTAGCTTTGCCATCGCCTGGGACTTGCAGCTCCACCTTGGGCCACTTCCAACCATGAAGCTCCTTTTGCTGACTGTGACTGCACTGCTGCTCTTGTCCCAGCTCACTCCAGGTAGGTCACCTTTCAGAGCCGTCTAGAGAGGGCACCTTCACCAGCAGGTGCCGATCTCAGCCACGCCATCCCTGCCCCCCAGGGAGCGTGCCCAGGTGGCCTAGCACCAGGAGAGGGAAGGGAAGGGGTGGGCCAGAGAAGCAGGAAGAGCAGAGGACAGTAGAAATAGTCCCCAGAATCATCTCGCTGTGTGAAGGTCACAACCACCGAACCAGGAGAGAAAAGCTCCTGTTTCCTATTGCTGTCTCTGTGCCAGAGCCTGTGTGGGGAGCCAGGGTCACAGAGGTAAATGGCACGGTCCTGGGGGCGATGACAAATACCATTTACAACCCAGAGTGACTCCAGCTGTGATAAAGGGAGCCAGGAGGCTGGGGTGCACATGGAGGGGGGGCCAGCCCAGGCTGAGGGCCAGGGGCATCCTCCCAGAGGGATCCCCCCACATCCTGAAAAATGTGTAGAAGACAGAAGGGGAAGGAAAAGAGGTGGAAATCGAAAGGTGCCCGGCAGAAATCACCGTATGCGAAGGCCCAGATGTGGGAGAGATCACGGTGCCTTTAGGGAGCTGGCACAAATGGAGGCGTGGGTTAGGGGCGTGGCGAGGGGTAAAGCTGAGGCTGGGCCGGAAATGCCTGGGAGGGAGCCATGGGAAGGCCTACGGAGAGAAGGGCCATCATCAGACTTGCCCGTTCCACCCACCCCAGCATGAGCTACCTGGCCCCTCCTGCTCAGCTGCCAGAGCTCCTGCCACCCCTAGGCTTTCCTCTAACCTTCCCAGGTGTGGGAATGTGTGAATTTCCTCAAACAAGCTGCCCTCAGTCCTTGTATCTGCCTGTGGGAAGATGCCTGAAACAGCTCACCTGGGTAGAGAGGAAAGCCCCGGAACCTGTTAGAAACTGCCCAGCTTTTTCTCACACTGGGACCCCCAGCAAGCAGCCCGGCTGCTCCGTTTCAATGTCCTCCTTCCTCGAACTGCTCCCATAGTGCCTGTGTAGCAAGGTCAGGTTGAGGGCACAGCAATGAACACACTGACATTTTGGTGTGCAAAAACAGGTAGCTTCTCTATTCTGTGTAACTCATCTGAGTTCCCCCTGGAACTTCCATCATGCTCGTGGGACAGTTGGGAGCCAGATGGAGCATAGGAGCTGTGCCTAAACCCAGCAGTTAAATATTCATCCTTTCTGGTTTAAACTGGTTACCAGGTTCATTCTGTCCCTTTGAATAAATATTCAGTCTCTCCGCATTTTTCCTTTCTTATGCTCCCCTTCTCCTTCCCAGAATAGAATTGGGTTTAAGAGAAACGAACTTGATATGTCATGATTTCATTAATTGGTTCATTCAGGAAACATGGTTGAATAGATTGAATGTTCCAGGCAATGTGATAGGTACAAGAGAAAGAGCAGTGAACCAATCAGAACAAAGCAAGATAAGCAAAATCTCTGTCCTCTTGGAGCTTACATTCTATTGAAGGAGACAGAAAAAACATTGAAATAAATGAAACATATGGAATGTCAAATGATGAATATAATGAACAGAATAGACAGGCAAGGGGAATAGCAAGTATGAGTGGGGTGGACTTTTCATTTTAAAGATGTGCTCATGGAATGGCTCATTGTGACCTGAGGGAGGCTAAGGAATAAGCCATCTGTGTTTGTGGGGTAGAACATTCAATCTGGGGGTGCAAAGGCCCTATGTCGGGAGCATAAGGAATTGGGATAGGGTCCTATGCTGAACCTTCACTGGATTTTAGGACAATGTCCTTCATTGTTTATGGTCAGTGAGTGTCCTGCTGGCACTTGCTACTGGATCCCGTGCCTGATAAAATCTCAGCCCTGTCAGAGTCCCACTGGCTTAGCCCTTGATCTCAGCCAAATCTTCCATCTGGCCCTTAGGTTTAGTCTGTTCACACCCCTTCCCACTGCCTTATGCACAGAGGTCTCCTCTGGAAAAGTCCCACAGGCTCTTAGCTTCTCACTGGTTTTCCTAACCAGAAACACAGAGAATTAGGGACCTTCTGGTCTATTTAATGCCACAAGAAAGCAGAGGGAGATGATCAGCCATTTCCAATCCTCCTCCAGCTGGCGCCATGATGTGGGTGCCCAGTCTGTTAGCAATAACTGGGCCATGCTCAGGCAAGGGATGCTGGCCGTTTGTCCAGACCAATCTGGGTGTTTATAGCAAAAGATTGTCTTACCCCTCCTTTTCTCAAATTAGTTGTCTCTACGTCCTAGGACCTAGGTCGACCAGCAGGCCAATAGTGGAGAAGGGGTAGAAAACCTTGGTTTCTAGCTTGCTGATAGGTCCACCATCAGCCTGGCTGACCGAGGTGAAGTATGAGGTTTTAGTGGAAGTCTCAGGCCTGGAGCTGCTGCTGTTACTGCAGGAAGTAGATTTGAGTGCCCACTTTCTCCTAGGGAGAGCATTTCCCTTCTACTTTCTGTTGGGTGTGATGGTGGCAAAGATTGAATGGAAGTTTCTCTAGTCTTGCTATGAACTAAAACTACTCATCTCATTTAAGCAATGACTTTGTCATTCTAACTGTTCTTTACTATTTCTCTAAAACCCAGGAACAGCTTAATTCTGCTTTTTGGCAACCAAAATGAAAGAAGAATGAAATATATATTACTTTAATATTTTCAAACTATTAAAGTTAGGTTAATTGTGGAAATTTTGGACATATATAGGAAGCCTGAGAACCCGACAGATATTAGATTTAGGTGGGACATGTCACCTACTTTTCTATTATACCTCCTCATAGCACCCAGAGTTCTTCCTTTATAACATTCATTACAACTCTAGTCAATCAAATATCTGGGAAGTTATTTCTTTAATGGCTATCCCACCACCACCACCAGCACCACTAGACTGGAAATTCTAGGCAGTGTCTATCTCTAACCTGTTTCTAGTTGTATCTCCAAAACAAATATATTCTCAATCTACCCACGTGAGTATTTCTCTAGGATAGACATCTGGAAAGAAAATTCTGTTCCTAATATTAAAGTGTGTGAGTCATTGCTAAGTAGCTTCCAAGGAGGCCAAAAACCAAGTGTATAAGACCATCTTTCCTCTCACTATCACCAACAGTTCATCTTGACACTCCTGAATTTAAAATTGAGATTTTTATTGCAATGGTTTGGGGGTGTTGTAAAATAAAACACAAAACTACACATTATGAAACCACATAAAATGAATGCACAGCTTAATGAATTGTTATAAAGCACACAGCCTAGTAACCACAATCTAGATCAATAAATAAAACATGGACACCCACAAATAAATAAATAAATAATAACAATAAATAAAACACCTGCCCCCATCACAACTATCTCCCTTCCCCAAATTAAGCAAACTCTTGACTTTTACCAGTATAGCATTCAAGTCTTTGCATTTTTTTTATGGTTTTATTGCTAACAATGCATCCCTAGACATCCTATTTTTGTCATGTCCACTTTAAAAATCTGATGTCCCTTAAGATCATTTAATGTACTGGTTACATCTTCATCCCTTTCTTGTCTTTAGAATCTATCTGGGTATCTGGCATGACAGGATATTTTGGCTCATCTTGTACAACTCCTGCTGCAGAACATGAAAGCCATTTCTTTAAGCTCTGGTTTTTAAAAATAGGAAAATGGTATTTTTAAAACTAGAACTATGATCTAGTGCTAGAGATATTCAATGCTACTAAATTGGTCCTTTCTTTTTCTTTTCAGTAGACAGAGCTAGGAGAGAAAGTCAATACATTTAAATGTATATAAAATACCTCATGAATTCATATTGATACTTTCTATTCAAAGTGAGGACTACAGGATTTGTAGTCAAAATATTCCATATTCCTCCTGTATTTTCCTTCTTCCACACCAACATTCTTAGATACACTGTGTACTTCTTCAATTTCAGCATTTTCAAGTCATCTGTTATTTAAAGAACATCTTGAATTATAGTTTGAGTATTTTTTCTGATATCTTGCTCTGCTTTTTCCCCTCAAGGTCTCTTCTTGTCTCTATGTTGAATCTCCTTTGCCTATCTTCAATGGTTGTCACTTTCTATTGAATTTTTCTCTTGTTTCTTCTTTTATCATTTTTACTGAATTCAAATTTACATAAAATAAAATGCCCACATGTATAAGAATAAAAGCATAATATGCTAATTAGACTGGACGTCCTTCCGGATGACCTTCCGGACGAAGCCAGGGCTACAAGAGAAGCCCGGGTCCCGGAAGCCGGGGGAAGGAAGGCCTACTCTTGCACGAATTTCGTGCATCGCGCCTCTAGTTTTAAGTATAAAATGTCAGCTTCAACAAATGTATATATTCATGTAACCACCACCACAATCAGTATAATACATTTCCACCATGTCCCTTTGCAATCAGTTACCTCCCCTACCCTGCCCCCACCCCCACCCCCAGCCACCAGCAACCACTATTCTGTCACTTTAGTCTGGCCTTTTTGAGAATTGGGGAAGACAAACAAGCTCATAAAGTTGTAAAATCACTCTCACATGATCGAAATCAGCTAGCTCTGAAGGTTGTCATCTATCTAGACCAGGGACTATTGACACTCTTGGCAATTATTGGCATTTGGGGCTGGATAATTCTTTGTTGTGGCTGTAGTGTGCATGGCAGGATGCTTAGAAGAATCCTTGGCCTCTACCCAGTAACTGCCATGGTAACCCCAATACCACCACCACCAGTGGTGACAAATAAAAATGTCTCCAGATGTTTCATTACCAAACACCCCCTGGGGGGCAAAATCACCCAGTTGAAAGCACTGCTCCAGACAACACATAGTTTTTCATTGAGCACAAATTTTCCCCCATTTTGGCCAAAAGATAATCTCAAAGAAAACTTATTCTTGATCACAAAATAAATCTGGTCTAAACCTTTAGCAGAAAAAGGAAACAACAAAGAGTAAATTATAAATTAATGAAATAGAGAGTGGTCATGGCACCAAACTGTCTAAAGAAAATAATTCAATTGAGACAAATAGAGGTTACAGTCTTTATTCAGCTGATGGACATCAGGGAGCACCTGAAAACCCAACTCTGAGCGGGCTTGGAGTTTTTATTGAATAAGGAAGAGAGGGATAATGTCATTGTTTGGCTTGAGTAGCAGATTTCATCTTTAACTGCCACAAAACTTGTGGTTGGAATAGTTGGGAACTGTTCCAGATTTTTGTGCCTCATTGTTGACGCCATTAGTACAATCCTACCACAACACTGTCCAAACAGTTCTTTTGAAAGCTATTTTTGCAAGCCTTGTAGCTTATTGGTTAGCCAAGATTCTGGGACAGGAAAGGTATCAAAAATAATATGGGTAGATTATTGCCTGGGGCTCAGGGGAAGGGAGAATGGGGAATTATTGTTTAATGGATATAGTTTCAGTTTTACTTATGGGGATGGATGACAATTATGGATGCAAAACAATGTGAATGTATTTAATGCCACTGAACTGTACACTTAAAAATGGTTAAGATGGTAAATTTTATGTTAAGTGTATTTTACCACAATTAAAAACAAAACTAAGTATAGCCACCTTCTTGATGAGGTGCCTTGGCAAAAACAAAGCAAAATAAAAATCTACACTAATAAAAGAGAAACATGCAAATTGGTGTCACTCCACTACACCCACCAGCCAATCAGAGCAACTATGCATATTAACCAAACAAAGACGGTGGTTAATTTGCATACGCAGGCATGGAGCGAAGACTGAAGGCTCCGACCGGAGTGAAGACTGAAGAGGCTTGGCTTCTCCGCTGTGGCTGCAGCGGAGAAGCCAAGCCTTGCTGCAGCAGGAGAGGAAAAGCCAAGCCTCGCTGCGGCTGGACCAAAGGCCTGGATCCCGGGTGCCGGAGGAAAACCGGTGCCAGCAGCCAGGGGAAGGAAGGCCTATTGCACGAATCTTCATGCAATGGGCTTCTAGTAAAATTGTAAAGAGAGTGATGGAATGTTAACAAAACAGAGAAGTAAAAAAACAATATGGAAAAGACAAACAATATGGATGAACCTTAAAAGCATCATGCTAAGTGAAAGAAGCCAGACACAAAAGGCCACATATTTTATTATATGACTAGAGGCCCTGTGCACAAAATTCGTACACTGGGGGGTGGGGTTCCCTCAGCCCAGCCTGCCCCTCTGTCAGGGAGCCCTCAGTGGATGTCCTACTGACGGCCACAGTCTGGCAGCAGAGGCTCAGAGCAGGCGTCGTGTGTGTGTGTGTGTGTGTGTGTGTGTGTGTGTGTGTGTGTCTGCTGGGGCCTGCCCCCAGCCATGTCACGTAGGCTTGGAGCAGTTGCCGTGTGTGTGTGTGTGTGTGTGTGTGTGTGTGTGTGTGTGTGTCCCCGCTGGGGGTCTGCCCCCAGCCACATTGGAGGCTCAGAGTAGGTGCTGTGTGTGTGTGTGTGTCTGCTGGGGGCCTGACCCCAGCCACACCGTGGAGGCTTGGAGCAGGCACCCCTCTCTGTTGATCTCTCAGGCTCCTGGCCTCCACTGCGTGTTGTACTCTCCCTTGAGCTGTGGCCAGGGTGGGGTGCTGCCTGCAGGCTGCTCTTTCCTGCTTTGGGATCACCATGGTGACCCAGGAGCAGGCCTTGCTGGGTGCTGCCTACAGGCCGCACTTTTCTACTCACTGATCGCTGGATCACCAGGGCACCTGGGGTCAGGCCCTGCTGGGTGCTGCCTGTGGGCAGCACTTTCCTGCTCTCTAATCGCCATGGGGTCCTGGCTGGGGGCGGGGGTTAGGCAGCATGGTTGCGCTGCCTAAGCCCCGCTGCCCAGGGCTGCACACAGGGCCCGGATGGCAGCTCGCGCTTTCTCCCCCTACCTTCAATATGCAAATTAGCCACCATCTTTGTTGGCGGCTAATTTGCATGTCGCGCTGATTAGCCCATGGGAGGCATAACGAAGATACGGTCAATTACCATTTTGTGTATTATTAGATAGGATTCCATTGGCATAAAATATGCAGAGTAGGCAAATCTACAGAAAGGAGGGCAAATTGGTGGTTGCCCAGGGCTGGGCTGGGGGAGGGAGCGGGGAATAAGAATACATGGGTACAGGGTTTCTGTTTGGGATGATTTTGAAAGTTCTGGAACTAGATGGTGATGGTGGTTGCACAACATTGTGAATGTACTTAATGCCCCTGAACTGTACAGTTTAGAATGCTTAAACTGGTGCATTTCATATCATTTGTACTTTACCACAATTCTTTTAAAGGAAGGGGAAGAATAAAAGAGGAAGGACAGCAGAGGAAACTGAGGATCGGCTATCATATCTGTTTTAATCCTTTTTATAAACCGTTCAAATCCAGAGCCTATCTCTTCTTAGGACTGACATTGTTTCCATTCTTCTTTCATTTTTCATGTCAGGTGGCACCCAAAAATGCTGGAATCTTCTTGGCAAATGCCGCCACACGTGCTTCAAAAAGGAAAGGATCTATGTTTACTGCACAAATAGTAAACCGTGCTGTGTGAAGCCCAAGTACCACCCAAAACAACACCCCTGGTTATTCTGAGTTCTCTGAAGCCTAACACCATAAGAATACAGATGAAGCTATCCTGAGTCTGAACCCCAAAGATTCCTGAGTTCTATCAATAAACACCTCTGGCTGATTCCTGTGTTAGCCTGTCACTCTACCTTGCCCCCACCCTACATCACAATACCTGTTAATATTTCAAACAAAAGATGTGCAAAGTTTTTATGCAGAAAGTTAGAAGCCCTTAGAGAAAGCCTAAATTAATAAAGAGATATACCATGTTCATGAATTAGAAGACTCAATATCTTAGAGATGCCAATTCTATACCAATTGTTTCCTAGATTCAATTAAATTCCAACCAAACTCTTTCTTTAAAAATATTTCCCCCAGAATTTAATCAAAATTGTGCACATATAAACAAATATTTTGTTAGAGACATAGACATAGATGACAAAACTATTAATAAAGCACAAATGTAAGTTAATGGCTAACTCTAAGAACATAGGAATTGAAAGAAGTAGTGCTGATATTCTATTTTTTTAATCAGGCTGATAGAAATAGAGATATTTGTTATCATTGTTTTTATACTTTTATATATTTTAGTATTTTTGTCTTCTCAATATATAAAAATCAAGCTTTTTTAAAAAAAGAGAGATAAAAGCTATGAACATTAAATGCCTTAAGAATTGTAAGACCAGAAAAAATAATGAAAAAGCTAAATCAGTCAAAAAGTCCTAGAAAAGAAAATATTTGAAAATTGCACGTCGTATACAGGATTTTTTTCCGAAAATATGTAAAGAACTCTCAAGATTCAATTTTTAAAAAAAGGCAAACAACCCAGTAACAAAATAAGCAAAGAGTTGAACTGACACTTCACCAAAAAAGCTATGTATGTGGCAAATAAAAACATGAAAATTGCCGGGACCGGTTTGGCTCAGTGGATAGAGCGTCGGCCTGCGGACTGAGAGGTCCCAGGTTCGATTCCGGTCGGGGGCGTGTGCCTGGGTTGCGGGCACATCCCCAGTGGGAGATGTGCAGGGGGCGGCTGATCGATGTTTCTCTCTCATCGATGTTTCTGGCTCTCTACCTCTCTCCCTTTCTCTCTGTGAAAAATCAATAAAATATATTTTAAAAAAACATGAAAATTTATAAATATTGGAGAAATGCAGATTAAAATTACAATACAATATTACTGCACACATACCAGAATGTCTAACGTTAAAGCAATTGACCTTAGCAATTGTTGACAAGGAACAAGTATTGTCAACTGGAACTCCCAGATGCTGCTGGTGGGAATGTGAAATAGTACCACCACTTGGAAATAATCGGGCAGTTTCCTAGAGAGTTCAATGTACCATATGTTCTAACCATAACTGCACTCTATAATGATTGCGCAATGATGAAATCATCTAACAATACATTTCTCAGAGCATATCCCCATCCGTAATCAATGCATGACTATTGTGAAGCTAAGAAATTTTTTACCATGTCTTAGATCTATTGCACCATAATCCTGAAAAACATATATTCATTTGTTCATTTTGTCATATGCAAATATCTGTTGATCAGCTATTTGACAGGCACCATGCTAGTCTCTAGTTATATAATATGAAATAAAACAAACATGGGCTTTGCCATTGTGGGGAGTCTACAAATTTGGGGGGAAAGCATTAAGCAAGAAATAATTTCAGTCCAACCAGCGTGGCTCCGTGGCTGAGTGCTCCATGGAACCAGAGATCACAGTTCCATTCCAGGTAAGGACATATGCCCAGGGTGCTGGCTCAATCCCCAGTAGAGATCCCCAACGATTCTCTCTCATCATTGATGTTTCTATCTCTCTTTCCCTTCCTCTCTGAAATCAATAAAAATAAAAATAACAGCCCTAACCGGTTTAGCTCAGTGGATAGAGTATTGGCCTGTAGACTGTAGGGTCCTGGGTTCAATTCCAGTCAAGGACACATGCCCGGGTTGCAGGCTCGATCCCCAGTAAGGCGTGCACAGGAGGCAGACAATCAATGATTCTCTCTCATCATTGATGTTTCTATCTCTCTTTCTCCATCTCCCTTCCTCTCTGAAATAAAAAATATATATATTTTAAAAAATAAATAAAAATAACAAAAGAAATACTTATAATCACATACGATGGAAAGGCTATGAAGAGTATAATAATTGAGAACAGGGTGGGGGGATTATAAGAGCACTATCAGGGTAACCCTCTCTCTGAGGAGGTGGCATTTGACCTGGGATCTGCAGGGTGAGAACTCATTTGCAGAGTTGAGAGGGCGTTTGCAGAATATTCCAGGTAGATAGCATGTGCCTAGGCCTTTTAGGAGGCGAGGGTTTGTTCCAGAGACGGAAAGAATGACAGGTGGCTAAAGCCTGGTGTATAAGAGGAGAGATCCAAGATGAGGTAGACAGTGTGGTAGACCCCACAACACTGTCTGGATTGTGTTGGATTTAAACATTTACTACATTATGTATTGAAGTAGAGGACTGTCTGCCTTACCTCCAATCGCTTCTATTTACTCATTGCTTCTGCTTCCTCAAAGTATGCTTTCCTCCACTCTTCCTCCCACAACCCACAGCACTCTTGACTTTTATTAAGGCAACTTTTCAGCTTCAACTCCAATTATGAACTACTTTATTCCCTATATTTCCCAATTCAAACCCTTGTAACAGAGAATCTGATTGACCCAGTTCAACATTTTTTTACCAACCCATCTTGTGTGTAGGTTGCTGGCCAGGCTATGGAATTAGCTTGGTTTGGGGAAGTGCCCCCCTCTTGTCCAGTCAGCTGCGTCTGGGGCATAGAGGAGAGTGGCTTCCTGGTCTGCATATACCTGTCATTTCATCCAGGGCTGCTTGCAGGGCTGGAAGAGTGTGGATGGGAGGGACATGCACGGTGTCCCAGGCAATCACTTTTCCGTGTATCTTCGCAATGAACTTCTACAGAAAGAATATGTCACTCCTCGCCTCATGGAGCCCTGAGCCCCTGTGCTTAGAGGGAAATGCACATCAATAAAACATGGGCCTTCTTGGTGGAAATCTGAGGAAGGGGACAGCTCCCCTCTCCGTCTCCTCGCGAGGTCCCACTGATCTGTTGGTGAGAGCTTGATTTTCACTGGGGGTCCTATTGGACCAAATGCTTCCTTTTCATAATAAATATTTTGCAATGTCCCCTTTTTGTCCTTAAAATAAGATTCATAAATATTTTTTATTTTTTAAAATATATTTTATTGATTTTTTACAGAGAGGAAGGGAGAGGGATAGAGAGTTGGAAACATCTATGAGAGAGAAACATCGATCAGCTGCCTCTCACACACTCCCTACTGGGGATGTGCCCGCAACCAAGGCACATGCCCCTGACCGGAATCAAACCTGGGACCCTTGAGTCCGCAGGCTGATGCTCTATCCACTGAGCCAAACCGGTTAGGGCAGATTCATAAATATTTGACCTGGTCAGTTTGACTCGGTGGCATTGGCCCACGGACCAAAGGGTGTCGGGTTCGATTCCTGGTCAAGAGCACGTACCTCAATTGCAGGTTCCCCAGCCCTGGTAGGGGTGCATGCGAGAGGCAACCCGTCGATGTGTCTCTTTCACATCAATGTTTCTCTCTCTCTGTCTTTCCCCCTCCTCCCTCCCTTACATTCTCTCTGAAAATCAATGGAAAAATATCCTTGAGTGAGGTGTTTTTTTACTATATTCATAAGTATTATAACCTATCTACTCACATAATTTCAAGAAAAATCAAATTAAGAGCTAACTATAATATAAAGGAGGAGAAACTTTTATAATAATATGTATTCTGACATTTTAGGACCTAATGAAATAGTCAGATCTTGTACCATACACAGCATGAGTGTAACAGCTGTGCGTAAAAGGGTGTGCTGTGCGTACAGCTCAAATTCTACCCAAAGCATTTGCTGTCTGTGTCCTGACTTTCCAAAATGGTGAACATTTTGGGCAAAGTCCTGACTAGAACAAAGTATAAGCATCCCTTGATAATACAAAACAGCCTTTGATTCTAGGCCGGAGAATTATCCTGAGTCCCCAACCTGCTAAATTCCAGTAGCGGCCCCATTAATTTTAACAATTAAAAAAAAAAAAAAATGCCACCAGCATTCCCAAAACAACCTCTAGAGGGCAGTATCTCTCCTTTGATTGAGCCATTGGCAGCGTTCCCTTCCTGGTTTGTCTCTTCTTCCTGAGACAAGAGCCGCTGCATCACAAGCACATGTCACTTGCCCAAATACAACTACATGTGCTCATACAAACAGAGAGAAATAAGGTTTTCAGAGGTTTTTTGAAAAAAAATTTCTCACTTTCTAAGTCAAGTTAGTTTTGCCTTTCTATTTTGTTGTTGTTTGTTAATTCTCACCCGAGGTTATGTTCTCCATTGATTTTTAGAGAGTGAAGAAAGGAGGAAGGGGAAGGGGAGAGAGAAACATCCATATACCTACCAGGGGATCGAATCAGGAATCAAACCCCAACTCTTTGGGGTGCAGGCCAACGCTCTAACCACTGGGCACACCAGCCAGCGTAGTTTTGTCTTTCTTAAACTTCATATAAATGGAGTCATTTAGTGTGTACACCTTTGTATTTGACTTCTTTGCCTTAACATAATGCTTTTTAGATTAATTCATGTTATGTGTATCAGTAAATTGTTATTGTTGTTTGTTGAATGGGATTGTACCATATGGATGAAACTCAATGTATCCATTTACTCATTGGACCTTTGAGTTGTTTCCAGTTATGGGACATTATAAATAAAGCTGCTATAAGCATTAATAGAGAAATATTTATATGTGCCTATTTCTATTTAATTTTATACGTAACTCTGCAACTGTTTTTCCAAAGTGGTTGTCCATGTTACATTCCCATCGCAATGTATTTCCATTCCGGCTGCTCCATATCCTCACCAGGACTTGCCATGGTCAGCCTTGCTTTTGTTTTAATCATTCTGGTAGGTGTGTAGTGGTATCCCATTGTGGTTTTAATTTGCTCTTCCCTGAAGACCAATGATTTTGAGAATCTTTTCATGGGCTTCTTTGCTACTCACATACCGCCTTTTGTAAAATGTCTGATCAAATATCTGCCCACTCTACTATGGAGCTTTTTCTGACTGATTATGAGTTCTTCGTACATTCTGGAAATGAGTCCTGTGTTGGAGAGATATATATGTATATGTTGCAAACATGAGCAATCACAGTCCAAAGAAGCCGAAGGAGTCCCTCCTGGAGCCAGTGCCTGGTGGAGACGAGAACTGACTCGGTTTCCGCTGCAGCCAGAGCACCTGGCAATGAAGGCGTCACACTGCACTGTGGGGTCCCACTGGGGAGAGAGATTTATTTTTCATAAAAATGGCCCCTAAACATAACCAATCAGTTCCTTTGCTTTAATGTGTTCCATTGATCGAGAAAAACTTGCTGTGTTTGTCAGTCTCCGTAAAGGCACATTTCTGAGTGGTTTTCAAGGGTAATTTGAGCCATATGTGATTGTCACCTGGCTCTCCAACATAAATGTACTGGTAATGCTGGTAAAATGAACAATTCCACTCAACACTCTGCCATCAATACCCCAAGTGGGGCCCTAGCTGGTGTGCCCAGTGGTTAGAGAGCTGTGCGCCCCACTCCCCTCCCCGGCCCCACCCTCCCTACCCTCCGCCCCCCCGCCCCCCCCCCCCCCCGCCAGCTCGGAAGAGTCTCAGGTTTGAATCCTGCCAAGGGCATGTACCTGGGTTGCAGGTTGGATCCGAGCATGCAGGAGGCAACCAATTGATGTGTCTCTTTCACACTGATGTTTCTCTGTCTCTCCCTCTTCCTTCCTCCCTTACACTCTCTCAAAAAAAAAAAAAATCAATGGAAAAAATATCTTCCAGTGAGATTAACCAAAAACAAAAAACAACAGCAACCCAAGTGAGGAAGAGAGTGAGGAGTCACCATATCGTACCTGACCTCCTACAATAGCCATCATTTTAACTCCCTTGTTCTGTTCTTGTAAGCCCAAAGGGAGCCATCTGATCGCAGTATGAGAAGCTCTGCTAATCTCTACTCCAACAGGAGAATCTCAATGCATGTGAAAAATGCATATAGATTTATATAAATTATACATATTAAATATGTCCATGGAAAGGTATCTATATATAATATATCTATATCAAATATATAGATACCTATATCCATATGGATATATTATACATACACACACATACACACTAGTTTGTAAGTTTTAAATATATATATATACACACAGTCAAATTTTCAGTAAAAAATTCATATATAACTTTTGACTCCCCCCAAACTTTACTAATAGACTACTGTTCACCAGAAGTCTTACTAAAACGTAAATAGTCGATTAACACTTTCTTAAATGTTATATGTATTATATACTGTATTCATACAATAAAGTAAGTAGAAAAAAGAGTGAGAGAAATGGTAAGGTGAAATCAATTTTAGTTTCTTTGTGTGGTTTTTTTAATATATATTTTTATTGACTTCAGAGAGAGGAAGGGAGAAGAGAGAGATAGAAACATCAATGATGAGAGAGAATCACTGATTAGCTGCCTTCTGCACACCCCCTAATGGGGATGGAGCACGCAAGCCCGGCATGAGTCCTGACTGGGAATTGAACCGTGACCTCCTGATTCATAGGTCAACACTCAACCACTGAGCCACGCTGGCCAGGCCAATATTTGTCAGTATTTGAAAAAACTGGGTGAAGGGTTTATGGGGATTCTTTGGACTGCTCTCACAGGCTTCCTGTAAGTCTGAAATGACGTGGAGAAGGAGACTAGTGGCACTCCCCTTGCCCAGTAGAAGTGGTAGCAGTTGTAGCATTTCTTTGACTGGGCACTTACAAGGTGCCAGATGATCTCATCTGACCCCTCAGCTGCCCCATTAAGAGCTGTCATCGAGCCATTTTGCAGAGAAGAATCCCGACATCAGACACAGGAAGGGACTTGCCCTGATCGCACAGCCTGTGGCCTGTACCTGGCAGAGCTGGAGTCTGAACGTGAGTCTGTCTGACTCACTCCCAGAAATCACCACCATCTTCTCTGCAACAAGGACACAAATGCCCTCCAACTACATCTGAGACTGTGCAAAGGAAACCTGGCCTCATCACCCTCTGTAGAGCAACTGAGCGGGCGGGGTCAGAGTGCAGAGCTAAAATTAGTTCAATCCAGTTAAAAACTTGGTCTAATTCAACAATTTAAATATTCTCTTGAGGTTTCTTGAGTTCGGAGAAACTTGCTCTGTCTTTCAGATGCCTCCTCTCCTCCCCCAGCTCCTCCCAGTATGAAGGCTGGTCAGGGTGGGAAGATTCCATGGTTGGGTGCAGCTGCCATCTGCTGGGATCTAGGTGGCTTGAGCCAGTCACTGGCTTTCAGCGATGGCTGGTGCCTGGTGAACTGGTCTGGCCTCCTGCGGACTCACTGGGGCCTAGGGGAGATGCAGCTCGCTGTGGTGCTGAGGTCATCTCTGGGGTTCTTATCTTGTCCTGTTCCTAGGCTTTGAATCCATGACCACCTTGCCCCCACCAGGTTGCGTCCTAACACAGCCTTGTGGCTCCCAGGTCAATGTCTTCAGAACCTACTGGGAGGCTCAAAAGCAGGACTGAGATGCAGGTGTGCGCTTTGTTATCAGGTTAATTGAACGCTCCCCCCTGGCCTCCCCCTGGCTGGGAAAGACCTGCGTCTCCCTCCTCTCCTCCAGCTGCCTCTGGCATATCCCCAGGTCCCTCTCATACCAGACACTGAAGCAGTGGTTCTCACCCTTCCTAATGCCGTGACCCTTTAATACAGTCCCTCATGTGGTGGTGACTCCCAATTTCATTGTTACAAATTGAACATAATTAAAGCATAGTGATTCATCACAAAAACAATATGTAATTATATATGTGTTTTCCGATGGTCTTAGGCGACCCCTGTGAAAGGGTCGTTCGACCCCCAAAGGGGTCGTGACCCACAGGTTGAGAACCGCTGCACTAAAGGGTTAACACCTGGCACAGCAGGTCGCCTCCAAGACTCTGCTCAGGCCCCAGGCTCCACACCCCTCTGATGGTCTGACGTTAGGTGTTTTGAACTCCCCCACTCCTCTCGCAGCCTGGCCACGCAGGGTCCCTTCTCTCCCTCCACCTCTACCCCAGACTTCTCTGAAAAGTCTGAGGACAGTGGACCAGAGCTCCCCGCCCGTGGGGTTCCTCTCAACTTATCCCGCACGCCTGCCCCCTTCTGGGCTCGATCTCAGGGAGAAGATGGCCCAACACTGAGGGTCTCTCAATGGCCTTCCTCCCAAGTGGAAGTCTGTGCTCAAGCTAGAACAGCTAAACCAGTGGTTCTCAGCCTTCTGGCCCTTTAAATACAGTTCCTCATGTTGTGACCCAACCATAAAATTATTTTCGTTGCTACTTCATAACTGTAATGTTGCCACTGTGATGAATCATAATGTAAATATCTGATATGCAGGATGGTCTTAGGCGACCCCTGTGAAAAGGTCGTTCGACCGCCAAAGGGGTTGCCGCGACCCACAGGTTGAGAACCGCTGAGCTAAACACTTCCTCCCTGGCCTTCGCTGCATCAGGAGCAGCCATGTGACCCAAGCTGGCCCGTGAAAGGTAAGAAGTCTGTGAGGGAGCTTCCAGGGCAAGTTTTTGTTTTCCTGATAAAAGTGAGAAACTACCCCGTGCCAACCCTCCCCCCACTTCTTGCTTTAAAGTTAAACAATGATATGAGGCCTGAAGTTATGTGACCCAAGAGGACCCCAGAGATGCTTGCCCTGACATGGTTGCTACCTACCTCCAGATTTTCTTTTAAAATCCTCACATGAAGATATGTTTTAGAGAGAGGAAGGGAGAGAGAGAGAAGAATCTATCGGTTGCCTCCCATACTGGGATTGAACCTGCAGCTTAGGTATGCGCCCTAACTGGGAACTGAACCTTCAGCCTTTGGTGTAGGGGACAGCGCTCCAACCAATGGAGCCACCCAGCCAGGGCTCCTCCTCCAGATTTTTTTACATGAGAAAAAGTAGTTCCTGAAAATTAAGTTTTCTGTTTTTTCAGCTAAACTCAATCCTGATACAGGAAGATTAGAATGCGTGTCTGTCTACCCACCTCCCCGACTCTGCTCAGGCATCTCCCTGGTTTGCTGTCCCCACAGTTCCCTGGGCCTAGGAGGGCAGAGTGTTCCTCTATTCCTCCTCCCTGTTTATATGAAAACTTTGCTTTCATCAAATCCTTATTTTCTACCTGGGCAGGCTCTTAAAATGCTAAGACAGGAGATAAAGGAACAGAGAAAAGTCCTTTCACTCTCAGTAGGACCTACCTTTCGAGCCTAATGCACCACCTCATTCTGCATGCCAGAATTGTGGCTTTAACTCTATTATTAATTCTTAATATAATTAACTCACTTTCTTGATAATTCTTGTGATTATTACAATTAACTCCTATTATGAACTCTGCCTTTCTTCTTGCATTCCTTCTATAAAGTTCTAATCTCCTGATATGATAATTATCCCTGCTTTATGGATAAGGAGACTGGGGAGGCTGAGGGACATTGAGCAATTTTTTTCCCAAGTTGGACGGAGCAAATGTGATACAGGCAAGACCGGAGCCATTTCCAATGGTCATTAATGCCCGCTCTCCTCGGGCACTTCACTCCCTCCACCAACCACCCCACCATCTCTTCTATATCCCGGACCGCCCCTCTCTCCCCTCCCCAGCCCCGGAGGAGGTGGGGGTAGAGGGTGGTGAGCATGAAGCAAGAGGAGACGATGGGCAGCATGTGTTTTATGAAGAGCAAGTGTGCCAGCCCCAGAACCGGCTACACATTGTCTGGCTTATGGGGCGCTGGAGGCTTGAGTCCATAGGGGATACAGCACAGGGAGGCATCTGGACACAGGTGCATGAAGGTTTCATACTTGGTGCAGTAAGTCCGGCAGGCTCCCTGGCCATTCCAGCACCGTTTGAATTCGCTTCTCCCTGTGGAGAGGAAGACCACAGGTCACAGGATAGCCCGGGGGTCACAGGTTAGGCCACTGTGAACGTATATAACCACGGGTCAAAGGTGAGGCCACAGGTCACAGGTTAGACCACTGACCACAAGTTAGTCCACGGGGCCCAGGTTAGATCATAAGTTACCAGTTCGCTTTCTAGTTATGTGCTAGATGGCTGGTCATAGAGCCGTCCACAGCTCATAAGTTAGGCCACAGTACATGAGCTCTGACCACAGGTCAAGGGTTAGACTAGACTCTAGAGGAACAGGCTAGACTCCCAGAGACAACTAGTTACAATTTAGACCACAGATCTCAGTTCAGGTTAGCCCACAGGTCACAAGCTAGACCACTGGTTATAAGTTAGAGAGCAATTTCTTGTCCAGATTAATCCATACCCCAGGTACACTCTAAGCACTTTTCAAAATAACACTCTATTATTGTAGCTGGTCTTTCATTAACTGTATAACCACCCCTGTTATACAGTTAAGGAAACTGAGGCACAGAAGATTAACAACTTTCCCCACGGTTACATGGCCATTGAGGAGCAGGGTGAGGATTCAAACTCAAGCAATCGGCTCCAGAATCCAAACTCATAGCCTTAACATTACCTGCCTCACACACTTAACGGACCTGTTTAACAGTAAAATTTAGTGGAAGAATTTTCGTAAATGGCAAGGCTTTGGGGGCCTAGGACCTGTACCCTCTCTGAGGGTCTTTGGTCACAGCAGGCGGGTGGAAGCATCTGCATTTATTCATTCAGCCAACATGAGGCACTGGCCGTAGAGGGGGTAAGTGCCCGGAAGGAAGTAATGGGTAACTGCCCATTAGGGCGGGTGTGGGAACATGGGGTGCGAGGAGGAGCACTTCTACAAGGCCTGTCTGTTACAGCGATATTTCTACACATACGACCCAGCAACTCAGAAGAACTGGGGCTGAATGGGAGGTGGAGGGGAGAAGTGCCTCTCCCTGAGTTAAAAGAGAGTCCTCAGAATCTTTACATGATACCGTGGGTGTTATTCAGCCCTGTCAACCGGCCCATCCTGTATCTTGCCAAGGTAGAGAACTTAGCATGATACAGAGCTGATCTCAAAATCTCCCTGAGGCAGAGAACCCACACGCTGAAGGGGGTCTGCAGTATACTGATTAACGGGGTGGTGTGCACCCAGCTCAGACCCCCTGAGTCCAAATTCCCGCTCTGCCATTTCCCAGCCGCGTGGCCTGGGCCTCAGATTTCCTCATCTGTACATCCCTCCTTCAGAGGGCAGTGAGAGGGGCTTTAATCATTTTAGCACAGTGGCCGGCAGGGAGTAAATACTCAATAAATGGCAAGTGATTTCATCAGAATGACAGCTTAGCGAGTTGAAGCAACCAAGGCTCAGTCTAGGCCAACCCTACAATTTTACAGATAAAGAAAGGAAGGGACTTGCCCAACTTCTCCGGCCCAGTAAGTGGTGGGGCTGGTACCGGAACCCAAGACCCTGACTCCCAGCTGAAGGCAGTTCCTACAACATCTACTGTTAATCACATTTCAACCTTCCAACCACCCTGAGATACAGCCGCTATTTTCTCCCACATGATCTGCTATCCCTTCCTTTGACTTCATCTCCCTCCACCTTTCTTCTTGTGCTCCCCACTCCAGCCACACTGGCCTCCTCGCTACTTCTGAAACATGTCTGTCTATCATCTATCTATCTATCTATCTATCTATCATCTATATATCTATCTATCATCTATATATCTATCTATCATCTATTGCCCTCCTGCCTCCTTCATCCTTGCTGCTCCCTCTGTCTGGGATGATCATCCTTATATAGTAAGTCCTCACTTAACATCATCAATAGGTTCTGTGACTTTAAATGAAATGTATAAAGACACCAAGGTTACCAAGGGCTAATTGATATATACAAGAGTTAAGTTCCCACAGCACCTCATCAGCCTTATAACCAAACAAGGTTAATCAGAACCTGCTGTATTCTCACTGTAGTCAGATCATTGCTCAAACCTACCTTATGTAAAATGATAAGAGATCTGAAATTTACTTCAAAATAATTCACTGGGCAGAAGGGGCAAGTGAACAACAAAACAGGATTGGTTCAAGTTGATCATTGTTGAGGTTGGGTAATGGATACGGGGAGTTTTCTATACCATATTTTTAAATTTAGGTTTGAAGTTTTCTCAAATAAAATGATTTTTTAAAAAAAAAAAAACCTCACATCATTATGTTTTTCTCTATTTTTGCATGTTTACCTTTTTCCATAATAAAAGGTTTTTTAAAGCTCACTTGTTCCTTATATTATTCTGTCTACTTTCAGGTACATTTGAACTAAAAACTTAAAAAAAGAACTTATCAGCCCTGATCGGTTTGGTTCAGTGGCTAGAGCGTCAGCCTGGGGACTGAAGGGTCCCAGGTTCGATTCCGGTCAAGGGCATGTGCCTTGGTTGCGGGCGTGTTCGCAGTGGGGGGTGTGCAGGAGGCAGCTGGTCAATGTTTCTCTCTCATTGATGTTTCTGATTCTCTATCCCTCTCCCTTCCTCTCTGTGAAAAATCAATAAAATATATTTTTTTAAAAACAGAACTTATCAGAGGCCTTTCAGCTCTTCCACCACCCCATGCACACACCACACTAACCCTTTGCCCTGCGTTTATTCTTCTTAGCCCTTATGACCACCTGAAATAGTATATGTTTATTTGGTCCTTTTCTGTCTCCACTAACTAAAATATCAACTCCATGAAAGCAAGGACCTTGCTTTCTCTCACTACTGGATCCACAGCAATTGTACTAGTGCCTGGCACACAGTAAATATTTTTCAAATGAACATTTGTTGAGTGAATCCCATTTTAAAGATTAGGAAACTGAGGTGCAGGCTGATCTAGCAGCCCCTTCTAAGCTGCTCAGAAAGCCAGTGATGGGGCCAGAATTTAAAGATTGGTCCAGGCCTCCTCTCTTCCCCAGGAAGTGAGAACCTACTCCTTGTTTCTACACACACACACACACACACACACACACACACACACACACACGATGTTACCTGGAGGCACATGACCCAGGACCAGGAGAAACATAATGAGCAGAAGCAGCTGTGTCATGGCCACAGGGCTTCTGGGAGGCCACTGGGGAGAGAACACAAGAGGAGAGGAGCCAAGCCCACCAAACCTGACTGCCTGGGGCCCAGCCTTTATTCAACTGCAGATCAAGGCAGGAGTGTGGGCAGCAGGAGACTTAAGTGGGAGTCTGAGGCCTGTGGTCTCCAGGATGCAGCTGGATCTCAGCCAGCTCTGTGGGGAACTGGCTGGACACACTTCCAGAGGTTGCTGAGCTCTGAATCTGGGGACAGAATTTCCTGAAGCAATGTCTGGGGTCAGAAACTGGACAGCTTCCCCACCTGAGAGGGTAGGGAAAGCCTTGGCTTCAGAGAGACCTGCTTCAATGCCAGCAACGCCCTCTAATTGCTGTGGTACCTTGGACAAGTCTCTTAGCCTCTCTGAGCCCCAGGCTATCATCTAGGAAATGATCGCAAGCCCCCCTTGCAAAGCTAAATACGTGGAGGATTCCTTTCCTGAAGCCAAGGAGGTGAAACCAGAACTCACTGAGCTGTCCAAACAGCACGTATTCAGGCCTATGCAGGAAATGAGAAGAGTTTAACCCCACCACCCCCCAAACAGAGAGTAATTGTTACCTAGCTCATTTAGACGATTACACAAAATAATACAAAGGGAGGCCTGGCTGGCGTGGCTCAGTGGTTGAGCATCAACCTATGAACCAGGAGGTCACAGTTCGACTCCCGGTCAGGGCACATGCCCAGGTTGCAGGCTCGATCCGCAGTGTGAGGCATGCAAAAGGCAGCCAATCAATGATTCTCAGTATTAATGTTTCTATCTCTCTCTCTCCCTCTCCCTTCCTCTCTGAAATTAATAAAAATATATTTAAAATAATAATAATAATATAAAGTGTGGCACCCAGGCCAGCAAGCAGCAGCAAGAAATACCTGGGGCTTGTTAAAAGCGAAAGTACTCAAGCCCTACCCAAACCTACTGAACCAAAAGCTCGGGAGTGGGTCTCAGCAGGCTGTGGCTTAAGAAGCCCTCCGACTGATTCGAGCATATTGCTAACGTGTGAGAACCCCGGAGATAGATCATGTGTGCGCAGAGCTTAGAACAGCGTCTGGTACACAGGCATCTGAGTTGCATCTTGAAAGATGAGGAGAGGAAAGTATTCCAGGCAGAAGAAACATCATGTGCCTGGGAGTGTGGGGCATGGCCAGAGCAAGGAATGTGTTGAGAGGAGATTGGAAATGACCCTGCAAAGGGCAGTTTCTTTTTAAAACTCACATCATTACATTAGTCTGTATGTTTGCATGTTTACATTTTTCCATAATACAATGTTTTTCAACAGCTTGTGTTGTTTCTTATATTATTCTTTCACTGTCATGTACATTTGAAATAAAAAATTTTTAAACTTTTTCGAGACCTTGCACCTCTCCCACCACCCCACCTGCACCGCTATGCTAACCCCTTGCCCTGCTTTTACCAGTATTTACCATGGGCCTTGAGTACTGAGTTCAGGCTTTTCTATTGTAGACACTGGAATTTTTGTGGCAAAGGTGTAACCTGTTTAGATTTCAGTTTTATTTTTAAATTTATTTTGTATATGTTTTTTATTGATTTCAGAGAGAAAGGGAGAGGGAGAGAGAGATAGAAACATCAATGATGAGAGAGATTCATTGATTGGCTGCCTCCTTCACGCCCCCTAGTGGGGATTGAGCCTGCAACCTGGGCATGTGTCCTTGACCAGAATTGAATCCGGGACTCTTCAGAACGAACGAAGGCTGACACTCTATCCACTGGGCAAAACTGGCTAGGGCTTTAATTTATTTTTATTAAATTTATTGGGGTGACGTTGGTTAATAGGATCATATACGCTTCCAGTATACATTTCTATGATACATGACCTGTATATTGCATTGTGTGTCTACCACCCAGTCAAATCATCTGTCACCAAATATTTGGAGATTTGAGTTTTAAATAAAGAAACAGAAATCCAGCCCTGGCGGGGCTCAGTGGTTAGAGCACTGGCAAAGAGTAGAGGGTTTGATTCCAGTCAAGGGCAGGCACTCAGTTGCGGGCCCCCCAGCCCCCGTGGGAGCACCTGTGGGAGGCAACCAATCAATGTGTCTCTCTCACGTTGATGTTTCTCTCTCTCTCGCCCTCCTCCCTCCCTTCCAGTCTCTCTGGAAATCACTGGAAAAAATATCTTTGGGTGAGGGTTCTCCCTCCCCCACCACCTCGGGTGAGAATTAAAAAAGGAAGAAACCAAAATCCAAAGAACAGAGGTGGAGCTGGGACTTAAACTTGCCTCACTCCCAGACAATGTATGGCCCTGCACCACTCCCAGCCCATCTTGCAGGGGGGGAAGGAAAGCCAAGCCACAGAAGGAAGCCAGGCGGGAGGGGCTCAGCTGCTGTGGGAGTTGCCCTGAGCTGGACACTTGGACCCCTTCAGCCATGACAATGAGCCCCACCCACAGGTACAGCCAGTCTCCAGGGGCCTCACATACATACCTGCTCCAGTCCCTCATGACCTAAACGGAAGCGCCCCCCCCCCCCCAAGAGCTTAGATCCTGGCCCATGGATGGCCGAACTCACCTCCCTACAGCCAACTTCTCTTCTATAACCAAGACCACAGTGTGTCTTTCCTCCTCCTACATTGCTGGGAAAAGATTTTTTAAAAAAGCTACAAACCCGTGATAGAAAGGGACAGTAGGCTGAGAGGCCCCTGAGTCTCAGGCCCAGGTAAGCCTGGGTATGTTCATCCTTAGTGTTGCTTAGGGATTGAACGAGCTACGAATTCAGACCATACCAGGCGGGCACAAGTGCTCAGTAAATATGAATCAGAGAGTGGGCAGCCATTCTTCCAGGTACAGGACAGCCCTAGCTGCATAACGGGTGCTTAACCTAGAATGTGGTGAGTGAAGGAATGATGCAAAAAGAAGGTATCCAGAACTCCCCAGTGCAGACTTCCTGCGCCCCCCCCCCACCCCCTCCCCTCAAGCCACCTTCCAAAATCAATTCTCCATCCCTGCAAAGCAGTTTCTGGCAGTGGAGCCCGCGAACTCTGCACCAGGATCACTTGGCACTTGTTTAAATCGCAGATCCCCGAGCCCCTCCCAGGGCTGCTGAATCTGTCTCGGGTGGGCCTGGGTTCTGAACAGCCAACAAGCTCCCCAGTGGTTTCTGTAGGGACCAAGGTCGTCGGGGCGCCCCATTGCTGGAGCGGGTAGTTGTGGGTGCACAGATGGCCCAGACCCACTTCCTTCCTCTCTCTGGCCCCCACCCCAACACTGCCACCCCCACCCTCGACAAAGGCCGTGAGGGGGCGGGTCAGCTGACCCCTGCGTGGAGTCACTCAGCGGCCAAGGCCTCGGGGCGGGGACCCCGGGGCTGTCCCGCTGGGGCGGGGCTGGACGGGGCGGGGTCGCGGCTCCTCCCCCGCCGGGGCGGCGGGGCGGCGGGGCGGTGGGGCGGGACAGGCCGGAGGGGCCGCGCGCCGAGGCGGTGGTACAGCCTGGAGCAGCCGGCAGCTGCGGGCCGGGGACCCTGGACCCCTCCCCAAGCCGAGGTAACGGCCCGCGCAGCCCGCAGCCAACTTCGTCAAGTTGGAGCGGAGTTCGCCCGGCGCCTGCATGGGGCGGGGGATGGGGGGCGGCGTCCTGCGGGCAGGCGGGGACGAGGGGGGCCTCGAACTCACATCCCAGGGGTGAGGGTCCTTCCAACTTGGGGCCCAGAGGGTTGGGTAGCCCCGGACAAGAACCCCGCCCGGATCAGGGGACTCACAACCAGGGCCGCGGGCTGGGCAAATTGGGACTCAGACTCGGAGAATGGCACACGCATTCCCGGCCCCGGAGCGCCCCTCTCCGCCCCCCGCCAGGACCCTGTCCCGGCACCAAGCCTGGCCCCCCGCAGCCTCGGAGCCCCCCCCCCCCCCAGCAGCCACTGGAGGCAGTGCCAGCCGCTGCTGAATTTTTCACGTAGGGGGCGGGCCGGACACGCCGTTCCCATGGCACCAGGGCGCTCGGGTTACCGCGGAGGGAACCCCCGGACCCCCACGCGCTTCAGCGTCCCAGCCCACCCATTCCTGCCTCTTCCTCAGCCCTCTTGAGGCGGGGCAGCGGAAGTGACCCCTCCCCAGGGGCCCTTACCCCTCCTCCACACACCCATCTCCCAACCGAGGGGAAGAGGCCTGGGGGAAGGGGCGTCCCGGGTAATTCAGATCCTTCCAGAGCCTGGGTCTCGTGTTCTGCCTGGGAGAGGCAGGTCTGTGCACACCGTGTGTGCGTGCTCGTGGGGGCATCACCTCGCTGCTGCCCCTCTGCTGCCCGTGGGGGAGGAGATGATCCTCAAGGCACAGGATCCGGCCTCTGGGTGTGCACACATGTGCGTGCACAGCTTGCACACTCACCCTCCCAGCCTGACCCAGGCAGACCCTGGGCCTGAAGCCGGGAAGCCCCCACCCCGAGGCGGGAGGCCCTGGAGGAAGCCACCTCGGGGCCCTGCAGAAGGGGCTCAGCGCACCTGCCCACCGCCCATTCCCCTTCTTACTCACAGAAGGAGGAAGGCAGGAGCCAAGGCCCCTCCCGAGGATGACGCTAAACACGCAGCAGGAAGCAAAGACGCCCCTGCGACGGCGAGCCAGCACCCCGCTGCCCCTGTCCTCCCGGGGCCGCCAGCCTGGCCTGAGCGCGGCGCCTTCCACTTCCACTCAACCCCGGCACCCACGCCTGGGCCAGTCGGCCTCCCTCAACCCTCCCACCCAGCAGCCTTCACCTGCCCCCGACGGCTGGTCCTCTGAATCCAGCGACTCGGAGGGCTCCTGGGAGGCCCTCTACCGCGTGGTGCTGCTGGGAGATCCTGGCGTAGGGAAGACCAGCCTGGCCAGCCTCTTCGCAGGGAAGCAAGAGCGGGAGCTCCATGAACAGCTGGGAGGTAGGGACACGGGGCTGGGCTGGAATGTGGCCAAAGGAGCGATCAAGGGCACAAGGCTGCCAATAACAGCTGTACAGCTCATGCACTGCTCAGCTCATAGGGGCGTCATTCGCACAGACTATGACGTGGATATGCCCCCCTAGAGTTATGCAGGGCACAGCCTGCACAATGGCTGTGGGAGAGAGATTCCTTGAATAGTGAGAATTTTGCCCGTTTTCATGGGTGAGAGATATGGGGTTGAGTCTCTAGTATAAAGAAATGGTGGACTTCCACCTCGCTTAGAAAGCCCTAGCCCCGACTCTCCCCTGACTCTCGGATCACCCCAGCTCCATAGATAACCACCCATGGCCACCACGCCCTGTGGCAAAACTAATATCCTGCCCAAAATGGAGACTCTCAGACTCCGGGTTCTGGGCCCTGGGTTCCTTTATTCCCACAAGATGCAGTGAGCAGGGGCCCAGGATGATGGGGGATGGGGATAGGGCAGAGGAAATGAAGATAGGTTTTTGCAGGACTGGCTGAGAGGACTAGGGTAAGTGGGGTGGGGAGTTGGTTAAAAGCAGAGAGAAGGTGGGGGACACTCTAGCCAGGCCCTTTCTCCAGGCTCTGCCTCTCTGAGGGTGAGAACCCAGACGAGACGTGTGCATATGTGCATCTGTTGGTGTGACAGACAAATGGGGAGACTGTGGCGCAGAGAGGGCAACATGACCTGTCTGAAGTATACAGTAAGCCAGGGACAGGGCAGGACTGGAGAATTCCCAGCCCAACTTTAACCCCACCACCCCACACTCATTCAATCAGCAACCACAACCACCAACGCTGTCTCAGTACCTACTGTGTGCCTCATACCATGCTGGCAGCTGGGGAGACCGGAGCTCCTCCTCCTGGAGCTTCTTGACCTATCAGGAGACACAGGCATCACATGAGTGTGGTGAACACTTCACGGAGAAGTAGAGGGGGTGCAGTGACCATAAAGAGGGGCTAGGGAGCCACACCCTCCCCAGGCCTGCCCTCCTCCTGAGATCCAGCTCTTCCCTCCGTTACAGAAGATGTGTACGAGAGGACCCTCACAGTGGACGGAGAAGACACCACACTGCTGGTCATGGACACCTGGGAGGCTGAGAAACTGGTATGGCCCAAGCAGGATTTGGGGAGATGGGTGCTGAGCCTAGAACCAGACCCTTCCAAACCCCATAGCCTTTCCAACCAAAGACAGAACCTCGCGACTTTCACCTCCTTTGCTCACTCCTCTGGTCCCCTCTCCACAGCCATCCCAGGATGTGCTTCTTCCCCTGCAAGCCTCCCCCTCGTATTAGCCCCCTCATCCTGCTCCACCCACCTGCGCTGTGCAGAGGAAGGAACACTGAGTTTAGCATCAAAATGTCTGAGGTTCAACCCCCTTTCTTTTTTGACCAGTTGTCTGTCTCTGTGACTTTCCTGCTCTGAGCTTCAGTTTTCTCACCTGATAAATGGGTCGATCATTCCTGCCTTCTTTACCAACTGTTTGTTTTCTTTAAGTTCTTCTGCAACTTCAGAGAGTTGAGCAGTTTTGAGCATGAAAAAAAAATGCTGAACATGGGCGAAGAATCATAAATAATGACAACTCTTATTAATTATAATTTAGTAGCTAAGGGAAAAGGAAACCAAAGGGTGTCCTTCCCGGGCCCTGCTCGAGCAGGAAGAGAGCAGCAGGCAGGGGCATGTCCCTGTTGTGTTTTTCTTATCTTGTTTGAGTTTTCCGTTTTTTCTTGCTGTACAAGTAGTACATGCTCACTATAGAACTTTGAAGAATGCAACCAAGCAAAGAGAAGGATCTAAAAATCACCTGAGATTCCATCTCTCTAAGGAGTAGGTTCCTCCCCTAAAACTCAGGGAGGGCCTGGCCACGGAGGGTTTAGGAGGGCAGTGTTGGGTGATTGACAAAAATGGCGACAGCTCTAGTGATGGGCCCAAAGGCTGGGGATGAAGGAGCTGTTTAGCCAATTCTTTTTAACAAGCATAGAAGGAAACCCAGGTCCAAATGAACATAATAAAGATGATGATTCTCTCTTTTTTAAAAAAATATCTTTTTATTGATATTTTACAGAGAGGAAGGGAGAGGGATAGAGAGTTAGAAACATTGATTAGAGAAAAACATCGATCAGCTGCCTCCTGCACACCCCCTACTGGGGATGTGCCCACAACCAAGGTACATGCCCTTGACCGGAATTGAACCTGGGACCCTTCAGTCCCCAGGCCGATGCTCTATCCACTGAGCCAAACTGGTTAAGGCATGATGATGATTCTCTTAACAGCAACTGACATTTATGTAGCATCCTCTTCCTAAGTGTTAGCCCCTGTGCTAAACACTGGACATACATTATGACATTCAGTTAAGACAAAAATTATACAGTGAGTGTTCTTCTGATCCCTATTCTATGAGGAGGAAATGGAAGCTCAGAGAGGTTAAGTAATGTGTCCAAAGTTCTCAGCAAGTGAGATCCAAACCCAGACCTGGAAGAACCCACAGTCTGCACGTTTATGCACTAGGATAGCCCCTTCATCTCCCCTGGGAGCATCACCTTCTGAACCTCCAGCTGAGGTTCCACTCCTTCACCCATTTGGTCATTAAGAAACACTTGCTGCCCTAGCCGGTTTGGTTCAATGGATAGAGCATTGGCCTGTGGACCAAAGGGTCCCCGGTTCAATTCTGGTCACGGGCACATGCAGGAGGCAGCCAATCTATGTGTATCTCTCACATCAGTATTTCTCGGTCTTTCCCTCGCTCTTCCACTCTCTCTAAAAATCAATGGAAAAATATCCTCGGGTGATGATAAAAAAGAGGGGAAAAAAACACTTGCTGGGTATAAATCATTGGCCAGAACACTGGAGACCCGGCAGTGAATAAGGTAGACATGTTTTCTGGCCCCATGGAGCTCACAGGCTGCTAAGGGAGGAGCTATTTTTTTGGATGCTGGTAAGGGAGCGGCTACTTTGAGGGTCCTATGGGGCAGAGTCCAGTAGAGTAAGAAGAGTGTTCAGCGCGAGGGTTCCATTTGGGAGGCGGAGGAGGAAGAGTCCTGGACTAGAAGCAGGGACTGGAGTTCTGTGCCCAGCTCTCCGTGTGGCCATGAGGAAGTTTTCTCTTCTCTGGCCCTTGGTTTTCCTACAAGTAAAAGGAGAAAGCTGAACCAGTTTCCCTGGTCAGTGACTGTGAAGGCAGCTCCCAAACAGGGCCCATACAGTAGCAGCCTTGTTGGAAGAAGCTTCCATTCCTTCCATCGTTAGGCTAGTCAGAGAGGCAGAATCTGAAAGAACTGGGTGGGCCTTTGGCTCATCCAGTAGTGCACTCACTTACTAGTATCCAGCAGGGAGAGAGAATTAAAAATCAAATTCTCAGGCCTCACCCCAGACCTCGTGAATAAGAACCTGTATAAGTAGAATCCTGGAATCTATATTTTAAAATCACACCCCAAGAGATTCTTACCCACCAGTCCATGCAGCAACTGGCTTTTGTGATCCTAACCATAGAGCAAATTCTTCATAAATATTTGCGCAATGAATGAATGAATGGTCAAGACTCACCATCTCATTCAACAGATAAGAAAACTGAGACCCAGAGGGAGGAAGGGACCTGTCCATAGTCGAGGTTGAAAACCCAGAATGAGCAGCTACAGCCATCTGACTCAGCCCACAGTTATTTGACCCGAGGAAGGATCGATGTGGCTCTTGAAAACTCACCCCCTTTGACAATGATGTTGACGATGGATCTGATGTTTTCCTATTCATCTATCTTATCTGGTTATCAGATAACTTTTCTGGCTTCTTTCCCCCTCACAAACAATTCCTCCATCACACTCAATATTTCCCACGCCTGACCCACTCTCTTCTCTCCTGCTCCACCTGCTCATCCTTTCAAATCCCACTCACAGGTCCACTGTGAGCCCTCCCACACTCCACCAGGTTGAGTTCTTCTGGCCTCCCTCCACCACCCCCCTGGCTTCTCCAGCTACTTTCATCTGGGTACTTATCACGGTGCATTATAACTCTCCATTTCCATAGCCTCCCTTCCAGACCATGAGCTTCTGGAGGGCAAGAACTGTGTCTTATAAAGTTGTTACCGAGGTGGTCCAGTCTGAGTGCTGTCCCTGACAACAGAGCACCATCCAAAATGGAGCATCAAAATCATTCCAGTTCTTTCCTTTCCTTGGTCAAAAAACTTGGCAAGTACTCCACTTGCCTCTCCCACCCCCTATCCTTACACCCCACAGTTGCTCCTTCATCTCTTTAGAACGGTCCTGAAAATGCCTTCCCTTGAAATCAGCCTCCATCCTCACTCCTCTCCCTTCCTTTTTTCTCTTTTGAGGAGACGGCAGAAGACCAAAGAACTGTCTTATATGACCGATCCCATTAAACAGGCAAAGCCAGAGCAGCTAAACAGCAAACCCTCCTTAGCAGGAAGAGGAACCAACTTTTTTTTTTTTTTTTTTTTTTTTTTTTGGTCTCTAGTGCCCAGCCTACAGAAGGAACCAATGAATGAGAGAATGTAGTGAGGTAGTGTCATTAGCCCAATTTTTCAAGCAAAGAAACAGGCTCGCAGAGGATCAGCGTATCACTACTTTGAGAGGAGAACAGGGAATTATGGCAGAATTTGTCCCTCAAACCTGCCCAAAGTACAAACCTTAGCTCCATCCCACCCGCTAAACCATCCCAGCCCCTTTCTTAGCCAAGGCCTCGGTAACCTCTGAGGATGGGCCTGGGGTCCCTCCCCTACAGGATGAAAGCTGGAGCCAGGAGTCCTGCCTGCAGGTGGGCAGTGCCTACGTCATCGTGTACTCCATCGCAGACAGGGGCAGCTTCGAGAGCGCCTCTGAGCTCCGCATTCAGCTAAGGCGCACACATCAGGCAGACCATGTGCCCATCATCCTGGTGGGCAACAAGGCGGACCTGGCACGCTGCCGGGAAGTCTCCGTGGAAGGTGAGCCCTCTGGTCCACCCTCCTTCTCCGTATTCCTCTCAGCCCCACTGTCACTGTTCCTCCTCTAGTGTGTCTTCATCTCAGTGACTGCCTGCCACCTACCACCCCCATTCTGCATCTCCTTGCCTCTGCCTGAAAGCTAGGAACCATTCCTGTCTCCTCTCACACTCCCCCAAACCAATCCCCAAATCCTCACTTAAACCCACATTCCCTTCACCCCATTCCCATAGCCTCTGACCCATTCTGCTATTTCCACTTTAGCCTGGGCCAGCCCCCACCCTAAGTCTGTATCCCCACTTAATGAGTTCTCAACAGCTGCCACAGTTTCCCAGAACCAGATCTGACCTTGTCACTTCTTCGCTTAAAAATTCCCATTTGGCTCTCTCATGCCCTTATTCAGCGACACTTTATTCACCAGGCCTGATAGGCCTAGTCCTACAGGATTTTCAACTGTTGAGACCTAAAAATTCCATTAATTGGCTGCAAAATAGAGCGAGAATTTATAAATTCCAAATTCAGAAAGCTTTCGTTGTCTATAAAACATGCTATTGTGCCATCCAGCAACTGCAAACCAAAACGTTTAAGTTACTAGTATATATAAATAGCACTTAAAGTGAGGTGGGGATATTTTAATGGTTGACATATCAGACGGGACTCATAAAGATCTAAAAATGGCCCTACTTTCAGGGACCAATCTAAAAATTATGGAATCTGAGACCCAGAGAGAGAGGAAGCCAGTTCCACTGGGTCACCAGCCACTGAGGACTGGAACTCAGGTCCCTGCCTCCCAGCCCAGTGGCATCCTGGAGATGGAAGACCCTATGCTTTGTGAGCAGACCCCCAAAACTCCGCAGCACAATCCCAGGAGATTCCCTTAAAATGCAGGTTCCCAGAGCACACCCCAAACCCACTGAATCAGTAGCTCCCCCCGTATGATCACTGAATCAGTACCTCCCCCCGGATGATTCTGATGCACAAATTAGACTCCTTCGCTGGCATTCAAGACTCTTCCCTACCTACTCCCAACCCTCCCCCCCCCCCCCCCCCCCCCGCCACACACACACACACATCTTCCCAACCTCATTCTGCCACCAGTATCAGTCGCTAGCCTGTGCACTCCTTCCTCAAAGCCAGATCTGACTTCTTTCTGAGTGCCCTGGCACAATGTTTGGGGAAAGAAAGAAACTGCTTCCCGTGGAGACTGAACCCTCTCTGCTTCCTACCTTTCTCTCCTCCTCCACGCCCGCCCGTCCCCGCCTCCCAGAGGGACGCGCCTGCGCCGTCGTGTTCGACTGCAAGTTCATCGAGACCTCGGCCGCCCTGCAGCACAACGTGGCCGAGCTCTTCGAGGGCGTGGTGCGCCAGCTGCGCCTGCGCCGCCAGGACAGCGCCCGGGACTGCCCCGCGCCCCGACGGCGGGCGAGCTTCGGCCAGCGAGCTCGGCGCTTCCTGGCCCGCCTGACAGCCCGCAGCGCCCGCCGCCGCGCGCTCAAGGCCCGCTCCAAGTCCTGCCACAACCTGGCGGTGCTCTGAGGCCCCACCCGCCCGCCCAGGGTGGTGAACACTGGGGTGCACGACGCCCTACCGACGCCACCGAGGGAGGGGCCCCCGACGGGCAAAGGCGCAGTGACCTGGAGCGCGCATCGTGGGCGCATCTCCCGGAGCCACCGCTTCAGGGACCCCTCCGCCCCGGGAAGCAGTGTACGGACTATGGGACCCGATGCCCAAGCTCTGCACACAGTAGGGTTTGTTGGGTTTGTTGGGTTTTTTTTACACGATTTGTGTCTTTTTGTAAAAAAACAAAACAAAACAAACAACTTTTCTTTATCCTCCAGCTCTGGCCAACCCTCAGAAACACTACCCCAATCTCCCCACCCCCCAAAAAACACCACAGACTAGAAGGATGTCCCGTCTGAATGCCCAGACTTCTTTGGGGTTCATCCAGGCCTCTCCATCTCCTACTCCCCCATCCACACTGGCTACCGACCGGGTTAGCCTGCTGAGCTGTGTCAGGGTCAGTCAATAAAGTCATTGGATCTATTGTGCGTTCCCTGCCCCAGCCTCTGAGGGAGACACAGTGGAGTACAACCACAGTCGAGGGTGATGACCTCCTAGCTTCTCATTAGCCCATTTCTTTTTTAGATGGTCCTAGATAATAACAGGCTGATATGCAAATTGTCATTTTGACCCAGAGTTTGACCAGGGATCCGGCCAGCCGGCCAACCAACTACTCGAGGCCCCTCCCCTGGCCAGTCCCACCCCCGATCGCCCCCACCCCCGCCCCAATCCAGGGCAGGGCCGGCCTGCCAGACCCCACCCATTCATGAATTCATGCACCGGGCCTCTAGTAGAGGCATAAAACATTATCTGGAAAGAACTTTCGCGCTCATCCTGGCAATAAAATAGCTGGTGTTTGTTGGGAGCTGTCTGTGTACTAGACGTCACAATTATTACCTAATCTTCACAGCCCCTGTTCGGTAATTAGGAAACAGAGGCACAGGACGGTGAAGGCTCCTGCTCAAATTCATGCAACTGCCACAAGGGAAGTGGCCAGGATTTCCATCTTGTCAGTCTGGAGTCTGTACCCAACTTACCCACAGTCCTCTTGGAGAATGCGACAAAAAGCTATGGAGCCCGCCCCCTCCGCCCCCCCCCCCCCAAATGGACTTTCAAACACAATTTTGCATACAATTTAAGGAGGGGAGGGGAGTGGACTCCGTGAAACTCAATCCATGTATCCCCAGGATGGACCCCCAATTTAGCCCAACTCATTCGTTTTTCAGAATGTAGAAACTGAAGCCCAGAGAGAGGACATGAACACCCCAAAGCCACCCAGCCAGTGAGGGTGAGGACTAGACCCCAGGGCCCAGCCTTCTCCTATGTCTGTGCAGGAAGCAGGAGGTAGTGAGGCTTCTGGCTGGGGATGGGGTCTTGGGGTCAGGTCAGGAGTTTCCAGCGTAAGGTGAAGGGGTGTCACTAATTTGAAAAGGAACAAGATGTAAACAGTTTGGACCACGTGTCCCTGACTCCTCACACCACTGCCCCCAAACAGCTGCCCTTCCAGATGCCTCATCCCCTCCCCCCCCCCCATGTGGGCCCTGTCCGTGCCACCAGGAACAGGGTGCCAAGGAAGAGTAAAGCAGGGGCAGGCAAGCCATAGCCTGCAGCTGTGACATTCACCCCCCACCCCCAACCATCTTGCCAGCCAGGCACTGATGGCGCCGATTTCCCCATCCCAACTCCAGCCTGGGGAAGGGAAGGGAAAGGAAGGGAGGAGGGTCTTCCCCCACCCAAGCTGTCCCCAGCCTGTGGCCATGGGGGAGGGGCTGTAGTTGTGGAAAGTTGGCAGAGGCAGCCGGCAGCAGCCGGGAGAGTGGAAAAAATGATATCAAACCCAGAAAAATGCAGGCCGGATGGAGGGCCTGAGTCGGCCCTGGGAGGTGAGAAGGAGGGAGGGCAGAAGAGAGGGAGGGATGGGGCCCCACAGGCTGAGAAAGGAAGACGGGCCAGGGAGAGAGCACAGGAGCAATTTCTGAGAAAACTGAAGACTCTCCTATCATTCTTTTCTTCACCCACTAATACTTATCCAGGGCCTACTAAGTGCAGGACACAGTGCCAGGCTCTGGGGAGATGGCAATGAATAGAACGAGTAGGACGCTGTTCCTGGAGGCTGTTCCTGGAGCTCACAGTTGCGGGGGGAGGGGAGCAGATGGAAAACAAGTGAATAAAATAATTACAAACTTAGAAGGAGCTAAAAGTCAGGGTGGTCATAGAGGGCTCTAAAGACAGTCCAATCCACTCAGCTCACAGGTGGGGCAACTGAGGGCCAGAGAGGGAGAGGGCTTACCTGAGGATCCTGGGAGTGTGAGAGAAATCACTGAGACCAGGATTGGGGCCTGGGGAGGTGGGGGAAGTGGAATGGGAGGGAAGAAAGAAATAGTGCCAATATGGGGGGTGAGGAGGGGGGAATAGTATGCAGCCAGAACCATGGTTGAGGTCAAGGGCCCTGAACCAGGGGATCTGTGTTCAAACCCTACTCTCCTGCACCTCTGTGTGCCTTAGTTTCCCCATCTGTAAAAAAGGATTCATGACAATTCCTTCCCTTGGAGTTGATGTGAGGATTAAATGACTTATGATGTGTAAAATACTTAAAGCAGTTCCCACAGCTAGGAAGATTCAGTAAATGTTGATTCCTGCTATCTATCTATATAAAAGCCTAATATGTTAATTGTTCCTCTGACTGTTCAACTGTTTGACCAGTTGCTATGATGCACACTGACCACCAGGGGGCAGATGCCCTGACCCGTAGGTTAGCTTGCTGCTGGGGTCCTGCTGATCGGGACTGGGTGAGACAGGCCGGACACACCCTGGAGTTCTCCCTTGGTCTCTCCTTGACCCCAATTGTGCACTGGTGGGGTCCCTCGGCCTGGCCTGCACCCTCTCACAATCCAGGACCCTTTGGGGGATGTTGGAGAGCCGGTTTCAGCCTGATCCCCACAGGCCAGGCCAAGGGACCCCACTGGTGCACGAATCCGTGCACCAGGCCTCTAGTTATATAATAAGACCTTGGGGAAGCCAGGGTTTGTTGAGGGTAGGGTATTCTGAGACTGTGAAGACTTGCTTGAAGTCCTTGCCCTGCTATGACACTGGAGAACTTTAGGAAAATGTCTTCCCCTCTTGAGCCTCATTTCCCCACACATGAAATAAAGGGATTGAAACTGAACTTGTATTACATACTCATGTACTCATGGTTACGGCCTGCCTCCCCCACAGGAATGAAGGCCCTGTGAGGGCAGGGCCCTCAATGCTGCTCTCTCCTGAGCAGCTACAACAGTGCCTGGCTCAAAACAGGCAATCGGTAAATATTTGTTTAGTGTATTAATTAGCCAATCTGTAAAATGGCCCTTCCAATCCTGACCTCTCTGATTCTAGGAGCCTGTGAATGAGGTATGGGTGGGAAAGCATGTGAGGAAACCACAATATTCCTCCCAGGGACATGGCCAATTATAGTCTAGAAAGTTCTTTCTCATCCATAAAAACATACTGGGGGTGGGAAGATGCTAACTTTGTTTTAATACTTTCTGTGTGCTAGGCCCCATGCTATGTGCTTGCTATGCATTTTCTCATCTCATCACCACCATACCACCCACTTAGTAGGTACCATTTAAAGATGAGCCTATTGAGGTTAAGAAAACCCAAAAGAGAGAACCAAGATGGCGGCATAGGTTAACGCCGGAGTTTGCTGCTTTGAACAACTACTTCAAAAGTGAAACCAAAAAACGAAAGGGACATCACCCAGAACCACAGGAACGCTGGCTGAGTGGAAGTCCTACAACTAGGAGGAAAGAGAAACGCATACGGACACTCAGAGGAGGCGCAGTGCTGAAGTCAAATTCTGAGGTGCGGAGTGCGCGGAGCGGGCTGGCGGTGGAGGGCGCGGTTGTTGTTTTCAATCGGGAGGGATTCGCAGACTCTGAGCACCAGATCCGGGCGAGTCTTTAGGGACCCAGACTCAAACGGGAGAAGCGGGACTGTCTGGCTTCGGTCAGAGCGAGTGCAGCTTTCTCTCCGAGCTTTGCAGCGGGTGCTGGGACTCAGAGAGGCAGAGCCCCTGGGGACAGGACTGAGAGCCGCCATAACTGCTCTCTCTAGCCCACCCTGTTGATCCTGTGCGACCCGCCCCGCCCAAGCCCTGCACAGAGGCATTTGCCGGATAGCCTCAGGCAAAGGCTAGATTAGCACCTCCCTAGAGGACAGAAGTTCTCTCACTGCTGACACAGCTGATTCTCATAGCCACTTGGCCTGGAGGTCAAACCCTCCCTGGAATTAGCTACAACAATCAAGATTTATCTATAAGACTCCGAACAAAGACCACTAGGGGGTGCACCAAGGAAGCATAACAAAATGCGGAGACAAAGAAACAGGACAAAATTGTCAATGGAAGAAATAGAGTTCAGAACCACACTTTTAAGGTCTCTCAAGAACTGTTTAGAAGCTGCCGATAAACTTAATGAGATCTACACGAAAACTAATAAGACCCTCGATCTTATATTGGGGAACCAACTAGAAATTAAGCACACACAGACTGAAATAACGAATATTATACAGACGCCCGACAGCAGACCAGAGGAGCGCAAGAATCAAGTCAATGATTTGAAATGCGAGGAAGCAAAAAACATCCAACCGGAAAAGCAAAATGAAAAAAGAATCCAAAAATGCGAGGATAGTGTAAGGAGCCTCTGGGACAGCTTCAAGCGTACCAACATCAGAATTATAGGGGTGCCAGAAGATGAGAGAGAGCAAGATATTGAAAACCTATTTGAAGAAATAATGACAGAAAACTTCCCCCACCTGGTGAAAGAAATGGACTTACAGGTCCAAGAAGCGCGGAGAACCCCAAACAAAAGGAATCCAAAGAGGACCACACCAAGACACATCATCATTAAAATGCCAAGAGCAAAAGATAAAGAGAGAATCTTAAAAGCAGCAAGAGAAAGAAACTCAGTTACCTACAAGGGAATACCCATACGACTGTCAGCTGATTTCTCAACAGAAACTTTGCAGGCCAGAAGGGAGTGGCAAGAAATATTCAAAGTGATGAATACCAAGAACCTACAACCAAGATTACTTTATCCAGCAAAGCTATCATTCAGAATTGAAGGTCAGATAAAAAGCTTCACAGATAAGGAAAAGCTAAAGGAGTTCATCACCACCAAACCAGGATTATATGAAATGCTGAAAGGTATCCTTTAAGAAGAGGAAGAGGAAGAAAAAGGTAAAGATACAAATTATGAACAACAAATATGCATCTATCAACAAGTGAATCTAAGAATCAAGTGAATAAATAATCTGATGAACAGAATGAACTGTTGATCATAATAGAATCAGGGACATAGAAAGGGAATGGACTGACTATTCTTGGGGGGGAAAGGGGTGTGGGAGATGTGGGAAGAGACTGGACAAAAATCGTGCACCTATGGATGAGGACAGTGGGTGGGGAGTGAGGGCGGAGGGTGGGGCGGAAACTGGGAGGAGGGGAGTTTTGGGGGGGAAAAAAAGGAACAAATGTAATAATCTGAACAATAAAGATTTAATTAAAAAAAAAAAAAAAAAAGAAAACCCAAAAAATTTGTCCAAGACCACACAGCAGAAAAGGGCATTCAGGATTTACTCTCAGACTAGGGAGAAACTTCTGTCTTCATTATACAATTGGGGAAACTGAGGCCCAGAGAAAGGAGATGAATTGCCCAAAGTCATCCTATCTAATAAAAGAGAAACATGGTAATTGGCGTACGACCGCTACCCTTCCCATTGGCTAATCAGGGCAATATGCAAATTAACTGCCAGCCAAGATGGCGGCTGGCAGCCAGGCAGCTTAAAGTGAACATGAGGCTTGCTTGCTTCAGTGACGGAGGACTCCAACGTTCCCCGCCTGCCACTGCAGGCCTCTGAGCTGCAACTCTAAGCAACTATGTTACAAATATAGAAGCTAAACAAAACCCCAGAAACCTGCTTTAGTCCGTGGGGCTTCAGCCAGCAGGATCACAACATTGTTTCAAATACAGAAGGTAAACAAAGGCCAGAAACCTGCTTTCAGCAGCGGAGGCCTAAGGGCTGGAGCCAAGCCTCAAAGCTAAAGCTGGCACAGAATAAAAGAAAAAAGAAAAAAAGGAGCGGTTGGGAGCTTCAGTCACTGGCCAGCCTGAAAACAGCCCTCAGCCCCTCACCCAGACTGGCCAGGCACCCCAATGGGGACCCCCACCCTGATCCAAAACACCCTTCAGGGCAAACCAGCCGGCCCCAATCCGTGCACCAGGTCTCTATTCTATATAGTAAAAGGGTAATATGCCTCCCAGCACCGGGATCAGCGGAGCCGAGAGGCCTCCCGGCACCAGGATCAGTGTGACAGGGGGCAGCGCCCAAACCCCCTGATCGCCCTGCAGCTCTGTGTGTGACAGGGGGCGGGGCCACAACCTCCCTATTGGCCCTGCTCTGTTCATGACAGGGGTCAGCGCCCCAACCCCCTGATCCGCCCTGCTCTGTGTGTGACAGGGGGCAGTGCCCCAACTCCCCTATTGGCCCTACTCTGTGAGTGACAGGGGGGAGCTCCTCAACCCCCTGATCGGCCCTGCTCTGTGCGTGACAGCGGGGAGCTCCCCAACCCCCCTGATGGGCCCTGCTCTGCATGTGACAGGGGGCAGCGCCCCAACCCCCTGATTGGCCCTGCTCTGTGCGTGACAGAGGGTGGCGCCGCAACCTCCCCATCGACCCTGCCTTGAGTGTGACAGGGGACGGTGCCCCAACCCCCCAATCGGCCCTACCCTGAGAGTGACTGAGGGTGGCATTGCAACCTCCCAATCCGCCCTGCTCTGTGCATGACAGGGGCGGCGCCCCAACTCCCCAATCAGCCCTGCTCTGAGCCCGACCAGGGGCTGCACCTCTGCCACCCAGGAGCAGGCCTAAGCCAGCAGGTCGTTATCTCCCGAGGGGTCCCAGACTGCGAGAGGGCACAGGCCGGTCTGAGGGACCCCCCCCCTTCCCCCGAGTGCACAAATTTTTGTGCACTGGGCCTCTAGTCCTATATAATAAAAGCCTAATATGCAAATCAACTGAACGGCGGAATGACTGGTCACTATAACGCATACTGACTCAACGCAGGAGCTGCCCCTAGCCCACAGGCCCCAGGCCAGCCAAGGCAGGTGCCCGCAGGGCCCCACCCCCAATCCCCAATCACCCTGCCTGCCACCCCACAGATCAGCCCTGATCACTGACCAGGCCTAGGGACCTTACCCATGCACGAATTTCATGCACCGGGCCTCTAGTGTAATAATAAGAGCAAACAATCATATCACTCTTATTATGTATCAGGTGCTGTGCTAAGTGCTTTGCATATATTAAATCCTCAAAACTGGTCAGTATTGCCCAGCTGCGATGGCTCAGTGGTTGAATCTATGAACCAGGAGGTCACAGTTCTGATTCTCGGTCAGGGCACATGATGGGATTGCTGGGACGATCCTTGGTAGGGGGTGTGCAGGAGGCAGCCAATCAATGATTCTCTCATCATTTTTTTTTATTCTCTCATCATCTGATGTCTCTATCTCTCTTCCTCTCCGAAATCAATAAAAAAAATATTTTTAAAAAACTGCTCAATATTATCACCATGCCAGTTTTCAGATAAACTATAGCTTAGAGAAGTTCAATGCCCTGCCAAGATTGCAGAGTTAGCAAATAGCGGAGCCAAGATTTGAACCAGAGAAATCTAGTCCTGTGGTGTTATTGCAGTGTCTGTCGGTACAGCGAGTCTGGAGCAGCCTGGTATAAAGAGGGAGGTGTCCTTTGCCAGCACCCTGCTGCCTGGGCTGGGGGCAGGGTGGAGAACAAAAGCACATTGAGAGTATCCTCAGCTGACAGCTGGGACTTTCCACCTTAAGGGAGGGTAGTGTTATGGAAAAAATGATAAAGCTCTGGAAAGATGAACGTCTCCCAGGGGCCCCAAGTCTCCTTGGAGCCCCACCCCCTTGCCACAAACTGTGCCGGCCTGATCCAGGCGAGATGGAGGCCACCTGGATCCTGACACACCCCAGCCGGGCTGCTCGAATATGAGGATCACTGACCTTCATGGAAAGTTCCAATATCTCAGCCAGGGACACAAAGCTACCACTCAGGGACCCCCCAGGAATCAGGGTCAGGCTGGGGCTCCCTGTCCTTGGATGGTGGGAAATTCACGTCTCATGGGGCAACTCAATCCTTCCTGCATTCAGCGAAGGGAAGGGAAGGAGGGTAGAGAGGGTCATCGCTGGCTGTTTAGAAAGATTATGAATCTCTCCGCTCTGCCATGAGCCTGTGACCTCAGGCCAATAAAAGTACACAGAGTGAAGGGGTTAAGGTAGAATCCCCTACGTGATGCTGTCTCGGGAATATTTGAATAATCTAGTTCCACAGCTTGAAAAAATATACAAGTTCGGTTTCAATTTCAGCCGTGCTCCCTTCTGTTCAGTTCAGGGCTCAGTTAAAAATAATACGAACGATGGAATGGGAGCTCTGGGTTCAGCCGTGTGTGCAGTTTTCCCCAGTCCCATCTGGTTCAAGTTCAAGGCTGGAAGAGAAGGCTGTTCCAGTTGCTGTGCTGCCAAACAAACCACCCCGAAGCTCGGTGGCATAAAAACAGTCCTTTTATTATACTTACATATTTTGTGAGTCAGGAATCTGGGCAAAATGCGTACAGCTTCTCTCTGGGGGCCTCAGCGGGGCAACTCAGGGACTGGAGTGACTAGAATTATCTCACGGGTCTGGTGTCATCACTCGCATGTCTGGAGGTTGATACTGGCAGGAAGTTGGAATGTCACCTACACCTGGCCTGGTGAATTTGTTTCCTATGGCTGCTATAACAAATTGCCATAAACTTGATGGCTTAAAACAGCACAAATGTATCACTTTACAGCTCTGTAGAACAGAAGTCCGACATGGGTCTCGCTGAGCTAAAATCAAGGTGTCCACGAGGTGGCATTTCTTTCTGGGGGCTCCAGGGAAGACTCTAGATCCTTGCTTTTCCGCTGCTAGCGGCCACCCACTTTCCCTGGCTCATGACCTCTTCCTCCATCTTCAAAGCCAACAAGGCCGGGACAAGCCTGCCTCTTGCTGCCATTTCCCTGGTTCTCCCTCTCTTGCCTCCTCCTTCCACCCTTGAGATTACACTGAGCTCACCCGAATGATTCAGGATGGCCTCCCTATTTTAAAAGTCAGAGAGCAACCAAAGGACTTGTGTGCATGCATATTAGCACAACCAATGGACACAGACACTGGGGCGGTGGGGGCTTGTCTGGGGTGGGAATGGCTGGGAGGGGGTGGGGGTCAATTGGGGGAAAAGGAGGCATATGTAAAACTTTAGGCAATAAGAAAAAAAATAGTAAAAATAAAAGTCAGGGTATTAGCAACCTTCGTTCCATTTCTGACCTTAATCCACCTTTGCCAGGGACGCGAGGACATGGACAGTTCGAGGAGCTGCTGTTCTGCCACCATAACAGGAGAGAGTGAGGGATGGAGGAAGGTTGTGGCCGGGTCTTCTCTCTCTGCACATACACAGTCCACCTCGTTTTCATGAATGGAGAGGCCCTGCATTAAAGGGGTAGCGTCCTAGTGGAATGTCAGGAGCTCTGGGATGCTGTTCCCAGAGCCTGGCCTTACTTTCCTTCCCCAAGTCCATGCTTCTCTCCAAGAACTCCCGCTTCTTCAAACCTCCAGCGGGCACATCTCCATCTGCCTCTTAGAAACCTACTCCCTACCCGCCGACGGAAGCCTCGCCTCCGAATTATGTCCCTCCCGAGCAGTACATCTTCAGAAGCCTGAGGTATTGGGGGTTAGATTAAGGCTCCAAGTGGCCCAGCAGGGCAATCAAAGGTGTCCTTCGTTCTTCCGGGCTTACAGGACAGTCCAGAGTGTGACACTCCAAATCCAGGTCCCTTCAAGGTTTGCCCACCCGTGTGAATGAGGTTGGTGACCATTTTACAGGGCCAGTTGCCTAGAAAGTAACTGCTGAATATTACACACAAAGGCACTGACTCCAATGCCCACTGTTTCAGAAAGGTGCTATAAACCAGTGGGGTGGACTGGGTGAGGGATGTTCAGGAGCATCAGGGTCTGTGGCCAGTTGGAAGCACCTGTCCTGCCGCCTGGGCAGGGACACAGCTAAGCTGCCTATTGCTGCTGTTAGGGTATGAACCCCGTGTTGCCAGATATTTCTTCTTCTTCTTCTCCTTCTCCTCCTCCTCCTCCTCCTCCTCCTCCTCCTCCTCCTCCTCCTCCTCCGCCTCCTCCTCCCCCTCCTCCTCCTCCTCCTCCTCCTCCTCCTCCTCCTCCTCCTCCTCCTCCTCCTCCTCCTCCTTCTTCTTCTTCTTCTTCTTCTTCTTCTTCTTCTTCTTCTTCTTCTTCTTTCTCACAAACGCCAGCAAGCCAGATATTTGTGTGAAGTATCTCAAAATCCTTAAATCATTATTGCTCATTCCAACTTTTAAAAACCCTAGACAGGAGAAACAAAATATATCCACCGCCAAATTCTGACGGGAGGCTGACAGTTTGTGACCTCTGATCCAAACCCAGATAGTGACAGAGAAATGTATTCTCAGTCACCCCCGGCCTGCAAGGTGACCCCTTATACCATATCATAAAGAACAGCTTGTTGCTTTTGCTCGGCTCCTCTCAGTCCCCTTTCCAAGAGTGCCCCTCCAGGCCTGCTGGGATATCAAAGCTGCCCGGGCCCAGGGCTCTGTTTCTTAAATTGAACTTGGAATTACAGAAATAATAGATTTTCATTACAAGGCTCTGTCAAAACAATAGAAAATAGCTGCATTTGTCTGTTAAGCTGCTCTCAGCTACACATAATAGAAATCCTTATAAGGATATTTCCTAACAAGAGTCCAGAGGTAGGCAATTCTAAGGTGGATTCATCCGCCTGAAAATGCCAGGACACTGAGTGTGCATCTGCATAACACGCTAGGCTTTTTCTTCATGGTTGCAATATGGCTGCCGCAGCTCCAAACATCACACCCTCACACAAGTATCCCAAGTCAGGCTGGGAGGGGAAAGGCCAGAAAGACGTTTCCTTTTTGCCACGGAGGAAATTGTTCTCCCAGCAGTTCCCCTTTATATCTCCCTGGCCAGACCGAGTCTCATGGCCACCTCTAGCTGCAAGAGAGGTTGGGAAAGCAACTAGCTGGCAAAAATGAATGAGGTTGCCACACCTGGCGTGGGCCAATTACAATTCACCCCTTGCTGCCCTAACCAGATGGCTTTGGTGAGCAATGGAGAAGTGGGTATGGGTCGTCGAATAGGTGGATTTGGCATTTGTCACAGAACGCCTTTCATTCCTCCCCCAGTTCCCCTTTCTCCCTGGAGTTACCCACCATCAGCATTTTATGATGTATCCTTCCAGATGTTTTTGCCCACTTACATATACGCCGAAGCAGACGTTTGGCGATTTTTCTTCCACGCTGTCAAGGCTACAATTTTGCTGTTCTTCTCTTTTTCATGGGTCAAGAATAAACCTGATTGCTCTAAGACAGAGATTGGCTTAAAGATGGACTACAATCCAGCTGTGGTCAATGAGGTGTGAGGGAAGTTGGCTGGAAGGTTCTAGAAAAAGTTTCTTTGCTCTCACAAAAGTGCTAAGACATAAACAAAAACAGAGCTTCAGCAGAAAGGGACAGTCCCTTTTCTTCTACTGGTCATCGAGATGTATGAATGACACCTGGAACTGTAGCCAACATCCTGAAATTATGACGGAATCTAGTCAGAGAACAGCAAAGCAGGAAGATGGGAAGTGCCTAAGTCACTAACAATGCAGTCCAGCCACTGACTTAACCATTCCTGAGGCGGCCCCACCTCTGAACTTGTTCCTATGTTAGATAACATGTTTTCAATGCTGAAGCAAATTATCTTGAGGATTTCTGTATCAAAGTCAAAATCATCTGCTGTATATAGGTTTAATTTGCTTGTTTAAAAAATATATATTTATTTCTTTCAGAGAGAAAGGGAGAGAGAGAGAGAGAGAGAGAGAGAGAGAGAGAGAGAGAAACATCAATGGTGAGAGAGAATCATTGATTGGCTGCCTCCTGTATGCCTCACACTGGGGATCGAGCCCACAACCCGGGCATGTGCCCTGATCGGAATCTAACCATCACCTCTTGGTTCATAGGTCAACACTCAACTACTGAGCCACGCCAGCCGGACTTCCTTTGCTTTATTTTTCACATAAATGGGATTACACTTATATGCATTAGGACTGAATTTAGTTGCAAAGGATGAAACTCAAAATAGCAGTGATCGAAACAAGATAGGAGTATATTTCCCTCTCACGGAAAGGAAGTTCAGAGGCAGGCAGCCCAAGGCTGGCATGCATTCCACAGTGCACGACCCTGGCTCCTCCTATCTTTTGGGTCCACCGTCTTCCATCCCATATGCTGCTCAAGCTGCAGCCATCACATCCTAAACTCCAGCCAGCAGGAAGTGGTGAGGGGCCCAGAAAAAGCACCGTCCATCAGAAGATGCACACATTACCACTGCTTACGTCTCATTAGTCACATCACCACCCTTAATGCAAAGGTGTCTAGGGTATTTTATTCTGAATAGCCATGTACCAACTCAAAATCAGGGATTCTATGTTCAAGGAAAGATAGGACAGACATTGAAGGGCAGCGAGCAATATATATCTGCCATGATACTGTAAATATTCAATATAATTTGCTTTTTTGTTGTTCAATTATCCTGATTTTCTATCCAAGCCAATGCATACAAATTTACCTTGTTATTTTGAAATTTATTTTGTTCTTTTTTTAGACTTCTTGAGAACTTTCTTCTTTTTTAATACATGTATTTAACTTTTTTAGAAAAAAGCTATATAATTTATAGAAAGCTCTAAATTTCCCTCTAAGCACTGCTCTAAATACATCCCACAAATTCTGGTGTGTTGTGTCTTCACTATAATTCAGTTTAAAATATTTTCTAATTTCCCCTGTGATTTCTTCTTTCCATAGGTGGCTCAGTTTCCAAATATTTGGGGTGGGACTTCGATATGTCTTTTTGTTATTGATTTATAATTTAATTCTATTGCAAATTTGAGACTTGTTTTATAATTCAACCTGTGGTCTTTCATGATCCATGTTCCATGTGCACTTGAAAATAATATGCATTCAGCCATTGTTGGTTGTAGGGTTCTAAAAATGTCGATCAGGTCAAGGTTATTGATAATGCTGTCCAAGTGTTCCATATCCAAAATGATTTTATGCCTACTTGTCTTGTCCGTTGCTGAGAAAGGAGTGTTGAAATCTCCTTTTGGTCTGTCCATTTTTTCTTTTCCTTGTTCTTTTTCATTGCTGCAAAATATTCCTCAGTATGGATATACACGTTTCCCCCCTAGAGGACATTACGGCTATTGGAAATGGTTTGCCCTTACAGTGTGGCACTGAATTCTTGCACACATAGGAGAAATTACCAAGTTCGAAATTACTAGGTCAAAGGGCATGTACATGTCGCATGTTGACAGACACTGCCCAGTGGCCCTCCAAAAGGACTGCTTTTGCTCATATTCACACCAATAGTGTCCAACTCCCCACACCAGGAACCACATAGGTATCACCAGTTACAGTATTACAATTTATAAGAAATAGACATATTTGATCACTCAGATGATCAAAATGTATTTCTCAGATATATCTGGTCTTCATCCATACAATTCCTGGCTCACAGCTTCCAAAATCCTTGAAATTTCCTGAATGAGAAGGCAATGGGAACATCTTTTGATATAATATTTGGTCTTATTATTCATAACAAGCCCCTTTCCACTACAACTGGATTTATGTTAGTGAAAGTGATTTTTGGAAAGCACCTAAGCACAGGGTCCGGCTGCCAGGGGAACCCACCATGAATAGAGGTGTGGAACTTTCAGTTCCACCTCCTGATTTCCGGGGAGGAGAGAGAGGCTTAGAGGTGAGTCAACCACCCATGGCCAATGAGTCACTCAATCCTGCTTAAGTAATGAAGCCTCCAGGGGGTTCAGAGACCCTCCCGGTTGCAGAATCGGAACACGTCACGAGCCAGCGCACAGGGCCCCAGCTTCACGGGGACAGACGCTCCTCACCCTGTGCATCTCTTCGTATCCTTTTGTAATAAATCAACTATTTTGTCGGTAATGGGTTTTCCTGAGTTCTGTGAGCCATTCTAGCAAATTAACCAAATACAAAGAGAGGGTCATGAGAACCTCTGATTTATAGCCAGTTGCTCAGAGGTACAGATAACACGCCGGGCTTGCGATTGGCATCCTGAGTTGGAGGGGGCCGTTGGAGCCTCCTGTCTGTAGTGGGTCAGTCAGAAGCACAGGTAACAACCTCAGCTTGCAGCTGGAGTCTGAATTGGAGGGCAGTGTTGTGGGACTGAGCCCTTTACCTGTGGAGTGTGATGCTATCTATCTCCAGGTAGATAGTCTGAGAATTGTTTGTTAGCCTGGACACACACACACACACACAGGAATTGGGTTCAGGACCAAAAGACCGGTCTTTTCTCATTTGATATTCTCTTGGGAAAGTGTCTCATTGCTTACTTTGCATTTCCCTAATTATAACAAAGTTGAGTAATATTCCTCTCAATGACTGTGCCCTTAGCTGCCCAAAACCCCCCGTGAAGCTTTGAACTTACAGTTCCTAAGCGCTGGATTAAATTCTTAGCCAAGGCTGTTTCACTCTTCATTATCTGCCTAGAGTAGAGGGGTGTGTTTTTTTCTTCCAGCTACCAGAGCCTTGGTTAGAACAGGGAGTCTGGAATCAGCCAAACCTGAGTTGGACTCCCTCTGGCTCAGCCATCTGAGGGCTGTGTGACTGAGGGCAAGTTACTTGGCCTCTCTGAACCTTTGGAGCCTCAGCTTCACGAAACGATGACAAACATTTTGCACAGGTGTTAGGTGGATTAGAAAGCAGGTATGCAGCCCTAACCGGTTTGGCTCAGTGGAGAGAGCATCGGCCTGTGGACTGAAGGGTCCCAGGTTCGATTCCGGTCAAGGGCATGTACCTTGGTTGCGGGCACATCCCCAGTAGGGGGTGTGCAAGAGGCAGCTGATTGATGTTTCTCTCTCATCGATGTTTCTAACACTCTATCCCTCTCCTTTCCTCTCTGTAAAAAATCAATAAAATTCAATTTTTTAAAAAAAGAAAAGAAAGCAGGTATGTAAAGCACCTAGCACAGCATCTGGCACCTCGTAGATACTAATATAACAAATTAATTTTTAAAAAATTGGTTTTCAGTCCAGCTGGCATGACTTGGTGGTGGGACATCTACCTATTAACTAGGAGGTCATGGTTCGATTCCTGGTCAGGGCACATGCCCAGTTTGTGGGTTCGATCCCCAGTGGAGGGTGTATAGGAGGCAATGATTCTCTCTCATCATTAATGTTTCTATCTCTCTCTCCCCCTTCCTTCCTCTCTGAAATCAATAAAAACATATTTTTAGAAAAAGAAGTCAACTGGCTTTAAAAAATAATAAAGTATTCGTTGAGCACTTGCCATATGCAAAACACTGAGGTAAGCCCTTTTCTCAGATCATTTCTTTAATCCTCACAACAGTAAGAGACAACACCATCTTACAGATGAGGGAAACCGAGGCTCTAAGATGGTAAGTATCATGTCCAAAGTCACACAGTAATCAGCAGAGCTAAGGACTAAATAAAAAATGTCTGACTGCCCTGCCTGCTTCCCGGGGTAGCTAGCTCATTTCATCGATTAAGAAGCTGAGACCCAGAGAGATAAAATGACATACTACGTTAAATGGCGAGTGAGCAGCAACCAGTTGACCAAATATGTTTTCCTCCTGGGTCTGGGTGACCCGCTGGGGAAGAGACTGCAGGAGTGGAGGCAGGGACAGCCACCCGGCAGAGGAGTCAAGAGCATGGAAAATGTCTCTTTCAGCCAATTTTCCTGAGGAACCCTGGCTGAGGCTCAGGGCTGGGAATGGAAAGTGTGCAGGGAGGAGGCAGCAGCCGCATCCATCCGGAGAAGCTGTTTGCAAAGTCCTGCTGAAAGAGGCAAGGGGGGTAAAGGGGGAGGGGGGTGCTGGGCCTGGAGTGGGGGGGAGAGGAACAGCTCTGGGAGGCTGAGGACCTGGCATCTGCCCAAGGCCTGGTCTCCTGGGAGAGGAGGAGCAGGCCTCCCGAGCTTCCTGTTCCTCCTTGGGCTCCCCCGCTCTGGCAGCTCCTGCTGTGCCCTGCCCACTCGTCTGGGCATCGGCCATCCTGGAACTGAGACGCTGGCAAATCTGACTCTCTGGGGACCGTGCACGGCTGACTCAGGGAGGCGCGGCGGCCAGGAAGGAGGATTGATCCTACACGCGGAGATCTTGAGCAGAGCTGCCTGGAGCGCGATCCATCGGCTTCAGCAGCAGCCAGATCTCTGTGATCTCAGGGTGGCCCCTCGGCTCAGAAAACCTCCCTTCACTACTCACAGTGCCTGTTATCCCACCACCATACACACAAACAAGGCTGGTGCTCAGTATGTAAAGGCATGGCCATACCAGTCATCAAAATATTTAGATACATCCTAATTGGTTGTTAATAACCCCTGTCCCAAGTTCCCTCCGAGTCCCCTCCAAGCATAAAGGCCACTGCAGCCCCTCCCTCTGGGGCCACCCAGGCCTCCTCACTTACAGGCACTGAAAGATTAACACCTGCCATAGCAGCGTAGTCCAGGTCTTGTGGGTAGATTGGTGAATGACACTCATAACAGCTGTTAATATTTTTAAATATAGTTTTATTGATTTCAGAGAAGAAGGGAAGAGGGAGAGAGAGAGAGAGAGAGAGAGAGAGAGAGAGAGAGAGAGAAACATCAGTGATGAGAGAGAATCATTAATCAGCTGCCTCCTGCACACTCCACACTGGGGATCGAGCCTGCAACCCCAGCAACCCAGGCGTAGGCCCTGACCGGGAATTGAATTGTGACCTCTTAGTTCATAGGTCAACGCTCAACCACTGAGCCACACCGGCTGGGCTGTAAATATTTTCCTATTACTCTTGGAAACAACCCTTTGGCTTAAAACTGCCTTTTGTTGAAAGGCAAATTGGTAGAAATTTAGAAGTGAAAGGGCCCTGTGTAACCTCTTACTTTTCCAGATGAGGAAACTAAGGCCTAGCAGTGGTTCTCAACCTTCCTAATGCCGCGACCCTTTAATACAGTTCCTCATGTTGTGGGGACCCCCAACCATAAAATTATTTTCGTTGCTACTTCATAACTGTAATTTTGCTACTGTTATGAATCATAATGTAAATATCTGATATGCGGGATGTATTTTCAGGGGTCGCGACCCACAGGTTGAGAACCGCTGGCCTAGAGAAAAGCAGAGACTTGCCCAAGGTCCATGCCTGTCTGTACACGAAAAGACATTAGAACACAGGTCCTTGGCACCTGACACTTCCCTTGGGTGTCAACTTATCTGGCCCCACACACTGAACTTCAGGGGGTGATTGAAGGAGGTGAAGGGGAGGAACCTGTCTCAATGCAGAACTGATAGCCAATCACTTGGCCCTTGTACCTTGTAACTGTAGTCCTAGCAACAATCCCCTTGGTCACTAGTTCCACAGAGATAGTTGTCACGGTAACCACCCCTGGGGGGTGGGGGGTGCCAACTTCCTGACACCAAGAGCCTGAAGATAAACCCAGAAGCACGCCTGTTCCATAGCACTGACCCAGATCGGAGCTCCCGGTAGGAAAGAGACTTGCCCAGCACCACACAGCACGCTCCCCAGCCTGGGGCTCTCACAGCAGCCCCACCCTTCCCTTTCCATGGCTGACTTCCCTGCCCCCATCCTTCTGCCTGCCTTGGTGCTTCCCACATTCCTCCAGCCCTCATTCAGGGTCTCCTTCCCACGGCATCTCACCCTTGGCTGCCTGTCAGCCAGTTCATCCTCCTGGGAACGGCTGACATGCACTGAACGTAGGACTCGTTGCAGGGGCTTTCATCATCAGCTGAGACTCCCTGAAGACCAGAAAGCCCTCAGCACCCTTCACCTCCAAAGGCGGTCATCGCCAATGGTGGCGTGGCTAGCACCGTTAGCTCAGGCTGAGGGGCCCTTCTTGGCGGCCAGGCCCTGTTCTCTGTGTAATGTCAACAGGGCAGCTGCCCATTGTGGAAGGGCTCTGGGCTAGGAGGCCAGTGGCCTGGATTCGGGCCCCACTAAGTCTGATCAAAAGTGTTTGTTTGTTTGTTTGTTTGTTTGTTTGTTTGTTTGTTTTAATCCTCACCCAAGTGTATGTTTTCATTAATGAGAGAGAGAGAGAGAGAGAGAGAGAGAGAGAGAGAGAGAAACATCTATGTGAGAGAGAAACATTGATCAGTTATCTCACACACACGCCCTACCGGGGATCAGACCCATAACCCTTCTGTGCACGGAACAATACGCTAACCACTGAGAAACACCGCCCAGGGCAAACGTTTTGCTTTTATCAAGTCCCTTCTTCTCTCTGGGACTCCGTATCCCATTAGAGAAGCGGTTCTCAACCTGTGGGTCGCGACCCCTTTGGTGATCGAATGACCCTTTCACGGGGGTCGCCTAAGACCATCCTGCATATCAGATATTTACATTATGATTCATAACAGTAGCAACATTACAGTTATGAAGTAGCAACGAAAATAATTTTATGGTTGGGTCACAACATGAGGAGCTGTATTTAAAGGGCCAGAAGGTTGAGAACCGCTGCACTAGAGAGATGGGGATGAGAACACTGTTCTACCACCGACCCCTCATCACCACCATTATAAGGCTGCTTTTAGTATACAATCTAGCATTTTAGTATTATTAAACAAGAACTGGCCTACCTTCCTGGCACCTCCTTTTAGAATAATGGAACCTCGGGATTGAAAGGGTGGTCCCCACACGAGGAAGAGCTTAAGCAAAAGCAGGGAGGCTGAGAAGAATCTAGGGTCCTGTGAGTAATTAGTGCATTGAAGTGTAGGGTGTAATGCCGGGGAGGAAGAGAGAGTAAACTAGAAGGAGAGGATTAATCATCAAATCCCAGGGGTGAGGACATTGCCCCATGGGCCTCAGGGTCTCGCTGAAGGCTCGGAGACAGCCTCCTGCCTGACCCATGTAATTTTAATGCTGCGGATGCCACTGTGTAGGATGAGGGACAGCCTGGTGGCAAGAAAACATGGTGCATGCCAAGAAATCATTCATTCAGCCGGTCATTCAATGAATATTCATTAGATATAATCACGCTGTGTGACTTTGGACGAACTATTTAGCCTCTCTGTACCTCAGATCCCTCATGTGTAAAATAAGGAGGAGCCCTGGCTGGTTTGGTTCAGTGGTTAGGATGTTGGCCTGCAGACGGAGGAGTCTCAGGTTCGATTCCTGGTCAAGGCACGTACCTCGGTGGCAGGTTCAATCCCCGGCCCCGGTCAGGGCCAGAGCAGGAGGCAACCAATTTATGTGTCTCTCTCACATCAATGTTTTTCTCTCTCCCTCCCCTCTCTTCCACAGTCTCTAAAAATCAATGGAAAAAAATATCCTCACTCCTCAAGTGAGGATATTTTTTTTCTTTTCGTTTTGTTTTTTATTTTCTCAGGTGAGGATTTTAAAAAATAAAAACAAAATGAGGAAGAAAAAATGTCTACCCATAGATAGGTGGTGTGAGGGTCAGATGAATTAATACAGGTAAATATTAAGCACCCTGCATGGGATAAAGTTCTCCATGAATGTGCATTGTAATTATCATGATGGTTATTGAGCATCTGCTATGTGCCTGATGCTCTCTAGACAGTACATGTACAGTGTGAACATTGGGGAACGATATACATTGTTCCCCCCTCAAGGGGCTCACAGTCTAAGACGGGAGAAAAAAACTTTAAAAGACCAACTTCAAAAAACATAAATAATAAAAATAATTACAAATGGTTGCATCAAATGTAAATTTTAACTGCCCCCCCCCCAAACTCGGGTGTGCAAAAAAACATTCATTTCTTTATTTTCTCAAAAACCAAATTTAAAAAGGAACCCTCGTGCACTGCTGGTGGGAATGCAGACTGGTGCAGCCACTCTGGAGAATAGTATGGAGTTTCCTCAAAAAACTAAAAATGGAACTCCCATTTGACCCAGTGATCCTACATCTAGGGATATATCCCAAGAAAACAGAAACACCAATCAGAAAGGATATATGCACCCCTATGTTCATAGCAGCACAATTTACAATAGCTAAGATTTGGACACACCCTAAGTGCCCATCAGCAGATGAGTGGATTAAAAAACTGTGGTACATCTACACAATGAAATACTACCCTGTGCTAAAAAAAGAAGGAACTCTTACCTTTTGCAACAGCATGGATGGACCTGGAGAGCATTATGCTAAGTGAAATAAGCCAGCTGGAGAAAGATAAGTATCACATGATCTCACTCATGTGTGGAATATAATGAACAACATAAACTGATGAACAAAAATAGAGCCAGAAGCATCGAACAGACCACCCAACCTAAGAGGGAAGGCAGGGTGGGTTAGAGATCAACCAAAGGACTTGTATGCATGCATATGAGCATACACAGACAGTGGTGGGGTGAAGGCGTATGCTGGGGGGTGGGAATGGCCGGGAGAGGTCAATGGGGGGAGGAGGAGAAGGAGACACATGTAATACTTTAAACAATAAAGAATTTAAATTTTAAAAATAAATAAACTATGTTCCTATTCTCCACCTTCTGGACTGGCGGGAAATTCACTCTTCATCCTCATCTGCCAAGGGACAAGGAGGAAAACCAGGGTCTCTCCCTGGCACTGGACCATGGGAGACCTCTAACCACAGCGTCCAAACCCTCACCTGCCCCTGCAGCTCAGTAGCCCGTGCTTCCAAGCCAAGAGAGGGAGTGTTGCTGGAAGCTAGGACCACTGAGCCTGGGTCCAGCCTCCCAGGCACACTGTCCATTCATCCCCAGAGTCTGGCCACCTCTTGGGGCGCTGCCAAGAAAGAGACAGGAAGATCCCCCCAATCCCAGACTCCCTCCTCCTTCCTTCTCTTTAGAACCTCCAAGAGCTCCTTTCTCTCCCCTTGTCCTTCCCTCGGAAGCAATGAGCACCGTCTCTACACCAAGGGTTGGCAAACTCAGTCTCCAGGACCCCAGTAGTTAACAAAAAGTTGAGACTTGGTGATCAGAAAACACATGATCCACAAAGAGAGGACAGCACAGCTCAGCTCAGCTCACCCAGATGCTCTCAGGCAGTGTTGCCTAATGGTTAGAAGTCCATATTCTAGAGCTATGCTGCCTGGGTTCAAATTCTGGGGTTGCTCTTTACTGTCTGTAGTAAAGTCTGAGTTCTTAGGCAAGTCACTTATCCACTCGGTGCCGGTTTCCTTAACCATGAAAAAGAATAATGCTTGTACCCCTCCATGTGGCTTCATGTAAGAAAGCACTTCGAGTGGTGCCTGACATTGGTAGGTACTCAGTAAATGTCAGCACCCATCACATGAAAATGCAGGCTGAGATGGACAGATCCTTAAATATTCAAAAGAGGTCCAATAGCCAACTTTTTATTTTGAAATTGACCTTTTTTTTAAACTTTGGCAACTGAGTGAAAACAGTTGTTAAACCTTGGTGAAGGTCATACAAAACACCTCTGTGAGCAGGATCGGGCCCATGAAACTGGCGGTTTGCAATATCTCTTCTGTTGAAACGTATCAAAAATGGAAGCCAGAAAGGAAAGAGTCTTAGAGGCAGTCTTTGCTTTGAACCCATGACCAAACCTCCCCTAGACGATAGATACAGAAAGGGCAGGAGAAAATAGAGAGAGAAAATGCAAATGGATATATCAAATTATCCTGGTAGGTAGCGCATTGCACGTTGAAGATGGTTAGGGAAGGTGGCATTTAAGCAGAGACCCAGGAGAAGGAGCTAGCTCAACAAAAACATCAGGGAGAGACAGAAAAGCATTCCAAAAATATACGTTTTTAATTTTAAAAATTAAAATATTTAATGAAGAATATTAAATAGAGAGAAAGAAAACCAGTCAGGGAGGAGCTGCTCATGTAAAGGGCCTGAGGCAGGAAAGAGCTTGATGCCCAAGAGGCCAGCAGGAATGGATGAGCTGGGCATCTAGGCAGATGCGGCTGGCGAGGGGCCTCGGAGACCATGGTGAAGATCATCAAATTGTCTTGAGGGCAATGTGCAGCCACTGGAGGGTTTCAAGCCCAGCGGTGGGGTGTGGAGCTGACTCCTGGAGATGAATTGAGAAGCTGTTGAAATCGCGTAGGAGAGAGCAGGTGGCCTGGAGGGCCAGCAGCCTTGGGCACAGACAGCCCCAGATTTCAGTGTCTTGATCGAACTCTATGTCAAAGGCTGGATTTAAGCCTCAGAGCAGACCTGATGCTTTCCATAGCCACGCAGTAGCCTTCCCATTGCCAGCGTGCCTGGGCCCATCTTAGACCACCAGGGCTGTCTGTTGACTGGCCTAGGCTGCCCTCTGCTGGCTGAAGAGGGCCCTCCTCCCAATTGCAGATTGAAAGCGCGAGGATGCCTGTCTCCCACCAACCTTCCCCATCTCAGCTAATGGCATCTCCGTCATCCAGTAGCTCAATACGAAAACCAAGGACTCAGTTTCTCCTCTGCATCAGGGAGTCCTGCTGATTCTATATTTTAAATAAAATCCTAAATCATAAATTTCCTCAATATCTATTAATCCCATCCACTCTCCCCATCCCCACCGGCCCCACCCTAGCCAAAGCCACCACCATCTCCTCTTTGCTCTATTTTTTCACTTTTACTCTTGTCCTGGCCATTCCAATTCCCGCTCCGCAGTCAGCGTGCTCCTGACATCCTCTGATTCCACAATCCTTTCTCCTCAGTTTGTAACTCCTCACATCAACCACTGTTGGACCAAACATACACACAGGCCCACCCACCCAGGGCTCTCTGCAGGCATGGAAAACTACGAAGATGCGGGAGAACAGGAGAGCTCACCTCAGAGCCTCACAGACAGGCACTTGGCCTCCCCACTCCTCTCTCCATGTGGTGTCCCAGCCTCACACCATCTCACTGGCTCCTCTCCTTCCTCTATCCTCCTTCACTTGCGTCTGTCCCATTCTCCCCCTCCCACAAATCCCTGTTAATTTCTAATGCAAAGCAGATTGACCATTTCTGTTTCTTGGGCACCTACCACCCAAAGTTCTTAAGGTTTCACATTGCCCGCAAGCAGATTGTCATTATCTTCCCATAATATACAAACACACACATACATATATGTGTGTATATACATATATAAAGTACATATATTATATTATACTAGAGGCCCGATGCACAAAAATTTGTGCACTTGCGGGGGGTGTCCCTCAGCCCGGCCTGTGCCCTCTTGCAGTCTGGGACCCCTCAGGGGATGACCACCTGCTGGCTTAGGCCTGCTCCCTGGGGGATTGGGCCTAAGCTGGCAATCAGACATCCCTCTGGTAGCCCGGCAGCCCTTGGGGGATGTCCACTTGCCAGCGGGGAGCAGGCCTAAACTGCAGTCAGAAATCCTTAGTGCTGCTGAGGAGGTGGGAGAGGCTCCCACCACCACCGCTGTACTGGCAGCCATCAGCCTGGCTTGTGGCTGAGCAGAGCTCCCCCCTATGAGAGCGCACTGACCACCAGAGGGCAGCTCCTGCATTGAGCGTTTGCCCCCTGGTGGTCAGTGTGTGTCATAGTGACCAGTCATTCCCAGTCTTTCTGCTGTTAGGGTCAGTTTGCATATTACCCTTTTACTATAAAGGATAGAGGCCTGGTGCACAGGTGGGGGCCGGCTGGTTTGCCCTGAAGGGTGTCCCGGATCAGGGTGGGGGTCCCACTTGGGTGCCTGGCCAGCCTGGGTGAGGGGCTGGCTTAGGCCTGCTCCGGGGTGGCAGAGGGCAGGCCCAATCCCTAGGTGCAGCCCCTGGTCAGGCTCAGAGCAGGGCCGATTGGGGAGTTGGGGTGCCGCCCCCTGTCATGCACAGAGCAGGGCGGATTGGGAGGTTGCGATGCCACCCTCAGTCACGCTCAGGGTAGGGCCGATTGGGGGGTTGGGGCACCACCCCCTGTCACACTCAAGGCAGGGTCGATGGGGACGTTGTGGCGACACCCCCTGTCACGCATAGAGCAGGGCCCATCAGGGGGTTGAGGAGCTCCCCTCTGTCACTCACAGAGTAGGGCCGATAGGGGAGTTGGGGCACCGCCCTCTGTCACACACAGAGCAGGGCGGATCAGGGGGTTGGGGTGCCACCACTCTCACACTCAGGGCAGGGCCGATGGGGAGGTTATGGCTCTACCCCGTCACATACAGAGCAGGGCCGATCAGGAGGTTGGGGCACCGCACCCTGTTACACACAGAGCAGGGCTGATCAGGGGGTTGGAGCACCACACCCTGTCACACACAGAGCCACAGGGTGATCAGGGGGTTTGGGCGCTGCCCCCTGTCACGCTGATCCCGGTGCCGGGAGGCCTCGCGGCTCTGCTGATCCCGGTGCTGGGAGGCATATTACCCTTTTACTATATAGGATAGAGGCCTGGTGCACGGGTGGGGGCCGGCTGGTTTGCCCTGAAGGGTGTCCTGGATCAGGGTGGGGGTCCCCTGATCCAGGGGTGCCTGGCCAGCCTGGATGAAGGGATGATGGCTGTTTGCAGCTGGTCACACACCCTTCAGGGTGGGGGTCCCCACTGGGGTGCCTGGCCAGTCTGGGTGAGGGGCTGAGGGCTGTTTTCAGGCTGGCAGGTGACTGAAGCTCCCAACTGCTCCTTTTTTTCTTTTTCTTTTTTTTATTCTGGGCCAGCTTTAGCTCTGGCTCCAGCTCTGAGGCCTCTGCTGCTGAAAGCAGGTATCTGGTTTGTTTGGGTTCTATAATCGAAACACTGTATCAACTCCAGCTCTGAGATCCAAGCTGGCTGAAAGCAGGTTTCTGGGGTTTTGTTAAGCTTCTATATTTGTAACAATGTTTCAAACTGCAAGAGCAGAGGCCAGCAAGGCAGGCGGGGAACGTTGGTTTCCTCCATCACTGAAGCAAGCAAGCCTCATATTAGCTTCAAGCTGCCTGGCTGCCGGCCACCATCTTGGCTGGCAGTTAATTTGCATATTGCCCTGATTAGCCAATGGGAAGGGTAGCAGACGTATGCTAATTGCCATGTTTCTCTTTTATTAGATAGGATAGATATAGATATAGATATAGATATAGATATAGATATAGATATAGGTATAGATATAGATATAGATATAGATATAGAGTTCCTTCCTAGAAAAAAAATACCAATGACAAGGCAGTAACGTTTTCAGCCTTGAATACATTGTGATACTAACATCTACCATCATTCCAACGTCCTGTGGATTGGCCCAAGATTACAGAAGTCCTCCCTAACTCCAGACTCAAACTACGTAATGGAAGTCTCACCCACCCAGAGGCCTGTGACAAGGGAGCTGGACACCCTGACCACGCTGAGCCAAGGTGGCTCACGCACACAGGAGCCTCAGGGTTCCGGAGGCAAACCCTACCCTGTTAACTCGGGTCCTGAGGCTGCCGTTTGTAGCACGCATTTGTAGCTGTGAAAGAGAACAAAGACGATACGCCAAGGAAAGCAGAGGACAAGCAGCGAGAGGATGCTGGCAGCATGGCCGCCATGGTTTGGGGGTAACTGAGGCCCAGCGCTGTCCCTGCCTGTCCTTTGCAGGGATTTGTTATTCACCTCTTCCCTGGAGTTCAAGGGCCTAGACATTCCCACCTCACGTCCTCTGAGCTGGGCTTCCAGCCCCTGCAAACCGGAGAACCCTGCCTCACTGTCAGAACGACACTTGCCATTCCCTTTGCAAGTCCAGCCTGTCCCCTACCAACAAAGAACAAAGGGAGCTCTGAAATGACGGCTTTGTTTATAAGTCTTCAAAGCTCTTTTATGTTCTTTTTTTGCATGTCAGGAGCAGAGGGATGTGTCCATCATACTCATTCCCTCTTGGTAGACTGTCATCACCGTTTTCCCCAAGGCCCCTGCTTCGTTTTACTTATATACTTTTTGTTTGTTTGTTTTAATTACCAGTTTCCACACTCATTCCCATCCCTCTATAGGCTACCATTCTAATGTACTTGATATGTATTCTTTAATGTGTAAATATTCTTGTTAGCTTTGCAATGTTGCCATGTGATATGTACTATTTTTTAAATCCTCGCCCGAGGATATGTTTTTATTGATTTTAGAGAGAGAGGGAGGGAAAGAGAGAGAGAGAGAGAAACATCGATGTGAGAGAGAAATAGATTGGCTGCTTCCTATACACACCCCCACTAGGGATTGAACCCACAACCTAGGTATGTGCCCTGACTGGGAATTGAACCCTCAACCTTTGGGTGTACAGGACAATGCCCAACCAACTGAACCACCCAGCCAGGGGTTAATATGTACTTTTATATAAATCAAAAAATTTTTATATAAATCATATCGCATATTTTTCTTCATGCTCAGCTCTACGTTTTAAAGATCTCTACAAGTTAGGGGGGTTGTAAGGGATGAATTTAGTGCATCAACCAGATGCCCTCGTAGCATGACTCCCAGCTGACATCGTGGCATGACTCCCAGCTGTCGTTGAGTGGTGGCTAAAAGCCACTCACAGCTGTCACCTTCTCTGGAGAACTGCCAAACAGAAGCCAACCAGCCAGGGACACAACCCCACCCCCTTCCCTAGACTGTGGCCAATGCCTGAGAGATCCAGGGGTGCAAGGGCCTAGCCTCAAGGCAGGAACAACTCCTCGCTGCAGCGGTGCCCAGCGCTCCCCTTGGGCTCAGGCTGAAGTGAGTCTCCAGCTGAGACCCCCTCCTCACTTATCTTTTTACTTCCTTAGCCTTTTCTTCCCTCATTCATTTCCTCCTAAGTACACTTCTCCCCAACATCACTTAAACAAGAATCCTCACACAGGCTCTGCTTCTAGAGAATCTGACCTGTGGTGGTGACCATACATTGCCATCTACGCTGGGTGCTTTTAAGAGGGCAAGAGGTTCTATTACTAACTGAGCCAGGACAAAGGGCAGAAACCATGGCCATCCTGCCCAAACCAGGACATGCACTAACCGAGCATCACTTGGCTTATTGCTGCCTGTTGCCCCCTAACATCCCACAGTATACATCCAGCACATTTTGTCTACTGGTTCCCCAGTGACACACACCTAGGTTTGCTCTAACCTCCTGCTACTAACAAACAACAACAAAACTGCAGAGAAGCCCTGACTGGTTTGGCTCAGTGAATAGAGCGTCGGCCTATGGACTGAAGGGTCCCAGGTTCGATTCCAGTCAAGGGCATGTACCTTGGTTGCGGACACATCCCTAGTAGGGGGTGTGCAGGAGGCAGCTGATCGATGTTTCTCTCTCATCGATGTTTCTAACACTCTATCCCTCTCCCTTCCTCTCTGTAAAAAATCAATAAAATATATTTTAGAAAAGAAAAAATAAAAACTGCAGAGAAATCCTTGGACATGTCCCCTAGTAGACCTGTTCGAGAATTCCTCTAGGACTGTGGAGCTAAAGACACAATTCACATGAGCTATTTGGGCCTCCAAACATTTTCCCCAGGTGAGGATTCCAGCCCTAATGCAAGGAGCTATGGGGCACGGGTTTCTCCCTGTTTCTTCTGCTTCAGTAAAACCCGGTGGCATTAGTGGGGGCCCCACCCTGCTAGAAAGACAGGAGCTCCTGCGGTTCCCTAAAGAGATGGCATTTGACTCAGCTCTGAGGGATGGTTCAGGGTTAACCAGGGTTGTGGGGTGAGAAAAAGGTTTAGTGGAGGAAACAATGTATTCGTGCATTTATACAAATATTTATTGAGCACATATATTTAAAGGCCCTTGTGGTCTCAACAGATAATAAGAACAGTAAACATTTATACAGAGTTTTACTGCTTTCAAGCCCATTCTCCTCACAAGGATCAAAAACCCAGGGCCGCCTGGCTCATGAGAGACTGTACCTTCTACGAATTAAGGAAGTTCTCCTGCCCTAGCACTTCTCAAGCTAAAAGGGCATGTGGATCATCTGGAGACCTGGTAGGTCTGGGGGGAACCTGAACGTCTGCATGGGCTCCCAGGTGATGCTGATGCTGCTGATCTGGGGACCACACCTGGATTAAAAAGGGGTGCGGAACCACACTGCCATTGTCACATCCAAACAATCCGTATTCAACCTTCCCCACTTGTCTGAGGATTTTCTTCAGAAAAATGGTGTCATCGAGAATGACACATTACTCTTGGTTTTCACCTTTCTTTAGTCTCCTTTCATCTACAACAATCTCATGGATTTTTTTTTTCTTTCATGGCACTGACTATTTTTTAATATGTTTTTATTGATTTCAGAGAGAGGAAGGAAGAGGGAGAGAGCGATAGAAACATCAATAATGTGAGATTCATTGATCAGCTGCCTCCTGCACAGCCCCTACTGGGGATCGAGCCAGAAACCCAGACATGTACCCTGACCAGGAATGGAACTGTGACCTCCTGGTTCATGGGTCAACCACTGAACCACACCAGCTGGGCGGCACTGACATTTTTTAAAAGTCCAGGCTGTCTTGTAGAATGTGCCACAATCCTGACTTCTCTGGTTTCCTCATGAGTAGAGGCAGTTTAAACATGTTTGGCGAGATTACACAGGTGGTGCCCCCCACATTGCATTGCATCTTGCCATTTTGTCCCATCCTATCTGGTGATGCTCAGTTTGATCCTTTTGTTAGGGGAGTGCCCACCAGATCACTCCATGTCAAGGAAACATCTTCCTTTTATAATTAACTAGAGGCCTGTTGCACGAAAAGATTCATGCAATAGGCCTTCCCTTCCCCTGGCTGCCGGCACCGATTTCCCTCCGGCACCCGGGACCCAGGCCTTCACTCTGGCCGGAGCCGCCTTCAGTCTTCGCTCCGCCACTTCGTGCCTATGTATGCAAATTAACCGCCATCTTTGTTGACTGTTAATTTCCATATCTCACTGATTAGCCAATGGGAGGTGTAGCAAAGGTATGGTCAATTACCATGTTTGTCTATTATTAGATTAGATAGGATAAGTAATCTGTGGGGCAACACTTTAAAATAGTACAAATATCCTGTTCCTTAACAGCCTTTCTCTCAATAGTTTTAGTCTCCATTGATGATCCTTGTTTCTTTTTTTTTTTTAATTAAATCTTTATTGTTCAGATTATTACATTTGTTCCTCTTTTTTTCCCCCCCATAACTCCCCTCCTCCCAGTTCCCGTCCCACCCTCCGCCCTCACTCCCCACCCACTGTCCTCATCCATAGGTGCACAATTTTTGTCCAGTCTCTTCCCACATCTCCCACACCCCTTTCCCCCCCAAGAATAGTCAGTCCATTCCCTTTCTATGTCCCTGATTCTATTATAATCAACAGTTCATTCTGTTCATCAGATTATTTATTCACTTGATTCTTAGATTCACTTGTTGATAGATGCATATTTGTTGTTCATAATTTGTATCTTTACCTTTTTCTTCCTCTTCCTCTTCTTAAAGGATACCTTTCAGCATTTCATATAATCCTGGTTTGGTGGTGATGAACTCCTTTAGCTTTTCCTTATCTGTGAAGCTCTTTATCTGACCTTCAATTCTGAATGATAGCTTTGCTGGATAAAGTAATCTTGGTTGTAGGTTCTTGGTATTCATCACTTTGAATATTTCTTGCCACTCCCTTCTGGCCTGCAAAGTTTCTGTTGAGAAATCAGCTGACAGTCGTACGGGTATTCCCTTGTAGGTAACTGAGTTTCTTTCTCTTGCTGCTTTTAAGATTCTCTCTTTGTCTTTTGCTCTTGGCATTTTAATGATGATGTGTCTTGGTGTGGTCCTCTTTGGATTCCTTTTGTTTGGGGTTCTCCGCGCTTCTTGGACCTGTAAGTCCATTTCTTTCACCAGGTGGGGGAAGTTTTCTGTCATTATTTCTTCAAATAGGTTTACAATATCTTGCTCTCTCTCATCTTCTGGCACCCCTATAATTCTGATGTTGGTACGCTTGAAGCTGTCCCAGAGGCTCCTTACACTATCCTCGCATTTTTGGATTCTTTTTTCATTTTGCTTTTCCGGTTGGATGTTTTTTGCTTCCTCGCATTTCAAATCATTGACTTGATTCTTGCGCTCCTCTGGTCTGCTGTCGGGCGTCTGTATAATATTCATTATTTCAGTCCGTGTATGCTTAATTTCTAGTTGGTTCCCCAATATAAGATCGAGGGTCTTATTAGTTTTCGTGTAGATCTCATTAAGTTTATCGGCAGCTTCTAAACAGTTCTTGAGAGACCTTAAAAGTGTGGTTCTGAACTCTATATCTTCCATTGACAATTTTGTCCTGTTTCTTTGTCTCCGCATTTTGTTATGCTTCCTTGGTGCACCCCCTAGTGGTCTTTGTTCGCAGTCTTATAGATAAATCTTGATTGTTGTAGCTAATTCCAGGGAGGGTTTGACCTCCAGGCCAAGTGGCTATGAGAATCAGCTGTGTCAGCAGTGAGAGAACTTCTGTCCTCTAGGGAGGTGCTAATCTAGCCTTTGCCTGAGGCTACCCGGCAAATGCCTCTGTGCAGGGCTTGGGCGGGGCGGGTCGCACAGGATCAACAGGGTGGGCCGGAGAGAGCAGTTATGGCGGCTCTCAGTCCTGTCCCCAGGGGCTCTGCCTCTCTGAGTCCCAGCACCCACTGCAAAGCTGGGAGAGAAAGCTGCACTCGCTCTGACCAAAGCCAGACAGTCCCGCTTCTCCCCCTTGAGTCTGGGTCCCTAAAGACTCGCCCAGATCTGGTGCTCAGAGTCTGCGACTCCCTCCCGATTGAAAACAACACCCGTGCCCTCCGCCGCCAGCCCGCTCCGCGCACTCCGCACCTCAGAATTTGACTTCAGCACTGCGCCTTCTCTGAGTGTCCGTATGCGTTTCTCTTTCCTCCTAGTTGTAGGACTTCCACTCAGCCAGCGTTCCTGTGGTTCTGGGTGATGTCCCTTCCGTTTTTTGGTTTCACTTTTGAAGTAGTTGTTCAAAGCAGCAAACTCCAGCGTTAACCTATGCCGCCATCTTGGTTCTATAATCTCGATCCTTGTTTCTTATATTCAGAACTATTTAAGCATGTAATACTGTGTGTCAAATGTGTGTGTGTGTGTGTGTGTGTGTGTGTGTGTGTGAGGAAAAAATTTCATAATGACTGAATCCTATATAATAAAAGGGTAATAAGCAAATTGACCCTAAAGGCAGAACAACCGGGAATGACCAGTCACTATGATGCTCACTGACCACCAGGGGGCAGACGCTCAATGCAGGAGCTGCCCCCTGGTGGTCAGTGCGCTCCCAAAGTGGGAGCTCCACTCAGCCACAAGCCCTGCTGACGGCTACAAGCGCAGCAGCGTGGCAGGAGCCTCTCCCTCCTCCTCGGCAGAAATGTCTCCCCAAGGGCTCCTGGGCTGCCAGAGGGATGTCTGACTGCCAGCTTAGGCCTTATCCCCCGGGGACTGGGCCTAAGCCGGCAGGTGGACATCTAAAGGGTCCCGGACTGCAAGAGGGCACAGGCCAGGCTGAGGAAACCCCCACCTCCCCGAGTGCATAAATTTTCATGCACCGGGCCTCTAGTATAATAATAAGTGAAAAGAGGTGGGGGAAGGACTGCATTTGTTCTTCGGAACAAATATTTGGTAATTTATCTATCCCAGGCTCTAAACAACCTCCATTCTTGATGTCAGCTCAGATCTCCTCTGGAAAAGCAGCCGTATACAGGAGGCACCCACCCTCAGACTGTCTCATTCCCATCTCTGGAGAATATCAAGACAGGTAGACCCAAGCCGGAAATCCAACCCTTGGCAGGAGCTTTCTGAACTTGGGTCAACCCGTCAGTTCCCTGGGTCGCATCACAATCTCCCACCCTGGAGTGTAAAGGGAGATGGCCAGATCTGCTCTGGGCCAAACTAAATCTAGTGTTCGGCCTAGCTCGAAGCAAGTGCATCTCTGATTTCCGGTTGTAAGCTCTCAGATGAGGAGGCTCAGAGCCATGAGGCCCAGTGGCCTGAATTATTGATGAGTGATTTCATCAGGCACACTGCCTTCTCCCATTCACTGAGGTATGTCCAGCTTATTGACACCATCTGCCCAGAACTAAGCTACTCTGGTCCAAACTCCTTCGCCTTCTGGGTAGCTAGCATGTTGGAAAGAGCAAAGTCTTTGGAGTCTTACAGCCCGGAGTCTCTCCTCTCCCACAGCTGACTGTATGACCTGGGCTAGCTAGTTTACCTCTGTGAGGCTTAGTTGAGTCATCTATAAAAGTGGACCAATCGTCCCTTACTAGCATTATTGGGATCAGAGAAGACACCCATAAAGTTAGGACAGTGCCTGGAATGTACTCAGCAAACAACCTACTATTCAAACTTCCATAGTCTGGCTCCTTGCCTTTGTCTCCCCTCACCATGAACCCCATGTTCCAGCCCCTCCTCACCACCTGCTAAGCTAGGACCAAGCTGTGTGATTTTACACCATCCGTGCTGTCTATCAATTCATTGCCTCTCAGCTTTAAACCCATTTTTTTGCCAGCTCTGTGATAATGGGGCTGAGGCTTGTAAAGATTTCTTCTTTGGGTGCTCTCCCTCTCTCCCTGGAGCAGGCCTGCCCGGGCCTTTCCCTCTCCCCTTCCCTCCCCCTTCCTCCCTTCCCCCAGGCACATCACCTTTAGTTTCCTCTCTCCCAAGCTCCAAGGGCCCCTCCTTTATCTCCATAACTCATTTCCTAAGCCCATTTTGAGAGGGTTAACTTGAAACGCAGGCAGGCAGGGCAGGGGTCCAGTGGAAAACAAAAGCAGGTGGGACATAGGCCAGGGCAGACACAGCCGTTTGAGCAGCCTAATCACAGAAACCAACCAAGCAGGAATAACAAAATGTTTCTGGACTCAAATCGGGAGGCCAGGAAACCGAGGGAGGGCCTGCAACAATAAGGTGTACGAATGCATAGAAACAGAGATAAGTTCAGCATAGGGACAGAGAAAGAACACACAGAAACAGGGGAAGTTCAGTTCCATTGCTGGGCAAGAACAATGAGGGAATCAATCAGGTGATGACATGGATACAGAAACAGGCTTGTAGCAAATATACACCCCTCGACTATAAGGCTTTAACAGACAGCCCATTACTGGGGGCCCCCCGCCCCTCGAGGGGAGTCTCAATCGGCTTGTAATAAATTTCCACACTTTCGCTTAAATCTTCTGGTCCACGGAGCTCATTCTTCGGTGTTGCGAGACACGACCCCAGGAAAATACCTCAGCTCACCATTCGGGTTATCGGCTTCTTCGAGGAATTATTTACCTGTGTAATTTACCAAATAAATGTTCTCTTACAGTAAAAAAAAAATTCTCTTTTGCCAGCTGGCAGGATAAACCTTTTCAGTAGAGTATACTAGAAGGCCCCAGAGGAGAATGGATCTTCCCCTCCTGGTTCTAGGTGGCTCATTTCCTGGGTTCTGGAAAGCAGGCTTTCTTCTCCACTGCTTGGCTCAAAGTTTCCCCAGGGCTAGGTGCCTGCAGGTTGCAGCTTTCTCCAGTTTGTCTGACACACTTTCTCCAGCTCTTAACTAGGGCAGCAGTAACATAGCCAGGAGCCCCAGACAGCATGGGCCTGCAGCCAAGTCCAGGTCACTCCTACTACCCACACCCGCTCCTCATCCCTGATCACACACATACTGGGAGCCCCACAGGACTGCTCATCTACACAGACAGCCACCTGAACTTCACCCTGTGGAACTGTCTGGAACCACCCTGGCCCAAGCCATATACAGAAGTGTAATAGGTTTCCAGAGAGGGAGGCCACTCTAAATTACTTATCTCCATTAACATGCTATGTAACATATAACTAAACACTAGCATCTTATAGACTTCATATTTTATTTTGTTCATGTTATATATTGTTTTCCCAACACCACCACCACCCATTCCACCAAACTAAAAATGCAAGCTTAATGAGGGCAGGAACAGACATTTGCCTGTATTATTGAAACCGGACAACCAGTGGGTCCAGGCTGCCTGTCACTACTTGAGCCAATTAAACAGAGACAGGGTTGAATCACATAAGAACGTTTATTCCAATAATGCCAGCGGTATAGGAGAGCAGCGGATCATCCACAAAAACCTGCTCTGCAACCTTCCATAAGCCAGCTGCTTATCTTGAGAAGAAGGGCAAAGATTACATGGGGAAGTCGGGATTACATGCTTGGGGAAGTATGCAATTTGGGTTGGGGTGGGGCTCCATTGTTTGGGCAACAAGGTCGTTATTCCTTCCGTGATATTAGGTAGTTCTTCAGTGAGAAGGGACCACATTCCAAGTTGGTTCCCAGGTCCCAGGTTGACTGCCAGGTCTAAAGTTGACTCCCAGGTCCCGGGGGAGTACAACTCCCAGTCAGGTTAGAAGGTCCTATCTTTAATCAGAACAAGGCCATCACCGTTAACCGAGCATGATTAATATTTCTTATAACTATAGCGAGTCCCCAGTATTCTATTCATTATTCCTTCTCAGTGTCCTCAGAGCCTATGACAGTGCCTGGCATATAATGGGCTATTGAAATACTTAAGGAGTGAAGGAACAATGGAATATTGGATGAATGCATGCGTGAGTAAGTGAATTCTTAGTTATGAGGATTGGGATCTTTGGGACAGTCTGGTCGACTGAGGAAGTCCACTGAGGCTGAGAATAGGATACTCTGGTCTCTCTCAGGAGGGACGCCCACCGCAGGGGTCTCGCGATCCTTTCTTGACCGCATCTAGCAAGTTGCTTAGCAACCGGCCGCCGGGCCCTCCGCCTCCGCTAGAGGGCGCTCGGGCGCAGAGACGTGCACGCGTGCGCGGTCCTGGCGGCGCGGGAGGCACGTCACTTCCTGTTTCTTTAGGGGAACGTGGCTTTCCCCGCAGTGCCCATCTCCTGATGCAGCGGCCGGAACTGGAATCGGACCCGGAGCGCAGCTTCGTTATGGACTCAGCCCTCAGTGACCCGCATAACGCCAGCGCCGAGGCTGGCAGCCCGGCCAACGGCACCACGCGGCCGCCCTCCACGCCCGAGGGCATCGCGCTGGCCTACGGCAGCCTCCTGCTCATGGCGCTGCTGCCCATCTTCTTCGGCGCCCTGCGCTCCGTGCGCTGCGCCCGCGGCAAGGTAGGGTCGGCGGCAAAACCGGTGCTTTCCACCACCACCCGGGCGACGGCTGACACGGGCCCGCCCCGCCCGCCGTGGGAGAGACAGACACCTCCCCTCCCAGCGCCTGACCCCCACCCTCCCCTCCCCTGGCCCACCTCCCGCGATGGCCTGGGGCGCTGCACCCTCGGGGCCCCGTCCCGCGATCCGGTTACTGGCCCTGCCCGGATAGGGCCTGGGTTCTAGCGCTGCCAGCCGACCCTCACTCTGATTCCGGTTCTGATTGTTCCGAGCCAACTGGACCCAGCCCAGCCTCTGCTCTGGCTGTTCATCCCACCTGAGACGGGCACCCCATCCCGGCTCCGCATCAGCCCGCTCTGCCCCTGGTGGGGCGCTGGTCCTGAGGACTCCCGAGTGGTCCAGGTGGTGTCATCCCTCTGTCAGGAGCCCTGCCACACCCCATCCCAGGGCATGGGCATTGTCTAGCGTCCAGGCCCAGCCCTGGACTCGGACCTGTTTAACTGGAATCCGTGGCCTGTAGTGTGCTCTCCCACAATCCCCAGATCAGGCCCTGGTCCCTGCCTCAGAAATAATAATAATAATAATAACAACAACAACAACAATAATAATAATAGTAGTAGTAAAAATGGACACATATGTAATACCCTTTGTAATACTTTAAGCAATTAAAAAAAAATAATAATAATAGTAGTAGTAATTTTAAAAACCTAGGAGGATGGCCCCAGCTTACAGTTTTTCACATCACTTTCTGGAACCAGTTTCAGTCGGCCAGCCCCTCAGTAGCCCGCAACGCGGTGCCCCCCTTTTTAACCAGGCGTAGGCACCTTATTTGACTGGCTCCCTCTCCCTGACAACCAGCTAACCTTGTCTTACCTGAGCCTAAACCCTGTTCCCGCCCCAGGCCCTGACCCTACCCCGAAGTAGCCTTTCTCTTTATGCACCCACGGCAGTCCCTCCACCAATGGCCTACCTGCCGAGAAACGGCTGCTGTTGGCATCCCTGGCTTTCCTCAGCCCCTGTCCCATGGGACACCAGGGAGAACCCAGCACCTCCACCTCTCCTCTTCCGGCCCCCGCCCTTCCCTAAGTTAAGCCCTCTCTAGCCCACGGTACCAATGGCTTCTCATTTCCCGGCACCCAATCCCCTCCTCCACAGCCTCCTGCTCTGCAGCTCCCCCGCTCCTCCCCACCCAGACCTGAAGTTGAACCTGAGCGGAAGCTGCCTTACCCCAAGAGGGCAGGCCCACAGAGCAACTGCCACTTTTGAAACTGCTCACGCCGCCTTCTTGAAACATTACCCAACTGGAGCAGTGGCTGAAGCTGCCACCTTTCTTCCCCAAGACGCAAGGGCGCCGCTGCTGGTTCTCTCTGTGGTCAGATGCCGAGGGGAATAGGCAGGAAGTTGGCCCCATTTACCTTTCTGCTCTGCCCCTTTTAAGCAGCGTTCAGGTGGCCATCAACACCCCCTAACAGTACCTTTCTGGCAGACACTTTGGTGCAGGGAGAGGTTCTGAAATAGACCAGGACCTAGGAGGTGAGGGGCAGCATGTGTACGCTGGGCAGTTCATCTGAGGGGCTCCCAAACTGAGCGATTCTTGGCAGCTTCTCTGCATAGGGATCACTGATCTCTTCAGAAAACACCCTCCAGGCAACAAAATTCCCTGAACTTGCACCGTTGTCTAGGGTGTGGGGATGCTACAGAGATGAGTGGTTCCGAGCCCTGTGACCAGGGAGTTTAGGTGTCTGGACAAGGGAGGAACAGCTAGCTCTGTGACTGCATTACAGGTAGTGCTCAGGGTTTAAGGAGAAAGCTGGGGACCCCTGGGGCAGGCAGGGCGATTTTGTGCTGAGAAGACATGCTAGGAATGAGGAAGCCAGGTAAGTAGGGGTGCGAAGCAGTTTAGAAGATGGGGTGGCTGGAGCAGAGGGTCTGGATAGAAGAGAGCTTTAGATCCACGTCGCCTCAAATACCTCCCCCCAGCATCTGTGGGACAGCAGGGGTTGGAAGACAGTGCATGAAGTCGTAAAGGGCCGGTCCTTACTTATTAGCCTCCCACCACTAGGATATTCTAAAGTTTACCAGGCCTTCACCCTCCTTCATTCTCCCAGCAGCCGAGTGCGGCGAGCAGGGCCAGTTTTATGATCCCATTGTACGGAGAAAGAAGCTGAGGGTCAAAGAAATGGCTTCTCAAGATCACTCTGCCAAATAGTGACAGAACCCGGTGCTGCTGGTCCTCCTCTGGGGCCCGCTCCTTGATACACAGGTGCCCCTAAATATAGAATCCCATGGAGGTTGCCCCTAAATGATACCCAAGTGGCATTTTGGCCTAGGGAAAGGGCTGGCCAAATGACTTCCTTTTTCTGCCCTGAGTCATGCTTCCCCAGTCATTTGGCAGGGAGAGAGGAAAGTCAATATGGGGGCTCAAGAGTTTTGATTTCCCATCAGGGTTAAACCCCAAAGCCAGCTGAGAGAGGGCATGTGAGGACAGAATTCTCTCTGAGACCAACTTGTCCGTAACAGGCAAATTAGTGAAATGAGGAGGAGAAGGAAGCGGGGCGTCCAGGAGGGTGTTGGGAAGAAGTAGGCATGGGTGCCCATCCCTGTCAGAGACCTGTGCTCCCAGAAAAGAGCAGGTCCCAGGCCCAGCAGTAGCTGCCCAGCAGAGTCCTTCAGAGGCACTGAGCCTGTCACTCCGAGGAGCCCCTCAGCCAACTGGACTGGCTCCTGCTCTGTGCAAGGCCCTGGGCTGGGTACCAGTGGTGCCGGCCCTGCCCTCACAGTGTCAGTCACCAAAGAGAAACAGATGCACGCCCAGCCAACTAAACTGAAGGCTGATGTGCCTCCTAGAATTGACAGCAGCTGTCTGCGTGGAGGGTTAGAGTTCAGCAGGAGGTACAGGAAGAGGGAGGCCTGGGACCACAGGGGAGGCGGGGAGTAGTGACGTGAGCCCAGTACAGAGGCTTGGATGGGGAACAAGAAGATGCTGAGGGAGCCACAGGCTTTCTGAGGTACTGACTCCTGAAGACGATGCAACAGTTAATCTTCATAGTGACAACAGTACTGCACAGGTGCTCTTGGGGGAAAAATTCAAACCATGCAGAAATGAAAGGAAAAGGCTTCTCAGTACCACTCCTTGGAAGTAACCCAGTTGGCTGTTTGGTGTGTAACCTTCCAGAACGTTTTTCTGTGTTTATATGTGTGTGCCCGTGTGTATATCCATATGTAAATTTATTTTTCTAAAAATTAGGATTTATAGGGCATAATGCTCTGCAACTTAAGTGTGTGTGTGTGTGTGTGTGTGTGTGTGTGTGTGTGTGTTTTCTTTAACATTGTCTTGGTCATTTTCCTATGTCAGCACTCATGGATCTACCTCATTGTCCTACAGCAAGGAGGGTGGGTAATGCACGCTCATGGTATAGGATTCCAAAAGAACAGAGGGGCGCACAGTGAGTCTTCCTCCCCCACCAGTGGCCCACGTTCCCTTCCCAGCGGCAGCAGACCTGTTACCTGTTTCCAGGAGATTCTGTGCCCTTGCAAATAAACATGCTTTCTCCCACTTTCGCTATATAACTGTTATACTTTATATGCACTTTTTTGCACCTTTCTTTTTTTCGTTGAATATATATTGGTGATAAATACATCAGTACCTATGGAGTGGTGGTCCTGCCTACACGCCAAAAGCATGACTCAGCACCACCTGGGAATTTCTTTTTTAACTTGAACAAAATGAATTGGTTTTCCTTGATTGACGCTGGAAGAGCTCTTTGGGTTCATCTGGCCTTGTTTCCGGGCTGCTGCTGCTTTCAAAGCCCTTCGTTGCTTCTTCAGCTTTTAAACCTCCCGGTAAACCCAGTTGCTCAGAGCTTCTTGGTCACCCAGCTGCCGTGGGCTTTTCGGTAGTACAGAGGGGAAGGTGGACTCAGTCCCCAGCTCCTTGCACGTCTTCTCAAAGACATTGTAGTTGGTCTTAGGGGGGTTTTTGAGCATCTTTTTCCTCTGAGCCATGCTCATCAGCAGGTAGCGCTTGAGGGCTGTGTCCCTTCCATGTTTCTACATGTGCGCTTCATAATTGCGGATCTTGATCGTCAAGGCAACACTTAGGGCCTTCAGGGCGCTGGTGTCCTCAGGGTTTGCCACAACCTTGTTCATCCATTGTTCTTGCTTGACTTTTGTGTGTGTGTGATTTTTATTGTTTTGTTGCTTGATTCTTAGCTTCTCCTTCCGGTTCACCTTTTCCAAAGAAAAGAGTCTTTTCTCGACATCAGCCTTTTCAATTCCAGAACGTCCTGGTAATCTTTGAGCAGCGTGGAAGGGGCGGGATGCCTTCTTGGCTGGGTCGGACTAGTTGCTGGATGTCACATCCATGGCATATCCGCAGACGGCTGGGGGACAAGACCTTGGGGAGGGGAGAGGAAGGAAGGGGAGGACCCCGGGTCAGATGGAAGCCAGGCGCACCCTCCACCCGGCAGCCCAAGGGCAGGGGGCCTGGGGCCGAACGGAACTAGCACCCTCCACGCGCCTTCAGCAGCATGGTGGCTTCTGACCCCAGCGGGCAGCTGCGCTGTGGCCTTCACCGTGCCGACCGGGTTACATGAGCTGAGAACTGCAAATTCTGAATGAGAAACTCCGGTGGGCCCAGCAGGCTGTTTTCACAGGCCGTCCTGGTGAACCTGATGTGTGTTCAAGTGTGAGAACCTTGGCTTAGAGTTCTCCGCGGTTTGTCTAGGTGTGCCAGCCCTCTGCGTTACAGGCCAGGCTGCAGTCTATCTCGTACAGTCATTTCGCACTTGTCGGTGTGTCTGTAGGGTTAACTCCTTGAAATGGGCTTTCTGGGTCAGAGGCAAAGTGTTTTAACTTTACCAGATTGTCCACCAAAGGGGTTATATACCAGGTTAGACACCTGCCACCAGTCCCTGGCTTTCTGTGTAACGAATGACCGCTTAGTAGTCCGTTGGCGGAGATGTTTGCGCAGGTATGTGCTACAGTCAGGTCTGAGCGTCAGAACTCTCTCCTGGCCGGGCAGTAATAGGCAGGAGGGAGAAAGGAAAGAGGCTGGTGAGATGGTGGGAGGCAAAGGGTCGGGGTGCGGGGTTAGTTCAGGAAATACTTAGGAAGCAGAATTGTGGCCGGATGAGTGAGTGGACGTTGTAAGGAGGAGAGAAGACCCTCAGTCTTCAGCTGGAACGGCAGTCACAGAATGGTCCATGAGTTCCAGAGCGTTTCTAGGGCCTGGCTGGCAGCTGTATCCCAGAGCCTGAGCTGAACCAATGGCTGGAAGCCGGGCATCTGTCTTCCCTCACCGCTTTTGCTTCCGCCCTGATAACGGAACATCCAGAATGTCACTGGAAGCTAAATTTATGCCTGCTACTTGTGTCAGCTCCCCCCCTCCCCACTCTCTAATTATGTTTCGTGTGTCAGGAGCTATTGCATTCGCATAGGAGTGTCTGCTCTAAAAAATCCAAATTGAATTAGGAGAGAATCCTAACCGCATTTAGTATTTTTGTAACTATGACGTTTAACTGTTCTGTTGCCAGGATCTGTTCCTCAGAAAGCTCTCAGGCTCCCTGAGCATCTTGTCACAACTTTCCAGCAGAAATTTCTAGATAGGAAAGGTAGAGGGTGCCTAGGGAGTAATAGCCAAGCGTTTGGGCTCCGGAACCAGTGGCCGCAGTGTGAATCCTGGCTCTGCTGCTCTCCAGCTGTATGACCTCAAAGCAAGTTATTGCACCTCTCTGAGCCTCAGTTTCCTCATCCGTGAAATGGAGCTACTAAGCGTACCTGCTTTGTAGGGTTTTTGTGAGGATGTAGTCACGTAAAATGCCTAGAACGGCCCCTAGGAAGCTCTCAGTAAATGTTATCCTTATTACTGTTACTGTCGGTCGAATTTCAAGTCTCCCATTTTGACTCAGCATTACGGCATGGGTTATTTATAACAGCCACTCACGGCGGAGACCTAATTCCTTTGGATGGTGGAGCATCTGTTCAACCTTGGTTTGTCACCAAATAATGTGAAGCCTCTTCCCGCCCAGGCGACTGGGCTGAAATGGAAGGAATGTGTGGAAACGAGCCCTAACACTGGTAGGTGACGCCGGAGTCCCCTGGATGCTTTCACACCATGTGCTTGGCCTTCAAGGTCCTGCTTAAGCGGCATCTGCTCCAGCCACTCCTGTTACGCCCCTCCTGCCACGCAGACGTAGTGTCTGTTTGCTCTCTCACGATCCCCTTGCATGTAGTAACACACTTCGCTTCGACAGCTTGAGTGACGTGCTCAAGGCACAGCACCGAATACTTCCGTGCAAAAACCCTCGTCTCCTGACAAGTCACACTACAGCTGAGGAAGTGGAGGCTCTGAGAGAGTAACTCCCGAGGTCCCACAGCTGGGGAGGCAGCAGGAAGCAGACGGCTTTCTGACATCAGAGCCCTCTCAGCTATTTGGCATGCGTGCCATGTACCAGACCAGCGTACGTGTCTTATTTTGTCACGTGTCACAGTGTATGGTGGTATTCTGTTTACTGCCAAGGTCTTGGCCGCCTTGCCTGTGAACTCTGAGGTCAGGAGCTAGTTTGGGGCAGGGCGGGTGGGGGGTCTGAGTGTGTGCTCACACTACTGCTACGCAGGAAACAGTTTGTGGAGGCACACAGCGGGTGAGGAACTTGGCCAAGTCCCCCAGCACACTCCTGCCAAAAGCAGAAACCAAGGGCTGAGAGAGAAGAGGGAGGGAAGCCCATGCCTCTCAGTGCCAGTGCTGCTCACACACACACACACACACACACACACACACACACACACACCACCGCCACCTCCCAGCAAGGCTGCCAGAGAGCGACTCCCACAGAGCTGCCTCTGGGGGCTCCAGAAGGAGGCTTCTTCCTTCCAGCCCTGCGCCTGGGCCCTCAGCCATGCCTATGTGGGGGTGGGGCGAAGGGGCCTCCCTGATCATCGCAGCTCCTCGTGTTCACAGCACTTCACAGTTTGCCAGGCTCTTCCACATCCCATATCTCGTTTGGTTTAAGCCCCTTGCCCCTTTTAGAGGTGATTGGTCTCAGTCACCCAGCAAGCCATTAAGAGAGCAATGACTACCTTGGCTATACTTCATGTGCATCATTTTGCACATGCATGAATTATAACTAGGGAGAATTCCCAGAGTGGAATTGCTTGGTCAAAGGGTATGTGCATTTGTGCTTTTGGCAGCTATTGGCCAATGTGCTCTCTACGGGAAGACCTGTCAGCCGTGTGGGTCAGCCCGTTTTCCCTGTAGTCTCACCAGCTCACTGTATTATCAAACGTGGATTTTGCCATTCTGATGATGAAAAAATGGAATCTCAGTGTACTGTAATTTGAGCTTCTCTTATTAAGAGTGAAGATGGCCCTCGCCAGTTTAGCTCAGTGGATAGTGTGTCAGCCTGTGGACTGAAGGGTCCCAGGTTAGATTCCAGTCAAGGGCACACACCTAGGTTGCAGGCTCCTCCCCAACCAGTCAATGTGTTTCTCTCACATTGATGTTTCTCTCTGTCTTTCCCTCTCTCTTCCACTCTCTCTTTAAAAATCAATGGAAAAATATCCTCAGGTGAGGATTTAAAAAGAGAAAAAGAAAAAAGAGTAAAGGTGAACATTTTTCCTGTGATTGAGAGCCATTTGTAGTTCCTCATCTGTGGATCCTCTCTTTGTATCTTGAGCGTGTGTAGGTTACGATTTGACAGGCCTGCCAAGTGGCCTCCCCCAGAGGCTGGACCAGTTTGTACACAAATGAGTGACATGTAAGCGTCCCAGTTCACCACCCCGCCATCTCCTAGTGATCGTTTCCTGGGCTTCCTGCTCTATGCCCCATCTCCTTCGCCTTCTGCAACCTTCCATCGTGATGCGTGAGGGCCTCCCTGGGCCAGATCTACCTCTCCAGGCAGCTTCCCCCTTAGCTTGTTTTGTCCTGTCGGTTCTAAGAGGCAGCTGTGAGCCAAAATATTAATGAGACTGCAGCTGAACATGATCCCTTCTCTTAGGGATGCTGGTGCCTTGTTCACAGGATGGATGTGATGGTGGAATCTCAGGCACCCTGATGAGTCTGTGGCTCTTGTGGAGAGAACTTCTCTTTGGCATGAGCAGAAGTCTAATCTGGTGTTGCTAGGACTTTCGGTAGCTTCACTATAAAATAGAATTAGGCATAAAGTGCAGGGAGAGTTGCCGTGTGAAGCAGGCTTATCCCGGTGGGGGAATCTGGAAACGCTTCCTGGCAGTGACACTCGCTGGGTCCTGGAAGACTGAGGGTTTTGCCTAGCAGAGGACCTGGAGAGCACCGTGATTCCGAACGCGTCTCACTTTGCGTGTTTAATATTCTACTATTGATGAGTTTTCACTAGAGAGCCTTTGGGTATGAATTCTATAAAGCTGTTTAATTCCTGTGTTGCACTATTACTCTATTTCCAATTTTTCCATATTTATAACATGAAATTATTTTTATTGCATTCAGTTCTTTTTCATGTAAACATTTATCCTCTGTCAGCTCTTTACCCAGATCACATTCCTGCCAACTACGGCATCTGCCATTGTAAATTTATTCGCGGCTTTCACTCTTACCAGATTCGGTTTTCCCAAATTTCTTAAGTTTTAAGTGTTGTCAAGATTGGCTTCTCATCCCGGCCAGTTTGGCTCAGTACATAGAGCATCAGCTCAAGGACTGAAGGGTCCTGGGTTCGATTCGGTCAAGGGCATGTAACTCGGTTGCAGGCTCCTTCCCCACTCAGGGCTCAAGCAGGAAGCAACCAATCTATGTCTCTCTCACATCGATGTTTCTCTCTGGCTCTCCCCCTCCCTTCCATTCTCTCTAAGAATAATCAATGGGAAAATATCCTCCAGTGAGGATTATCACACACACACACACACACACAAGATGCTTCTCACTATTGGTGCCTTCCCGTGTGTGGGTCCAGCCATTGTCAGTGTTGTGGGTTGTTGGTTTATTTCCACTCAGTATTCACTACCTACTGGATAAGAGATGGATCATATTTACCTCTTAGCTGATCCCTAAGAAAACTGGAAATCCTTCTCATGAGTTCTAGGACAACTCTGCTGTCACCAGTTCCAAAGTGTTTGTTTTTTGTTCTTGTTGTTGTTCAGTTATTACATACCTAGTGACTGCCTCTGTCATGGATCTTCTCCCAGATAAGCCACCTGTGCACGGGGTCCTCCCTGGGCTTTCCCTGTCAGGGTCCAGATTTCCTCAATGGCAACAGAGTGGGATCAGAGCATCTTGCCCCAGAGTGGCTGGGCAGCTCCCCTGGCAGAGGGAACAGCATTAACAAAGCCTGGAGTTAAGAAGACATGGGCTCCTGCAGCACCTGAGTGAACCGGGGCAGAGCGGGGGAAGGAGGTTAATGAGCTCCTGGGGCATCAGATCCTCACCAGTGTCCAGCCCTAGGAGGCCAGAACCACACCCCTGCTCAGTGGGTCCCTCTGCTCTCTCCTCTAGAATGCCTCGGACATGCCCGAGACCATCACCAGCCGGGACGCCGCCCGCTTCCCCATCATCGCCAGCTGCACGCTCTTGGGGCTCTACCTCTTTTTCAAAGTAAGTCTTTGCCACCTGTTGTGTCATTTGGTTTCAGTAACTTTATTTTCTTTTGTTTTACTTTTTCCATCCCAGGAGACATGCATGTTCATTTATAGAAAATAAAAAGCAGGAAAAATATCCTTAAAATTCACCCCTAGGGCCACTTCCCAGAGATGCAGCCACTGTTGGCGTTTGGGCCAGTATCCCACCAATCTTGACTTCTTTTCTGCGTGGAGCTTTTTGGGTTTTTTGCATGATACCCGTCTAGTTTCATGGTACTGTTTATGTTGGGCTGGGGTATATAGCTTGTGTCTCAGACATACCTCTTCCATACTAATTGCTTTTTTTTTTTTTTTTAATTTATCGAGGTTTATTTTCCTAATAAAAGTTACACAGGCTCAGTGTTGAAAACCTGGAAAACACAGAAAAGTAAAAAGGGAAAAACAGCAGTCATCCAAAACCCCTCTTCCAGAGACAGTCACAGAGCCCCTTTGGAGGTGTGTCCTTCCACTGTTTCTCCTGTGCATGGTTTTGCCGTGACTGTGACCATGTGGTGTCTTCAGTTTCGTAGCTGCTTTTTTCACTTCCCATTAATAACATCATAAGCATTTTCTCATGTTACTGCAAACTCTCCTTAAACTATATTTAATATAATGTATCTTATTTTCTAATTATAAAAGAAATATAAAAAGGAAACTTAAAGTAAAGGAGGGGAAAATATCAAGAGAAATACACAAATGTAATCCCCTTTGACATATTAGCCTGTCTCCTTTCAGGCTTCTGATAAGCATATTTTTTAATAGTACATCACACACAAGCACTTTTTTCCTGATCAGTGAAAATTCCTCAAGGACAACCTTTAATTTACAATTTCAAAATACCATGTCTGTGGTTAAAAACCTTTTTCAATCTAAGAGAAGGTGTAAATGAGCCATAATCCTCTCCTCAATATAGTTCCTTATGAATCTTTACATAAAAGATTGTATAGATCTACATTTATGTTAAAATTTAAAAACAAATATGTTTCAAACATAATATGATTTTTATCATGGAGATATTTTTGTATCAAGACAATTGAACCTACCCCATTCTTTGTAACAGCGGCTTGTGGTTCTGTTTTATGGGTGTGTCCTGAGGGGCGCTGAGTGCTGGGCGTCACTGCAGTGCTGCCGGGACACCTTCGTGCACATATCTTGGCACGTACACGTATTGACAAGTGTATCTGCAGTAGGATTGCCAGGTCCGATAGCATCTCTGTTTGTCATTTGGACAGATGGTGCCACCTCCACCCAAAGCGATGGCACCCTTTTTACATTCCCTCCAACAGTCCCAAGTGTGCTGCTTCCTGTGTCCTCGCCTGCATTGGGTAGCAGCCAGATTCTCTGTTTTAACCAGTAAAATGGAATTGCTAATGCCTGTTTCCTGGTCCATTGCTCCCGCATTGTTGGATCAGAGCTACTCTTTTTGATGGTTTTAGACTATCCCCCCCAAGCCTATCCACCATGGTTGATTATATCATCCCCCTCACTTTAAACGGAAAAAATCATTTGGATGTTTACTCTTACCAATAAGTAAGAGTGAGTCAAGTAGCAACAGGTATTCGTCCATTTTTGTATTTCTTTGTTTTTTCGTTTTTTCCTGGGCCTCAGGTGAAGCATTTACCAAATGCTTTGGTTCATAGTGCAACAGCATCAACCCATGCCCGGTCCCCCTCCTTGTTCCCCGCCCCACCCCCCCTCCGCCCCCCGTGCCCCCGGTGCCCACCTCCATCCCCCACCTCCGTTTCTCTTTCTGCCAGAGGTACCAGCTCTAATGGTTTGATTTGTGTCCTTAGATGTGTGTCTCCTTGTAAAAAATATGGTGTTGGTGCATCAGTGTGTATGGATGAGGGTCTGTCTAGTTTCCATAAATAGAGTTATACAATACATCTCCCTCTGTTTCCTTCTGCTTTCCCCGGTACTTCTGAGATCTCTCTGGGGCTCTGTGTACATTTAGCCCATTGCCTCTGACTTTGCTTTTAGCAGGTATTTCTCAAGTCTCTGTTGTGCTAAATGCCAGGAACACACATCCAGGCCCTTACCTCCAGACCTTCTAACATTTTTAGTACTTAGGATTCCTTCCTTAGGCCAGATTCCCCAGGAAGGGACTTCTGGCAGCGGGGGTATGCACATTTCTATTTAAGGCACTGGGTGCCGTTGCTCATTGCTCGGCCTGTCCTCCTCTCCTGGCAGGTAAGCCCCAGCCTGCCTTGTGCCAGAGGACACAGTACACCTCTTCCTCATGTCTCAACGTCCACGTCAACATTTCTGAAAGGCGGCTGCCTGGACACACAGCCACCAGCCTGCTCCCGAGCTCCAGACTGACAGCTGGTTGGTTGGTCTCTTTAACAGTGACTGTCTCGCTGCCCCTTTCCTCCTCTCCTGCGTGGGGCACTGGAGTTTATAACATTTCTCAAATCATACAATTTACTTGATCCCATCTCATCCAAAACTGATTGCTCTGAGGCAGCTCACGAAAATTAAACTTTCTGGCAGCCAGGGCACAAAGAAAGCGAGACCTGGTGCACAATTCCTAGTCCACACAGTCAAGCCAACCAGAAGCTCAGAGGTGCAGCCAGAGAGGAATTTTCCCAAGGGCCTCCATTGACAGAACATATTTCAATGTGAGAGGTGCACCACATCGTCAAGTAAAGCACAACCCATGTGTCTGTGTGCGTGGGTCTTTTTCTCCTAGCGTTCACAGTGTGGGGCACTGATTTGCCCATCCACCCACTCATTCTGTAAACACTGATTGAGCGCCTGCTGCACACCAGGCCCCGTGCTAGGTGCTGGGGACACCAGAGTGAGAAAAACCTTTAACCCGCCCCTGCCCTCAAGGAGTTTCTTATCACGTGGTGGAGACAGACACTCATTACGTGATCACATAGGTAAATGGGAGGTTAGTCCTGGGAAGAGCTGTGAAAGCGAGGTCTGTAGCACCAGGGAAGCTCCGAACCATCCTGCCCAGACCCTCCGTACTAGACGGCAGCACCTCCATACACATCGCCACTGCGCCAGAACCCCCGGGAGCCATCTTGCTCCCTGCTTCTCAGCCTCATAGCCAGCCCCTCGGCACATCCTGCATCTGCAATTCCAGAACGCATCTACATCTGACCACTGCTCACGTCCCTCCATCCCAGCCCAGGGCACCGTCCTCCCTCCGCGGGATTATGCAGTGCCCTCCTCACTGGGCTCTGCTTCCACTTTTACGCTATAGACTGTCTCCCCCACAGCAGCAGAGGGATCCCCCCAGGCCCTCACATCATAGCCCTCCAACTCCAGCCTGTCTCACCCAGATGAATCCACAGCCTTCTCACAGCCCCGCAGAGTCTGTCTCCCTCCTGCCTCCCAGCCCCAGCCCCTGACAGTCTCCCCTTGCTCTCTCAGCTCCAGACTCAGGCCCTCACTAGTATTCCCTGCACACACAAGCATGTGCCCACCTCAGGACCTTTCCACTCATCCTTCCTTCTACCTCAAGTGCTCTTTCCCCAGATATCCTCACAGCTGTTCCTTCATTAAAGGTTCTATCCCAAAAGAAGTGGGTGTCATCCTGTTAGGGGGGCTTTCCCGGGCCACCTGTCTAAATACCAGTTCTCCCCACTTCTTTCTTCACCTGATTGCCCTGCTAGCTTTTCTCCTTGGCTCCCAGCACCACCTGTTACAGTGCACATTGGTTCTTTTGAGCTTCTTTCTCCTTCACTGGCACATGAACTCCATGAAGCAGGGACTTTTCTGCCTTATTCCTCGCTGAATCCCAGTGGTTAGCATGATGCCCTGCATGTAGTAGGCAGTAAACATGAGCTGAATTAATGAGGAATTTCCTCGCCATGTCAAGGAAAGCTGCTCTGAGCTGAGAGCAGAATGGTGAGTAGTGTTGGCCTAGGTGACGGGAGGGGCGCATCCAGGCAGCATGTAGAGCAAGAGCGGGCGTGGTGTGGGCTGCAGCAGAAGTCTGCGGTGGTCACGGTGAGGATGGAGGCCTTGAGCTGTGAGAGCAGAGGGAAGCTGCTGCTGAGAGCTGTAAGCAGGGAGCGACATGATCAGATGGGCAGGTTTAAACAGATTCCAGAGCAGCCCCACTTGGGAGAGCCCAGTGTCCCTGGGGCCCACACGACAGCCCATTATTGTCTCCCAGTTAGAGACCTTCTTAATAACAAATTCAGAAGACGATGCTGTGAATGGGGCATAACAGAACATGACAGAGCCTTCCCAGAGTCTAGAATGAACAGCATGTGACCGTTGGCTTCAGAGCACTGAGAGAGAACGCTTCTCAGTTTCACTAACAACATAAGACCAAGAAGCAGCTGTCAGCACTGGCTGCCATGACTCCGGCATCACCATGGAGGAGTTGTGCGGGGGTGTGATGTAGAGAGTGGGGCAGGGCGCAGATGACTCGTTCGAGTGTCTTGGGGCCGTGGAGAAGGAAACTGGAGGGCACCTCCTTAGGTCCAGATGGCTTTCTTGGGACTCTGAACCTCAGATTCCCTCGCCCACGATTCCTCTGCAGGACTCTAGACGCAACCCTAATGTTGCCTGTCTCCAGGTAATGGGGCCACCAAGTGCAAACCCACGGGCTCCGTTCGAGGTGCATCTGGTGGTCCTCTCTTTTCCCCCCATGGCCACAGAATCTAAAAGGTCCCCCACGCTGTCAGATTCTCCCTGACACTGTGCCTCAACTCCAGAGGGGTGTGACCAGCCTTCAGAAGAGAAGTGCGGACTCCAGTTTCCTGCCAGGCGCCGGCAACCCTGACTTTCTGTTTCTCTTTGTATTTCCGCCTCAGATATTCTCCCAGGAGTACATCAACCTCTTGCTGTCCATGTATTTCTTCGTGCTTGGAATCCTGGCCCTGTCCCACACCATCAGGTCAGAAGGCATCTCTGCAGTCTTTGGAGCGTCTTTTTCAGGAGCCAGTATAGGCTCCTGGATGAGAACTTGACCTTTGGCATCATTCAGAGCCAGGTTTGAATCCTGGCTGAGAGACCCAAGGGAATCTTTCCCCATGTGACCCCGCGGGAGACCTAGCACAAGAATCGTAACCTCTCTGGGCCACAGTTTCCTTACAAGGAGTGATAAGAGTGTCCCCGGTTGCTGGGAAAGTAGTATTGTGAGCAGTAATGTCATTTTACTTGTCACAGTACTGAGCTGAGTGATAGCAGTGTCCCTGCCAGCTGTTAGAGCCCCTGTGCCAAGCACTATGCAAGGCACCTCACACGTGATCTTATTTCATGAGAGAGGGCGGTGTAGGGAGAAGGTAGGAGTGCGGCTCTGGAATTTGACTACCTGACTTTGAATCCAGACTCTGCCACTTAATATCCCTGTGACTTTAGGCAAGTTACTTAATCTCCCTGGCCGCAATTTCCTCACCTGAGTGTGAAGGAAAATACTAGTACCCTTCATGGGTCGTGTGGAAGGCTTTTATCACTGGATCTGTTACTGAGCACTTACTGTGCTCAATAACCGCTAACCTGCCAGAAAACCTTATAAGGTTAGCTTTTGCTTTTAATCCTGTGTTAATTTGGAAACTAAAGCTCAAAGAGGTTAACAAATTTGCTAAGATCACACAGCTGATAAACAGCAGAGGCAAGATTCAAAGCCAGGTCTGTGTGGCCCCAGAGCCCATCCTCTTCCCGCTGTCACTGCTTAGATTGCCACATGCTTGTGTCAGTTCACTAGTGATGAAGGACCTGGACAGTGATCCGCGGGGGGCTGCTGTGGGCATTTTGGACAGGCCAGTTCTCTGTGCCTTGCAGACATTGGGCAGTCCTCGCCCTCTTACCACAGGGGAGTGTGCCCCCCGCCCAACTATGAGAGCCTCCCCATCTGTTTCCATCTGGCCCCTGGAAGTGGTAGTGAACTCAGCTAGGAAGGTAGGAAACCTGGCAGAGGGGTGAAGGAGGGAGAGGCCAGGAGCTGCAAGGTCTGTGCATGGTGAGTGGGGAGTCAGAATCTTCCCAGAGCAGTCGGAGAGAATCTAGAAAAAAAAAGAGAAGGATCTGCTCACAAGGACATTGAAAGCCAAGGTGAGTTTGGCCCCATTCCTCTGGGCACGTTGGCAGAACGGTGTTAGTCAAGAGTGTGAGCTCAAGAGGCAGATGGCCTGGCTCTGCAGGCCCCATATTTGTGTGAACTACTCCAGCTCTCTGAGCACCCCCTTTTTCACCTACAAGATGGAGATCCTCCAGGCACCTCCTGGTAGGGGCAGATCTAGCCCAGTGCCAAGCCCCACGAGTGACCTGCTGGCCCACGATCACAGCTGGAACTTGAACTCTGGTCTTTTTTTCTTTCTTTCTTTCTTTCTTTTTTTAAATGTTTTCGTTGATTTTAAAGAGAGAGGGAGAGAGAGAAACACCAATGTAAGAAAAATCGGTTGCCTCCCACACACACCCCAACCAGGATGGAACCTGGAACCTGGGTATGTGCCCGTACAGGGAATCGAACCAGTGACCTTTCGGTGCACAGGACGATGCTACTCCAACTGAGCCACACTGGCAGGGCCTTGAACTCTGGTCTTTTAACTGAGTTCAGTGTTTTCAGCTCCACCTACCTTCACCCACAAAATCTTGTCTAGGCACCTTGGGAGGATTCTACTCCAGCCTCCATCCTACAGACTCAAAGGCACCTCTGTAATTTGACCCTAGCAGGATAGTGGCAAACCCAATTATTCTTCCTCAAAGACAGACCTCCCTTCCTGGTAGACCATGGGTGGGGTGGGATCCAGGAAGTCACTTCCAGACACTGGGGCCCATCCTGATTAGCAGCTTACCCACTGCAAACCCCCTTCCAGTTCCAGGTCTCACCCGTCTTTGAATAGCTTGAAACCCCCGCCTCTCCCCCAGCCCACCCACCATCACAGAGTGAGAGAACACATAGTTTGAAAGCCACTGGCAGGCCACGTGTTGAGGCATTGGTTATTTCACTTTTATTCCAATAACCCTGCAAGAGAGCTCCATCCAGCTGCTCAAGCAGAATATTTTGAACCTGTATCATTTGTACCCTTTTGAACAATAACTGAGGAAAATGGACCCAAATTTGTCCTGGATTATCTAAGAAGCAGTTGTCCAACTACCTCTTTGTCCGTCTGCCTTTTAACGAATTCATAATTTTTACTGATAAAAATTATCAACAGAAAATAGAACCAACAGCAGCTAAAACTGCACATGGTAACATTTGTGAGTGACTACAAATTATCAGAAGAACCATTTTCTTGCCCGGCCAGTGTGGTCCAGTGGTTGAGCGTTGGCCCATGAACCAGGAGGTCAGGGTTGGATTCCTGGTCAGGGCACATGTCCGGGTTGCAGGCTCGATCTTCAGTGGGCGGTTTGCAGGAGGCAGCCTATCGATGTTTCTCTCTCATCAATGTTTCTATCTCTCTATCCCTCTCCCTTCATCTCTCTAAAATCCACCAATACATAAAGAAGAATCATTTTCTTGATAAAATTTAGAGCACAAAGTTTGACCTGGGAAGATTAGAATTTATAAAAACAGTGAAGCCCTGGCCGGGTGGCTCAGTTAATTGAAGTATCAGCCCTGATGTGCCAGGGTTGCAGGTTTGATCCCTGATTAGGGCGCATTCGGGAGTCAACCAATGAATGCAAGGATAAGTGGAACAACACTCAATATTTTTCTCTCTCCTTTCCTCTTTCTCACAAATTAATTTTTTTTTTAATTTTTTAAGGACGTGTGTTTTTTTTTATTTCAGAGAGAGGAACTGAGAGGAGGAGAGAGATAGAAACATCAGTGATTAGAGAGAATCATCGATCAGCTGCCTTCTGCACACCCCCTACTGGGGGTCGAATCTGACACCTGGATATGTGCACTGACCAAGAATTGAACCATGACCTCCTGGTTCGTGGGTCGACACTCAACCACAGAGCAACACCGGCCAGGCAAAAAAAATTTTTTAATAATACAATAACAGTGGATAGCCATGGGCGAAGAGGTGTTCTCACCATATATGGCCAAAGCTGTTCTCTGAAAAATGTGATATGGATGAGAAACTGGAATGAATGAAAAGGGGAAGAGAGAGCTTAAAGGGGGGGCCGGCCAGCCACCCTCTCCCAGTGGGCCTGCGGCTCCTGAGGCTTGGCAGAGGAGACCTGCTGAAAGGTTGTAAGACCTGAGCCCGAGCCTTGTCAGCCCCAAGGCTTGTGAGATTCCTTCCATCTCCACCACCATTTCCTGGCCCACCTCAGTCCTCGGAAGAAACCGCAGGTTAGGGTTTGGGGGACTGCAGGGCCTGTAGCCTGCCTTTACCTTGCACAATCACTGAGACCCGAGCCCATGCCCAAATCCTGTCTGCCAAGGAACCTCGACTTATTTTTTATCACCTGTGAGCTCATTCCCCACCCAGCTCACCGTTAGAGGAAAAAAGGAGTCAGAAAGCCAAACTTCGCCACTCTAGGAAGAGGAGGCCCTGTCACCAGTTTCTCTGTCCTGTGCCTTCTACCCCCAGGGAAGAGGGCAGCAGGATGTGGTTTCCCAACAGGAAGCAGTGACCTTTAGCTTTGATGTAAGCCATCAAGGACCAGAAAAAAATATCTGCCTCGAACAATAGTCTGCATTTGAAGGCCTTCAAGCAAGCATTTGCCAGCAGCCTCCTGGCACCGGGCGACTATGAGGAGGACAGTGTAGTGTTCCAAGTGAGGAAACTGTTGCATAGAGCAATTAAGTAACTTTCCCAAGGTCACACAGCTAATAAGTGGCAGAGCTGGGATTTGAACCCAGGAAGTCTGCCTCCAGAGTCCATGTTCTTAATTGCTGCTCTCTGCTGGTTGAGAAGGCAGGCATCAAGCTTCTAAGGAAGAGGCCAGACTGGAGTGAAGGGCTTAGTTCCTTGGGCCTTCTCTCTGCCTCCACACATACACTCTGGCTTTAGACTTTCCCAAAGGTGATTCAGCAAACTGAGCTGAATCATCCTCACTCATCCCAGCTTCCGCCTCCACCTCCTCAGAGCCCGCTGTGGAAGCCCACTCCCGACTCCATCCTTGGGCCTGCCACATCTCATCATGCCACAGCCTTACAGACTGGAGGGATTGGCTGTTTGACAAGTGGGGAAACTGAGCCCAGAGATCCTTAATGCCACGTCTTTCTCCAAGCCCCAGGGTCTTAGAGGCTCCCTTTCCCCTGCCTTTACCACTGTGCCCTAGTTACCTCTTGGCCTGCCTCCATTTACCTGCCATTGGAAACACTGTTCTGGATTTGCCCACCTCATTAGTCATGTCGGTCTATCTGGCATTGCCAAATGCTTTCGAGCTTAGAGTCTAGACAAGCTCCATGACGAGGGAAACTCACAGTTCTTGCGTTCTGACTGTAGATGCACTGCTGGCCTAGCTTCTCCCTGCCCTCTCTCCTGTCTTCACAGCAGCACCTCACACAGATGGTAGTGTCCCCACACAGCTGGCGTGTGGCAGGTTAGGCTTCAGGGCTGAGCCACCCAAGCTTGTAGCCGCCCCAGGCTGCATACAGAAGCCCCATGTGCTAGCTAATCTTGCTCTGTAGGTAATCCAGAAAAGAAAGTGTCTGTTCCCTGCCTTGTCTGTTCCCTGCCTGGCCAGGAAGCAGAGTATGCTGGATTACAAGAGAAGGGGCCAACCCCATGCTGGGTTAACGTGAGGGTATTTCCACCCATGGGGTTGTGATTTGTCTGGCTGATCAAGTCCAACGAGTTCATAAAAATCTCAGGCCTCACAAGTCAAGGGAGTGAGGTGACCATCAGGTCATCTAACTTAGGTTGGAAAGGGAGTTCAGGAATATGCATTCTTGACAAGGGACTCTCATACAGATGGTGCCTGGACCAGACTTTGAGATCCATTGCTCTCCTTAAAACTGCATTTTACATGCAAGTCGGCTGCTTTGTGTTTCTTGGGTGATAACCTAGAGGCAGTATGGAAGCACCAGAGCCCAGGGTTCACATCTCAGCTCAGAGACTGACTCCCTGTGTGACCCTGGGCAGTCACTTACCCTCTGAGGGCCTCGGTTTCCAAATGTGTAAAATGGGCACAATAACACCTGCCTGTCGGGACCGCTGTGAGGCTGCTGGAGATCACAGCTGTGAATGGGGGCTTTATTGGGGTGGTTGAGTCTGTGGGTGCCCACGGGAGCTCTGTTTGCCAATCTACTTTGTCTTTTCTTCCAGCCCCTTCATGAGTAAGTTTTTTCCAGCCAACTTCCCAAATCGACAGTACCAGCTGCTCTTCACGCAGGGCTCCGGGGAGAACAAGGAAGGTCAGTGCTGCCCGCTTCCTCCTCCACTCCCCTTCGTCTCTCTGATGTCGGGGCTCTTGGATAGAGCGAGTGATGGAGAGGTGGGCTCTGGGTCACACTGCCTGCTCGGGGAACTCTGGGTGAGCGCCTTTACCTCTCTGAGCCTTGGGTGTTTTGTTGGGGTTTTTTCATCTGTAAAATAAAAGTGATCTGTTACCTCCCACTTAGGTATGTTGTTAGGAGGCAAGTAGGTGATGAGTGGAAAGCATTCAGCACACTGCCAGGCTGTAGTAAGCACTCAGTAAAAGTTGGCTATTGTGGCTATTTTTAGTAGGATTACTTTCCTACCTAAGATTTGAAAGGGAGATTCTATGGCTTTTCTTTTTTTTTTTTAAGAGAGAAAGGAAAGGAGACAGAGAGAAATATCAATTGGTTGCCTCCCACAAGCCCCAGCCAGAGTTAACCCGAAACCTGAGCATGTGCCCTGACCAGGACTTGGTGCGTGGGACGACGCTCAACCAACCGAGCCACACTGTCCAGGGCTCCACGGCTTCATAAAACGTGAAAACTATGGCCTGGCCAGAGCGGCTGGTTGGTTGTCATCCATGCCCCGAAGGGTTGCCAGTTGGACTCCTGGTCCGGGCGCATACCCAGGTTGCGGGTTTGATCTCCTGTCAGGGAGCATGTGGGAGGCAGCCAGAGCCTACCAATCGATGTTTCTGTCTTTCTCTCCCTCTCCTTTCCTCTCTCTATGAAAAGAAAAGAAAAATCAATAAACATTTTTTAAAAAGAAAGTGAAAACTACAGGGAATTGGGGGAAGCCTGGGTTTTGGGATTAGTTAGGTTGTGGGTTCGAATGTTGTAACAGGATTACAATGGCTTGGCCAAACGGAAGGGGTTTCTCATGTAAAAATCTGAGTTTGTGAATGTCACACTCTCTTACTGGAGCCTAGCACATTCTACCTTGTTTCTAAAGAACAGCAATTTTATGTGACTTTTTTGCATCCCTAGTGCATCTGTTGATTTAAAAAGAAAAAAGGCTAAGCTTGCACCAGAGTCTTCAGGGTCCCAGGCGCTACCTGTCTCTTGCTCTGCCTCCTGCCATGACCCTGGCCTCGGATGGTGCTCCGTCACTCCCAGGCCCACCAGATGGAAGGAGAGGCAGCTGGACCACAGCCATTTAGCAGCAGGGCAAGCTGGAAACCGGCCAGGAGCTGTTGGCCGCGTGTCCAGATAAAAATCACCAGGGGAGAGCGGAAGTGGGGCCCAGCGGCAGCCTCCTACCCTCTGAAACCTGGGCCAGTGGCTGTGCTCTGCGGCCCTGGGCTTCCCGGTGAGGAGACTGCCTCTGCCACAGGGCTCCCCACGGGAGCCGACTCGGGGACTCCCTCTTGCTTTTCCTCCAGGCGCCCTCTCTTACTTCCTTCCTCCTCTGCCAGTGACGTAGGGCTGCCAGCAACCTTCCTGATTCCTTTGGCGGCAAAATAGGAAGGTTCCTGAAGGAACGGGACCTTGCTGAAGGCCTGGGCTGTGGCAGCTGGCATTGATTGGCCTCCCACTGTGCCCGGCACCGTGCTGGGAGCTCCGTAAGGGCCATCTCACGTGCTCCCCACAGCAGCCTATCAGGGAGGTGATGTGATCCTCATTTTACAGATAAGGAACCTGAAGCTCAGAAAGGGAACGGCCTCCCCCAGGGTCACCCACCTACAAGTGTGACCTGTGCTCCGGCCGCCTCCCATTGGCCCCACGCCAGGCCAGGCAGGCCTGTGCTCTCTGAGCCTCCATTCCCCCTCTAGGAAAATGGAGAGACTGGGGGTGGCTCCCTTGAGCCTGTGACAGTGCCCACAGCCATGCCCTCCTCCGTCCAGGGGCTGACAGGGGGAGGGGCAGCCCCGCCCCCGGGGAGTGGACTTACCCGGCCTCTCTGCCCAGAGATCATCAATTATGAGTTTGACACCAAGGACCTGGTGTGCCTGGGCCTGAGCAGCATCGTTGGCGTCTGGTACCTGCTGAGGAAAGTAAGTAGCCAGGGCCTGAAATGAGGTTCGTGGGGGGCAGGGGGGCACACGAACTGGTCTCACTCCCACCTTCCCCCAGCACTGGATTGCCAACAACCTCTTCGGCTTGGCCTTCTCCCTTAACGGGGTGGAGCTCCTGCACCTGAACAACGTCAGCACCGGCTGCATCCTGCTAGGCGGCCTCTTCATCTACGATGTCTTCTGGGTAAGCTCTCCCTGCTCCCCTCTCTCTGGCCTGGGCAGCGGTCATCTGACGGAGGGCAGCAGCTGTGGCCTGGAAGTCGAGGCCCCAGCGAAGGTCCCTCTGGGCTCGGCTGCCTTCATCCATGACAGAGGAGAGAGCAGGTCCCGGTGCCTGCAGCCCACTCGTCTCTTTCTCACGGTGGCCCTGGCAGGGGTAGTTAATGCTGATCAATGGGCCTGGCACGGGCACTGATGTGTGAAGCAGAGGCTGCTGTTGACCAAACGCTCTGGCTACACACATCCCTGGGCTGAGACCTGCCACACTCACACCGAGAGGCATTGCTGTGGGGTCGTGGGCAGCCTCGTGCAGGTGCCCTCTCTCCAGCCTCAGGCAGCCGCTTCTCTTAAGTGGGTGAGACTGCAGGGGCATCTCTTGGAAGGGCAGAGCCCTGGACCAACAGGGTGCCTGGCCAGGGACGTCACAGGCCCTTTTCCAACACCTTTGAAATGCCCAGAACCAGAACCCCCTGAAGTGTCCCCAGGGCCAGTTTTGGGGACCACCTGCTCAACTTCACATCTGCTCTGGAGCCCCTCCCAGCTCCCTGTCCTCTCCCTGCAGATCTCAGCAGGACATCAAGGCGCCTGGGGTCAGCCATTCTGTCCCTCCCGGCCCCCACCCCCTTCTAGGCGCCTTTCTTCTCCTTCTAGGTATTTGGCACCAATGTAATGGTGACAGTGGCCAGGTCCTTTGAAGCACCAATAAAATGTAAGTGACCACCCCCACATGGGGAGCCCCTTTGCCCCCACCCGAGTGACCCTTCCCCCTGGGGTCCCTGTTCTGGTCATTCCTGTCTGTTAGCTCTCCCCACACACCTGGTCTTCCTCCAAGCTCTCCTGCGTCTCCAGCCTCCTTTCCTTGTCGTCATTGGTTCATCTGGCCGTGTTCACACCCAGCCACCTGCCCAAACCCTGGCCTCTAGGCACTTGCTCACAGTGCAGTGTGCTGTGGGGTGGGCTGGAGTGGAAGCCAGCATAGAGAGGGGTCTCACGCACCTGTGGCGGGCACGCAGGGGCACTCCAGAGACCTGCAGCTCCTCACTGACCCCTTTAATGCCAGCAGTTGGGCACCATCTCCCATGTGTCTCACACTGCCTGGTCGTGTTCTTCCTGTATCCATCATTTATAAATATTAGAAAATCCAGCTACAAGCATCATTAAACAATGTGGACATTTTGTTAATGCTCACTATAGCAAGCCCAGTGGGAGAGCGCCTCGGGGTTGGGTTAATGACCCCGGTGGAGTCGCCAAGAGCCAGGTGACTTCAGTCCTCCCTCCCCACCGTTCTCAGCATGCCCGCCTGTCCCTTAAGCTCATCCCTTCATGGTCCCAAGGAGGCTGCCACAGTTCCCAGTGTGGATCCCCCACACAGCCATGTGCAGAGGCAGAAAGGGGGAATTTTGTCTCTCCTTCATCAAAGAGGAATGTTTTCCCCAAATCGGCCCTGCAGCTTCCCTTATATTTCACTGGCCAGAATTGGGTCACAGGCCCAAATCCAAACCAGTCATCAGCAAGGGGGATAAGAGAAAGCATGGTTAGCTTAGAGTTTAAGCCTTAGACTGCTCAAGAGTCACCTCCGGGGTCAGGAGACCCACACTGGGGGCTGCGCCAGGCATGACAGCAGGTGCAGGGGAGGGTGCCGCTGGGAAGGCACGAACAGTGAGGGCTCCATGGAAGCATTGGCTCCGCAGTCAGGGTGAAGCCGGCCTCAGAGAGTCAATTAAGAGCTGTCTTTCCCACAGTCATTCTCCACTACTGCAGACAGGACATCTCCATGAGCCAGAGCAGGAAGCATGGCCACACACTGCTCCTCAATGCCCTGGTCCCAGCTCAGGGACCCGAGGAAAACCAGTATCTCCCAGCTTTAACTTGAGTAAATGTATGCAGCCTGCCCTGGCCCCTGAGCCAGGCACTCCTGCTGGGGAGATGGAGGGTCAGGGGGACAGGCCACTGCTCTCCTGGAGGTATTTTAGTTAGCAGCCTTCCAGAACCAAGGGTGTCCAGTGGGGACGTTCCCCAGAGAAGCTCCCCACATGCTTTGATGGATGAACCAGCCAAAGTGTCGGGAAAGGATTTCCTGCATCATGAAGGAGGAATGTGCCTTTACCAGGCATGCAGGGGCAGTGTGGGCATTTGCAAGGTTGGTGAGCACAGCTTCAGCGAAGGGCTGGAGACAGGAACTGCATGGAGGGCCCTGGGAGCGAGTGTGATGTGTTAGGGGAGCAGCAGGAAAGAGGCCAGATTTGGGGAAGGCAAGGATATCATGCCAGGGACTTGGACACTGCTCAGTAGGGGAAATATGACAGTTGAGCGGGGGTACGGCTATCCTGTTTGGTCTCTGGTGCTTAGAGTCTGGTTTTCTGGCTGGGGACGGCCGGCTCCTCCTCTGCTGGGAGTGGCGCTCAGAGGCAGTATCGCAGAGGGTTGCCTGCACATATGCTGAAGTCAGGCTGCCTGGACTTGAATCCCAGATCTGACGGATGCTCGCTGTGAGACCTTAGGGAAGAGACTGCCCCTTTGTGGGCCCTGGTTTCCACATCTGCCACTCAGAATTGGATGGTACCAGGACTGAGATTGAATGGGGAGATCTGTACATCATCATAACTGCGTTCAAAGCAGGACGAAGTCCGCAGGGAGGGAAGGGCGTCTGTACGTTTATCAGGGGAGCACAAGCTTACCCACAACCCCCAGCGTGCCTCTGCCTATGGATCATTGCCCAGAGCTGGGTCACTTGACCTCCCGGCCCCCACCCCCGCCTCCCTCAGCAGCAAGGGAAGTCGGGAATTCAAGGACCAGGATTGTCCTGATCATCTTGGCCTTACAGCACACACTTGATCCATCACCTGGAAAGGTTGCCCCACCCAAAGTCAGGACTGGGTTAGTAAAGAAGGCATGAGGTAGCAGTTAACAATGTGCCAATCATCTAATTCTCTCCACAACCCTATGGACTCAGTTCTGTTGTCACGCCCATTTCACAGGTGAGGAAACTAAGGCAGAGAGCCGTTAGGTAACCTGTGCAAAGTCACACATCAGAGCCAGGATTCTGACCCTGAAGCTCACGCCTAACTGCTCTGCTCTCAAGGCCTGAGGATAAAATCCAGTTACAGCCGCCTCTAGCCATAGCTGGACATGGGGGGAGGGGGCGTGTCTCAGTCTGTTTATCCAGAGAAGCCCGCAGAGGGATTTCTGAGTGAGGCTTTCAGCAAAGAGTGTGTGGGCGTGTGACCTTTTCTCCCTCAGCAGATGCCGTAGAGCCTAGAGCCCAGGTTCCCCTGCTTTAGAACAAAAACCCCACTGCCCCTGCCCGGTCGCAGTGAGACGGAAAGCCTGTCACATCTCAGCACTGCGTGGGCTCTTTTATCTGCTTGGCCTAGGGTCAGTCCCATTTAACCAAGGGTTCCATTGCTGTGTGACTCCGTGAGGGCATTAGGCCTTTGACCAGAGGATCCTAGAGTCTTCCCTGCTCTGACCAGCTGTGGTCTCAGATAAAGACATTGCCCATCAGCCCGTCAGCATCCTCTCATCCCCACCCCCTCCGCCCCCCACCCCCAACCCAGAATGCAGGTGTGTGAGCTTCCCACAGCAGAGGTGGGCTGGGAGTCGGTGAGCTGGGCCAGCACCAACTCCTCGCCTCCCTGCCTCCCCTACAGTGGTGTTTCCCCAGGACCTGCTGGAGAGGGGCCTCGAAGCAAACAACTTCGCCATGCTGGGACTCGGTGACATCGTCATCCCAGGTGACCGGGCGGGGGGAGGGGAGGGCTCCCTGGACCGGGGAGGAACGCTGTGAAACAGGCAGCCTTCCCCAGTGGGAAAGAGGAGAAAGGTGATTCAGCTCAGGGCTTGGTGAAGGAATCCACCCCACACACATGATCGAGCACCAGGCGGGTGCCAGGCCCTGGCTGGGCACTGGAGGGACAGCAGGGCCAAGAGCGTCCTCACTGAGCTGGCTTGGTGGGCGGATGTCACTCAGGAACTACAGAAATAGGCGTGTGTGACAGACTGGAGTGCACGGAAAGGCACATTTCATGACAGTCGTGAAAGGAGCTGACCCCTCACACACCCACACATCACACTCCCCTCACCAGTGTTTGCAGGCATTACAGAGGCGCTGGGAGGGCTCCAGGCAGAACATGCCTGTGTTGCTCAATGGTTAGAGCATCAGCCCCCTCACTGAAGGGTTGAGGGTTCAATTCCTGGTCAATGGCACGAACCTGGGTTGCAGGTTCAATCCCTGGCCCTGGTCGGGGCACATGTGGGAGGCAACGGATCAACGCGTCTCTGTCACATTTATGTTTCTCTGTCTCCCTCGCCCTCTCCCTCCCCACCTCCCTTCCCTTCCACTCTAAAAATGGGGGAAATATCTTGGGTGAGGGTTAACAGCAACAAAAAAGAAAGAGACTGTGGGCAAAGCTGAGCTGCCATTCTGAGGGCAGGGGTAGCGGCTAAGGTCTGGATGTGTGTCTGCAGATCTGGGCCTGGTGACAGCCAAACGGCATACTTGTTCTCCTAGTCCCGGGGGGTTAGAAGTATCCCAGTGCTTAATACGAGAAAAGTTTGCAACAAATTAAAAGCCTATTTATTTTCCACTGCGGAGAGTAATAGCAGTGCTGGTAACCTGGGATGCACAGGTACTTCTGTGGTGATACTTTCATTTTGTGACACATCTGTCGGCGGGGCAGCGGCTTTCTCTCTCAGGCCAATGAGGGAAGTGAGGGGGCTCCCCTACTTCACACACTAGCCAGCAACAGGGCTGGGGCTGAGACCAGCTCTGTCTGACAGCAGAATCGGTGACACCGTCAGGGCTGCTGTTAAAACAGTCATTGCAGCAGTGAGACCATCACAGCAGCTGTCGTTTCTCAAGCACTGTGCTCCGTGCTTTTCATTCATTGCCTTTGCTGCTCCAGCAGCCCGATGAGATAGAAGGCGTTTTCATTTTACCAATGAAATTTTGGTTCGGGGAGTCTTGCCTATGGCTTGGGAGCAGGGGGCGGGGGGGGCGGGGGGGGGGTCTTGAACCCAGGTGTCTCCACAACGGGCAGTGCTGTGAGGCAGGGAGACGTCCCCCCCGGGACGAGGCAGCTCCCTTAGAGAACTGAGTCCGGCGCGCACTCAGCTCACGGCAGCATGGCCTTCACGGGCTCCCACACGGACTTCCCCAGTGTCCGTGCTGGCTGTAATCTGGGCGTGCGGCCCGCACGGGAGGGCCATCTCGGCGTTTCTGTGTGTGCCCACAGGTACCTGCCTTTCAGCAGTCACAGTAACGGGAGCCGATTGGACCCACAGAGCCCGGTGACAGTCAAAGAGCAGGTCGCTGGATTGTTTTGAGGACCAGATGCATTAGGAGTAGTGAAAGCTCTTGGCAAAGCTCTGACCCCGGTTCAGTTGGGGAACAGTTGCAGAACCCGGCCGCCAGGGGGCACTGAGGTCCCCACTTTGCTTACAGAAAGGCAGCGTTTGCTCTCTACCCACCAACTCCCTACTCACAGTCTACAAATGGGGACCAGCTCATTCCCTCTTTAAAGTTAAATATATGTTGTCGGTCGGTGCCTCTGATCAACAAAGAATGTTTTGGTTCCTGAGAGGTTGCTCTCAACTAAATGAGATTCAACCCTTGCCCTGTCTGAGCCCGAAGACCGGTCAGGGAGACAGACAGGCTGGTGTGGGGTGTGTTCAGCATGCAGAGGCTGGGCCGTGTGTCCTGGGACTTCAGGGTGTCTGGGATGGGTTTTAAAGTACAAATGGAAGCTCAGTGGATGGACAGAGCTCCCCATCCTCGCCTGAGTTCCCACGGAGCCTCCCGTGATCTCCTTGCTTCTCCTCTCCCTGCAGCCGGCGCAGGGCCTTTTTCTAAATATGCTTCGTTGTTCTCCCACTTGGAACTCTCCAGTGTGCTTCCTTGCTCAGCATAGAGACCCAGCTCCTCATGCCCCTGGGCCCTGCATGGCTGGTCTGTCCCCTGCATCTCCTGCTCTGGGCTGCAGCCTTACTGCTGTCCTTGACCTCTGCCACAGCCCCTGAGCCTTCTTTCCTCAGGATCTTTGCACATGTTGTCCCCTCTCCCTGGCAAATGTCACTTCCTCAAAGAACTCCACCCCCACCACCACCACCACCACCCTCCCCTGAGCCTGGGTCTCATCTTGATACACCTTCCCTGGGGCAGGACGCGCCCTCTCACTGTTCTGATCTTACATCGGCTCTGGTTCTGGGCGAGCAGAGTGTGTACCCCGTGTCCCCTGGCTGAACTCGGGTGCAGTGGTTTGCTTACCCTCCTGTTGCCTGTGGTGCCTGGTTCTAGCAGCCCTCGATGAACATTGGGCGCAGGAGCCAGTGTGGCGCAGCACGGAGCTCGAGGTGCCAGGTCCGTGTGGTCCCAGCCAAAGCCAAGTCCTGGGCCTTCTCGTGGTTCTAGGTGGCCTGATGGCAGGGAGACAGGATTTCTGCTGGCAGTTGGCGTATTGGCCACTCCCTGCGTCCCAGTGATCGCTCTGTGACGGGACACCAGGTCGGGGACCCAGTTATGTGTTAGTTCCTCCCTGGCCAAGCCAAAGGGCTCCAGCTCTGAGGTGCTGGCTTCCCCGCCACTGCCTAACCCTGGCTTCCTCCCGACAGGAATCTTCATTGCCTTGCTGCTGCGTTTTGACATCAGGTAAGCACCTTAGGACCCTAACCATCCAGCTCCGTGAGTGAGGGGCCTTCCCCTAGCGGGGTTCTCCACTGCCTTCCAGGAGCCCAGAGACGGGACCTCAGGGGACCAGACCCTCCATCCCCCCAGCAGCTGGAGCAGTTCTGATTTTATCTGCATTTTGCATTTTGAGGTTCTAAGTGTTCAAAGAACCTGTGACAAAAAAAAAAAAGTTAAGTATCACAGGCCAAAGGATTTAAACCCATAGTGCTTTCTCCTGCTGGGACTTTGGCAAGTGGCCTGACCTTTAAAGCTAAGGTTCTTCATCCTTAGGTTAGTGGTGAACAAGTTTCTGCCTCAGGATCGCAGATCTGGAGAGCGCTGAGCACAGTCTGACCTCGGGAGCTCCCAGGAAGATCTAGCTGCAGTCAGCCCTCGAGTTTCTTATCAGCCTGGGGCAGGTCGCCATGGCCCAGCTGCTCCGGCTGTCCCCACCCTCACCTTCTCAGACTTTTTCAGTCCATTGTAGGAAGGGAGCACAGGGGGAGGAAAGGGCCAGCTTGAGTCACCAGTTAAAGCACAGGGAAGGTCGCGCTTGAGTTAATACTGCCCCTGGCCAGCAGGTGGCATTCGGTCACCCAGGGGGGAGCTTGCAGTGTGTACCCTTAATTTTGAGGTGCTTTATACCCAATATTGCAAAAGCAGTAATTGTGTTAACAGTGGTCATGAGAAACTCAGTACCAGCGTCACTGAAATCCAGTTTGCATGCGAAACTTAACCTTCCCCACTCGCATACATCTGGCTGTTTGTGTAGTGCCACCACAGACTTACAGCCAGCCTTTGGAAAGGGCCAGTTTGTAAGTTGGGGCACGTCTGTGTCAGCCAGCCACTCTTGGCTGTTCAGAGGTGACATAAAGAGAAACCCACAAAAGTCCCTGGACTGTTTGCTGGAGACGCACATTCAGCTGCCAGCATCCTCAGATCTCCTAGCCTGGACTTGAGGATAAGCCCAATAGAGCTGGTTCCAGAGTTTGTGTAACATTCCCAAAGGGAGTCAGTTGCTCCCCAGGCCTCCAAACAGAGTGGCTGTCAATTTACTCGCAGCTCAAGGCTTAGAAGCCGCCAAGGCAAGGAGAGAAGGGGGTCAGAAGTTCTCGTTCATTTCGCAGACGTTACCAGGCCTTGTCCCAAGTGCTGGTGACATGCAGAGGTCACAAGCTGGCATTGGAAAGGAAAGTCATGTCATGGCAATGCCAGGCTGCTTGTGATTCAGCTGTTCTGAAGCTGATCTTGAATGAATCACCTCCAGGAAGCCACTGGCATTTTATCTATGCAGGCAGCATCTATTACTCACAACAGGGAACTGAATTATTATGTGCCCTGCACTTAAAATAGCTTTACAGTTTCTCTAAAAGCATGGCCCACCTGTATCAGATTCCCCTGGGTTTTTCAAAATGCTGATTCCAGGACCTTGCCCCAGACCTATTAGATCAGACTCCCTGGTCATTGGACCTAGAACTCTTGTGGTGTGTTTTTTTTTTTTTACCAGGTTTCCAGGTGATTTTTGTGCCGGCTAGAATCTTAAGCCACTGTCCTATAGCATTTGATATTCACAACCATCAGGGAGATGGATTGTGGTAGGTAGATCCCCATTTTGCAGATGAGTAGACTGAGGCTGAGAGAAGGAAAGTGGCTTGTCCAAAGACACAGTTGGAGCAGTTCCAGCGTGTGTGCCCACTTCTGGACTGTCCTAGCCCAGAGCTCTCAGCCACCCCAACGCCTCCAGGGTCTTCCCAGCTCCTCTCTCAGAGGGATGCTGCATCTAACACTCCCTCCTTCCGTCCTTTCCCGAAGCTTGAAGAAGAACACCCACACCTACTTCTACACCAGCTTTGCGGCCTATATCTTCGGCCTGGGCCTTACCATCTTCATCATGCACATCTTTAAGCACGCCCAGGTGAGCAGGGCTGCCCTCAGTGTATCGGGAATGCTTCACGCAGGTAACAGGGCCGTCATAGGGGGTACTTGTCGTATACAGAGGTGGGCGGTAGCCATTGCTGTCAGAGCAAGCGTGTCTGATTCTCCACCTTTCACTCGTGGTTCTTGCCTCTGCTTCAGGCAGCACACACATTGGTGGTCAGGAGGAGGAAAAACCTGTTTGCCTTCATCAGAAGGGCAACACCTTCCCCAGAACCTTCCCAGAAGACTTGCCCACATCTCATGGACCAGATCCATGTCACGTGGCCCCAGCTGCAGGGAGTCTGAGAGTGGGTGTGACTCAGCCTCAGTAGCAGGGAGACAGAAGAATGGGGTTGGGGTGCATGTTGGGTGTGTCAGCCCAGTGCCCGCCCTGCCAGATGAGTGATAGGGTATTGGGGGTCCCCTCCCTCACTCCCCAAGCTGGCCAGGCTCTGCCTCTTTGTCCCACCAAAATGGGTACTGAGTTGCCACAGAGTGAACCAGGGTGGGGTGGGAGCTGGAGCCATTGTCAGTGTGCCCTGAAGAGGGGGAGACAATGCAAGCAGACAGAATTGCTCTTTACTGGAAACGGAGCACTTCTGTGTGCCCGGCTCTTCTCGGCACTGCCCGAGGTTCATTGTGAACAGACGAAACGAGTTCAGGTGCCAGACGGCAAGTATGTGGGGGAGCTGAGATTCAAACCTGTGTCACGGGGACACCAAGCCCAGGCTCAGCCCCAGGCTCTGGGAAGGGCAGTGTGGAAAGGAGCTAAGGGAGCCCTGATGGAGGTCTAGAACCCACCCTCTGTGGTTGTGGGACGCCGGCAGGTTGCTGAACTTATTCTTGATTTTCCTCATAGGTGGATAAAAACAAAACGGGGGTAAATAGTAGTAGCCGCCTTGGAGTTGCTTGAAGTTAAATGAGTTAATATGAGTAACGTGCTCAGAATCCTGCCTGGCCCACATTGTACTAGCTGTCATTGCTGTTCCCCGCCTCCCTGGCCCTCCTGGGCACCAGCCAGGAACTTTGTTGAGCAGTTACTCTGTGCCAGGCACTCTAAACCCTTTCGCTCATTCACTTGTTTAACTGTTACAGTATTTAGTATCTACAGTGTGCGTGAAGTAGATACTAGTATTGTTATACAGAAGGGCCACGGCCCTCTACCCCGTAGGTGAAGAAACCCAGACCCAGTGCAGAGCCATCTCTCATCTCTTCTGCTCTAAACAGCCTCGGGTCAGTCAAGCTGAGAGTGACCTACTCTTGGCAAGGAGGCTGCAGAGAGTGATTGAACCTGGATTGGGGAAGGAGCTTGGGTGTCTCTTCTGCTCTCAGACCTTAGATTCCAAGCCCAGAGCCATTCCGCCGGCGGCCACCAGGTGGCAGGCTTGCCTTCTGCCTTGGCTAGAGGATTCCATTGGGAGCTCTCACACAGCTGAGCAGAGGCAGGAGACGTGTTCTTCTCTTTGTGGGGGACACTGTAGCCCAGACAGAAAAGACGACTTTCCTGGGTCACACAGCAAGTCAAGCTGGGCCCCAGCTGGAACCCTGGACTTTTGTCCCCTAGGCCCAGGCCTGTACTACTCCCCAGCAGCAGCCCAGCCGTTCTCCCCAGTCATCCATGTGGGCATCGCCCTAAAAATCTTGAGAAAGGGATCCAGGACATAAGGGGCCTGTTCTGTGAGTCTCTCTCTCTCTCTCCCAGACACAGGCAGTCCCAATGCCAGCGGTCCCCTAGGTAGGGGTGTCCTCTGCCTATGCCGTCTTCAACCCACTGAACCGCTACCAAAAAGCCACACTAAGCCATGGGTCTAGGCGCCTTCTAGAAAGGCCCTTGGAGATGATCGGTGACCTCATTGTACAGAGAGAGGGGTGTGGTTTAGCTGTGGTCACATAGCAAAGCCAAGATGGATGAAAAGCCAGGAGTCCTAACCCCTGCTCACCGCCCTGAGCTGCTTGTACATCTAGCCTCTTCAGCACTGACTATTTGGAGAGGTTCCCTGGTGCCTTGAGAGGAAAGGAAATAGTAGGCTTGTTCTCCTGATAATCTCGAACTCCCTGCCTCCCAAAGGAGCCACTCCCGTCGGCTCTGAGTCCTGCTTTAGCTGCCTCACACGTTCTGGCGTAGACCTTTGTCATTGTGATTTCTATTGCTCTTGGCCCAAAGCCTAGCTCATAGCAGAGACCTGCTACAGTGGGAGAAGCTCAGCTTCCCAGGTTCAAATCCAAGCTCACCCTCTCATAGACACCTGTGTTAACTTGGGCAAGTCATTGCTTCCGTCTGAACCTCAGTAGCATCGTCTATAAAACTCAGATCCTAATATTTATGGTGTTATTAGATTCAAGGATAATGTAATTGTGAAGTGTGTGTGGTTCGCAGCCCACCCATGAAGGTTGCCAAAAAATGGTCTGAAGGTCAGACTCCCAAGGCTGTGGAGCCCTGTTCTCTGGTGAGGGGCCGGCTTGGTTTTAGAAAGGATGTTCCCTCACCCAGTCATCTCCCAGCACCTCCTAACTGTGAGCATCCAGGAAGACACCATTTGCTTAGTACTTGCCAGGGCCTCTTCTGGGTGCCAGCAATCCAGCCATGAGCAGGCAGCTGTGGAGACTCCAGGGGCCCCTGAGAGTGTCCAACAGGAGGACCTGACCATGCGAGGGAAGGCTTCCCCGTGGAGGTAACAGCTGAGCTGAGCACTGAAGGAGAGATCTAGGCAAAGGGGGAAGAGCAGCAGCTATACACACAGAGGTCCTGAGGCTGGAGGTGATGGTGAGGACTGGAATGAGGCCAGTGTGGCCGGAGTGGGACAGGGCAGGCGAAGGTGGAGAAGGAAGAAGGGAGCATAGCGGGCCATGGGGAGTTGAACAGTAGAATGACATCCAACTTTCAGATGCTGCAGGGGAAAGAATGGCTTGAGTGTCTAGTATGCCCAATACTCAGTCCCCGTTTACTATTTAGACCTCTGAGGCCTCGACTGTCCCCCCCCCTCCTCCCAAAGCATCAGCCTTCTATGCCCAGGCGGACACTCACAGGGGATGAGGAGATGGGCTGGGAGGCCTGAGTTCAGTGTGCACAGTAGGTGTTCCATGAACAAGGGCTCTTAGAATAATTGTCATCTTCCAACCCAGGTTCCCCTGGAGTCTCAGTACAGGCCACAGCAAGTGCTCGCCCACAGCAGCTGTGTCACCGTCATCATCTTGTTACTGAAGCAGCGTCTCCTGGAGCATGTGCCCAAAATGCAAACCCCTAGGCCCTGGCCAGCGGCTCGGGTGGTTGGGACGTTGTCCCTGTACTCAAGGGTTGCGGGTTCGATTCCTAGTCAGGGTGCATCCGGGAGGCAACCAAGCAATGTTTTTCTCTCACATCGATCTTTCTCTCCCTCTCCTTTCTTCTCTCTCTAAAATCAATAAAAACATATCCTCAAGTGAGGATTTAATTATACATTTTTTAAAATATATTTTATTGATTTTTTACAGAGAGGAAGGGAGAGGAATAGAGAGTTAGAAACATCGATGAAAGAGAAACAGCAATCAGCTGCCTCCTGCACACCCCCTACTGGGGATGTGCCCGCAACCAAGGCCCATGCCCTTGACCGGAATCGAACCTGGGACCTTTCAGTCCACAGGCCGACGCTCTATCCACTGAGCCAAACTGGTTAGGGCTAATTATACATATTAAATATACTATTTGATTGTTTAATTATATTAATTAAATATTTAATTAATTTCATTAAACCTAGGGAAGGAGGGCCTCTGGAAATAGGACCAACCAAGAGGTTACATGTTTGAACTTAAAGTCCTAGGTGATTGGGATGCTGTCAGCCAGGCTCCGGGCACCCTTCGAGCCCTGCGTACTTGAGTTTCTTGCCTTCCCTCCTAGGGAGGAGCCGCCCTAGTCCAGGAGTCAGGAGCCCAGATTTAGGCCCAGACACTGACTGGCTCTGTGAACCTGGGCAGTAGCTGTCCCTGTCATGCCAAGGAAAGGGTGCGTGGCCCTGAGAAGGTATCCTGCCCAGCATTGCCTCACAGCCTATATCCTCTTGCAGCCTGCCCTCCTGTACTTGGTCCCCGCCTGCATCGGCTTTCCTGTCCTGGTGGCACTGGCTAAGGGAGAAGTGACAGAGATGTTCAGGTAAGGGGCAGGGAGCAGACGTTTGCACAGGTGCACCTGCAGGCAGCCAGTGGAGCTGTTTGTACACGTCTCCAGGGGAACATTGTTCCCACCACCAGCCCCACCCCTCGCCCTTTCCACCAGCAGGTGGGTGCCTGGCCTGTGGGCACCGCAAGAGCCTTTCTGTGGGCCGGAGCCAGGAGAGGGCAGGCCTCGGGGCTCTCCAGACAGCTCCCACAGCCAAAGGCCAGCTGCTCGTGAGAAGGGACTGGCTGGTGTAGGATTTCCCCCCCAGGCTGCCTCACTGTCAGGAGTCCTGAGTTCCCACGGACTGTGCCGTGCCACCTGTGCTGTGCCACCGTGTGACTCTGGGCATGTCCTTCCCCTCCCCGGGCCTCGGTCGTCACATAGGACTATTAGGGAGGCTGCCGTGTGGTGGCAAGTACCCCAGATTAGAAGTCAAGTGTCAGTCCCCGTTCAGCCGCCCCTGTAGCTGTCACCCACAGCTAGCTGGGTTCTCAGTCACATCTGCACACCAGCCAGGCCCATGCACAGCCCCACCCACACCCCCAGGCCTGCGTGACTCCAACAGGTGTCTGCTCCTCAGCACCACTGACCCCGCCTGCCAGGGACCCAGAAATAGCTGCCAGCTGCGATCGGAGCTGCCCACTCGGGCCTTCCACCCAGCTCCACCTGCCAGCCTCTACGTTGTCCCTCGAGCGCCTGCCAGGGCCTTCTGTGCACCTGGCTGCCTCCAAGGGAGCCTGTGACTCACCCCTCCCCCGTACCTGCCCTGCCTAGAAGCCCCAGGCTCCAGCCTGCCTGCTCTTATCTCTTGTTCTGGTAAAGTCTATGGACTCTTGAGACAAGACTGCAGGTGAACTTGGGAACAGATCAGGGTGCTTTGGGGGCAGAGGTGGGACCTGACCTCTGAGCAGAACACCTGCCCTCATCCTCTGGCTCTTGTCCAGTCTCAGCCCCCACCCACCCCTTGGGTAACCTCTCCGGTCCCAGTCCTGTTGTACCCTCATGGAGTCAAGCTCTGAACGCCCCCAGCTAGAACAGAGGGGCCCCTTCACTCATTGGACTTGATTTCCCTAAATGTTCCACACAGAGGCATCCAGCCCTCCCTTCCCAGCCCCACCCCACAGGAGGTTCTTAGATTGAGGTGGAAAAGTAGGTGGTCTCTCTCTTCTCTTTCTGTCCAACTCTCTCCCTAATTCTCCACCTTATCCTTTGTTTTACTTTTCACTTTATTGTTATGCCCCCCTTTTTTTCATTCATTCATTTACTTTCCAATAGGTAACAAAATTCCCTGACTGAGAGGGACAACACCCTCAATGCCCCAGACACCCCACAGGCCAGCTCTGTCACAGTGTGTCTACACTCAGACACCCTTGCACCTTAGAGCAAGTACGGGTACGTGTTCCTGCACAGATGGTGGCATTCTCGGAGCACCTGCATCTTGATTTTTCACCCAGCAGCAGATCTGAGAATTGTTTCCACCAGCCCGTGGACGTCTAGTATCCCCTTGTATCAGTACATTTTTCTTTTTTATTCTCCAAGTAATAGCGGCTTCTGTCCAGAGAAGCTGAACGTGCAGAGGGAGGTAAAAGAAAGACACAGTTGTGCTCGCTGCTCCTGGGAAGAGAAGGCTCTGTCCTCCGCTAGTCTTTTCCTCGCCATCTCTCTTTTCTGTCTGTCTGTCTCTCACAGCTACGAGTCCTCAGCGGAAATCCTGCCTCATACCCCGAGGCTCACCCACTTCCCCACCATCTCGGGCTCCCCAGCCAGTCTGGCCGACTCCATGCAGCAGAAGCTAGCTGGCCCTCACCGCCGGCGCCCGCAGAATCCCAGCGCCATGTAATGCCCAGCGGGTGCCCACCTGCCCGCTTCCCCCCACTGCCCCAGGGCCCAAGGTAGGGCAGACACCCCAGCCCCAGTGAGTGGGGTAGGGAGCATTGCCAGGGGCCGGAGGCTGCTCCTCCACAGCCATCAGGCAGTCCCTGCACCCAGCTGTGGGGCCAGGGACCGGGCAGCCCGAACCTCGGTGTCCTCACCGAGAACGCGGGGCTCTGGAGAGAGTGGGTGTCAACACCTCCGTCATACAGTAGTAGATACTGTTACTACTCGCTGTGCAGAATCTTGGGCAAGTCACTTTCTCCTTTCAAAGCCTCTTTCTTCATCTGTAAGTGGGCATATTCCTGCCTCAGGGGGTGATCTAGTGAGGAAATGTGGGCATTGTCCTTGGCATGAACTCAGTTGCTCAATAAGTGGAGCCCATAGTAAGAGTTAAGCCAGGGTATCCGCCTTCGAGAGTGGCGCCTTGCCACTTGCCAGTAGAGCAGCCCTCTGCCCGCTCGCACCCCTGGGGCTGAGTTCTTTGACTTCTGCCATGTGGCCTGGGAGTCAGCCATCTCCCAGAGCCGCATCCTGGCTGCCCCTTTGTTTCCCCACTGTCTCCAGCAGAAGGTTCAAGAAGCTTAAAGTTGGTTCACACAAGCCCAACCACTCCTCCATTTGCCACTGCCCTTGCCACCTCTTGGCACCACTGGGCACTGGAAAGCAGAGCTGCCTGTCTGGGAAGGGCACAGAGCGGGCGGGCCAAGCACTGGAGGAGGCTGGGCAGTGGAGAGAGGGCTGGCATTCCTCGTGAGCCCCGGGTTTTGGGGGGCTGGCGGGGCACAAGGATTCTTCTCTCCCTCACCTCTAAGTGTGTTTTTATTGTTTTGCTTTTTGTCAGTTATGAAGAGTCAAATCCTAAGGATCCAGCAGCTGTGACAGAATCCAAAGAGGGAGCGGAGGCGTCAGCATCAGAGGGGCTGGAGAAGAAAGAGAAATGATGTGCTGGTGCCTGACCCTCGAGGGCTGGGCCAGGCAGGCGGAGATGGACCAGGCAGGCGGGGCTGGGCCAGGCAGGCGCACGCAGCCAGAGGGTGCCCCAAGGAGCGCGGGGCAGCAGGGCCCTGCAGTGCCGCCTCTGTGGCCTGGTTCCCCTTCCCCTCGGCTGGCCTTCCTCTGCCCCTCCCTATCACCTGCAGGCAAAGGAAGCCCCCAGCGCCCCCTCTGCCCCAGGTGCCAGGTGGGAAAATGGGTCTGATTTTTAGATTTTTGTATCGTGAACTGACTGCCTCACATTAAAAACTCATCCCGTTGCCCACGCAGACCCCTGCGCTCCTAGCATCTTACAGTGGGTCTACTAGCTCTCTCTCCCACCCAGAAACTGACCTGTAAGCCCCTTCTTGGGGATTGGACTGATGCAAAGGGGGGGGGGGGGGCGTGCCCTGACCTCTGGGCCCCTCTGTCCCATCCCAGATGCCTACCCAGTCCTGGCTCCGAACCCCACGGATGCCATGTGGCCAGCAGAGGGGGCCCACGAGCCCTCCTTCCACTAGCCATCCGGTTTTCCTCACCACTGTCCTCGCACTAGGGGGCAGGGGCAGCAAGCAGGATAGACGGGTGCTGGACGTTTCACCTGCCACCCACCCAGCCCATCAAGGGAAGTGGAGGGTTGGCACCAGAAGGCTGACCTCGCTCAGCGAAGGGACCAGTATCTGTAAAGTGGAGAAATGGGCAGGGCCTCGTGGTCCCCAGGGAAGAGTTGTTTTTTTAATTCTTTTTAAATATATTTTTATCGATTTCAGAGAGGAAGGGAGAGGGAGAGATAGAAACATCAGTGATGAAAGAGAATCATTGATTGGCTGCCTCCTGTACGCCACACACTGGAGGCCGAGCCCACAACCTGGGCATGTGCCCCGACCAGGAATCCAACCGTGACTTCCTGGTTCATAGGTTGACGCTCAACCACTGAGCCACACCGGCCGGGCCAGAACCAGCGTCCCTGGTCCCAGGGTGGACCCGGCCTCATCTGGAGAGCAGGGCCCGGCGCTGCCCTTCCGGGGCTCTTCCCGAAATGACTCCCGCGGGGCCAGAGGAGCCTGAGTCTCGGAGCGACCCACTTCCCACAGCGATGCTGGTCACAACACAGGGCCAGAGCCGCTAGAGAAACGGGGGACTGGGCCCAGCGCCTGGGGGCATCCGGGCCCAAGAGCCGCAGCTCCCGGGCACCGGGCCTTCCATGGCCTGCAGGAAACCCCGCGGACTCTCCGCCCGCCTGGAGGGGGGTCACAGAACCTGAGAGGAGGGGGTGCCACTGGGCAGACTCGTCCTCCGAAGTGCCTGAGCGGGGGCAGCGCCTCCCCTCCGGGCCTGGTCACTGGCGGTGTGCCGGCACCTCCGGGCCGTCTCTCCAGCCTCTCTGGGCCGAGGACTCGATGGGAGAAGCCAGGGTAGGAGGTCTCGGGCTTGTCCTGGCCAGGGGGTCCCTTTCAGGGGCTTCTCGGCCCTCTCCCGACTCCAGCCGCCTCCGGAGGGAGGGAAGGCCGTGTGGTCCTGGAACAAGGCCCCTCTGAGGGCGGCGTTCGGGGCAGGCGGCCCAGGCACACAGTGCGGCTGGCGCTGCGGCCGGGCCCACAAAGGCCTCATTGAGTCACCGCCGGCCCCCGGCGGAGGCTGAGGTGGCGGTGGCGCCGGGCGCCCGCCACCTAATGACCATCCTGGCCGGGCCAGATGTTCCACAGACCTCGGCAGCGGCCGCCCCGGCCCGCCCGGCCAGCCGGCACCGCAGAGGCCACTCTAATTCCAATTAACCAGCTTCAGCTGAGCAAACAGCGGGCAGCGGTGGCCCAGCCTGGGCGGTAGGCCCGGCCCGCAGAGCCTCCGAGTCTAGACTCCAGATGTGAGCTGCCACCGCCAGAGTCCCGTGGAAAAATGGCACCCGCTGGGCACGGGGTGGGCCTGCTCCCGAGCAGCAGGGGCGGGTGTCGGGCGGGGCCCTGGGCAGGCCCGGCTCCCGCCTCACCCCAGGTGGGGGCGGGTTCTTGGGAAAAGGCTCCGGAACCCCGCGTCCTGCCCTGGTGGGTGAGGCCCCCCGCTCCGTGGCCTCGGTCTCCGCTAACTGCAGTGACGGGAGGAGTCTGCGGGGGCAGACCGCGTGTCCAGCATCGAGCTGTGTATTTCAGAAATGTTACTGTTGCGACCCTGGGAGGCAGGTGCCATCAGGGTCACGGAGACGGGAGACTGAAGCGGAGACATTGAGCGCCCAGCGGGGATGGGAACCGAGGCACCGCGACTGATGTTCGCCGGAGGTGCTGTCTGACAGGACGCTGGGCGCTGGGTTCCATTTCCGGGGGCACCTGGGAGAAGAAAGTCCAGTCTGACAGAAGGGCTGGCTGCACGGTGGGACCGGAAGGGGCTGCCCACTGCGTCCTGTTCCCGCAGCCGAGAAATGGAGGAGAGCGTCCCTCCCAGCAGGTCCCCCTTCGGGAGGTGCAGCCTGGAGCCGTCCGGCCGGCCTCAGCACCGGTGTGAGCTGGGCAGCGGGGAGCACGGGGCCAGCGCCCCGCCGGTGCCGCCGGGCGGAGTGGTGATGGGGAGACAGACTTGAAATGGGTGAACAAATGGATAATGTCAACCCCTAGGACAGAAAAGCTGCCCCGGCTCCCACAATCCTGTTTGGGGTCCCTGCGGGGCAAGGCCAGAATCCAGCTGTCCTTGCACAAGGGAGAAAACTGAGTTCCCCCAAAGGGGGCAGACCTGACCGGGGTCGCACACGGCGTGGGCGCCCGCTCTCCCAGAGCTCGGATTCGCTCCAGGTTCCAGGCTGGGCGGTGGGAGGCGGAGGCCGAGGAGGGCGGAGCGGCTGCATCCTGCCCGGGTGCGTCAGGAAGGGCCGAGCGGGAAGGAAGGCACACCCCCTCCCCCGCCGCGGCCACACCTGGGCTCCGCAGGCGGCAGGGGGGCCGGCCCGCGCCCGGCTCCAGCGAGTCTGGGCCGCCTCCCCGCGCCGCCCCGTGGGGGCCGCCAGATGGGCCGGCCGCCCGCCCAGTGGCGCAGGCAGGAAACGCGGCCCGGGCGGCCTGGAACGCGGCCGGAGGGGCGGGAGGGAGGGCGGGGCGGGGCCAGGTTTGGCCACGCCCCTTGGGGGAGGGGCCACGGCCGCTCGCAGAGACCGACCGCGTAGCCGTCTGAGCCTTGCAGTCTGGCTCTGCCTCTCGCCCTGGGTTTCCTGGCCTGCCCCCTCCCTCTCTGGGCCCCAGTTCCCCACCGGGAAAACCGGGCTGGTTATCATTCTGGGGCTTCAGAGCGGTTTTCCCCTCTGTGTCTTGGTTTTCATACCCGGGAAATGGCTCCCGCGATGAGCCGTCTCCAGCACCCAGCCGAGCGCCCAAAAGATGAGGGCACTCAACATCAGCTGAATGATTTGTTGAATGTCCCAAGGCTGGGACAGTCCTGGGGACCTGGCACACAGTAGGCACTTCATAAGTGGACACGCTCACGTTGTCTCGGGTCTACTGCTTCTCAGTGTGTGACTTCGGGCAAGTGGCTGCCCGTCTCTGAGCCTCAGTTTCCGCATCGACCTGCCGGCTGGCTGTGAGCACGGAGTGAAATAGCCATGGCGAGCACCTGTAGTGTAGGCCCTGGATAATGACACTTATGGGGAAATGTACAAGATGTGTAAAAGCTGTGAGGCCAAGAAAGATTCAAAGGAACTGGGTGTGTTGGAAAGAAATTTTTGCTGTATGTGTAATCTTTAGTATATTTTATAATCATTAAAGTTCTGAGCCAAGTGAACATAGTTTTTAAAAACAAATACAATTGAAAATAAAAATGAATCCACCTCTGGCAAAAAGAAATATTAACATATCTCCATCTAGCAAAGGAGGCATCTATCTACTAGTAAAACTCAGAGGGGCTGAAACCTGCCCAGTGTCACAAAGAGCTTGAAATGGCAAAGATGAGATCTGAATGCAAATTTGCTAGACTCCAAACCAAATATAAAGAGGAGTGAGGAGAAGTTCATCTCTCTCATTTACCCTTTTTTTAAAATATATTTTTATTGATTTCAGAGAGGAAGGGAGAGGGAGAGAGAGAGAGAATCATCAATGATGAGAAAGAATAATTGATTGGCTGCCTCCTACATGCCCCCTACTGGGGATTGAGCCTGCATCCCAGGCATGTGCCCTTGATCAGAATCAAACCCAGGACCCTTCAGTCCACAGGCTGATGCTCTATCCACTGAGCCAAACGAGCTAGGGTTCATCATTTACTCTTCATCATTGCTGCCAGGAGGGGATCCCAGTCTGAGCAGAGGGGAAAGACCAGCAGAGTGAAGAAGAGTAAGAGATGGGGAAAGGTGAGCAGACCCCACAAGGCAAAGCAAGGAACTCAGGTTTTATCCTGGAGGCAGTGGGGAGCCAAGGAAGGATTCTGACCAGTCCTTTCTAAGCATCAGAAATGGAAAAGACCAGCCTGGCCAGTGTGGCTCAGCTGGTTGCGTGTCATCCCGTGCACCAGAAGGTCACTGGTTTGATTCCTGGTCAAATGCCCAGGTTGCAAGTTTGGTCCCTGTCAGGGTGCATGTGGGAAGCAACTGATCAATGTCTCTCTCTCTCTCCCTCTCCCTTTGTCTCTCTAAAATCAGTAAAAACTTTTTCCTGTTTTTTTAAAAGGAAAGAAAGAAATGGAGAAGACCAGGAAGCCAGGCATGGGGCTCCAGGCCACTGATGGTGATGCTCTGAGTGATAAAAGGGCAAGGGCCTTGGGGGTGGAGAGCGGGCCAGCGCATGGGCCCAGGCGCCCCGCAGCAGCATGACAGGGCCACAAACACAGGCGCCCCAATTCTACTAACCGATTTCCTCTTCTTCGGAGGTTGTTTAACCCGTACCACTTACAACCTTTAAAATGTCCTGTGATCCCTCAACGGCCCTGGGTCTGCTCAGGTGCAGGAAGAAGCCTAAATTCCCAGCAGCTGTGAGCTGAAGGGAACCAGGGCGATGAGAGTGCTGGGTAGAAAACAGAACCGGATTGCCCCCACCCAGAATGGTGGTCTCAGAGCCACGGGCCCGTGATCCTGTTTGCACACATTTGTGCCTGATGCCCCCACGCAAGTGCAGTCTGCCTCATGCAACATACAGACGTCAGTGTGCGTGAGGCACCCATGCGCAAACGCAGACCTATGTGAATGTGAACTGCACAGGTGCACACCCATCCCTGCAGGGATGCGGGAGGTGTCCGATCTGTACAATGAAGAACAGCAGCCACCATTATTGAGCATTCACCATGTGCCAAGCCCTGGTTCAGGTGTTTACATGCATTGCATCCTTAATACTCACACCACTCCCCAGATGAGTGTCCATTATCCAGATGAAGGAATAAAGACACAGAGATCCACACAGCAGTCAAGAGCTTCCCAAGCTCTGGGCTCACATGAGGCCACCACCCTCTTTGTCATTTTTCATGTCATGAAATATTCATTTATAAAAACTTTAATTTTTTTAATTTTTAAATCCTTGCCTGAGAATATGTTTTTATTGATTTTAGAGAGAGAGGAAGGGCGGGGGGTGGGCAGAGAGAGAGAGAGAGAGAGAGAGACATCTGTTGCCCGCCAAAGGATCCTAGATATGTGCCCCGCCTGGGAATGGACCCCACAACTTTTGGGGCACAGGACGATGTTCCAACCAACCAACCACCTTGCCAGGGCTATAAAAACTTTTTATTATCCAGGATCTACATCTGTGCCTTGTAGAAAATTAGAATATGTGTTTAAAAAAGGGGAGGGAAATAAAACAGCAAATTCCTGCCACCCAGAGATTACTGCTGTTAACAATTTGACATCGATTTCAGATTTTTTTTATACCAACCATGTATTTTTTCATGCAAATCACATCCATGGTGCATATTATTTTTATATCGATTTTGCTTTCACAGTCAACAACCTTCCGCTTCCCATTTTGGTCAGTTGTCATCTCCTGTACTACCCAGGGAGCAGCCAAGCTCTGTCATTTTAAAGTTCACCAAACAGGAATCTGCATGAGAAGGCAGACCTCTGTGTGGCGGCGATGAGGCCCCCAGGGTCTGCCAAGGGCCTTTCCTGCCTCCCCCCTTTGCCCTGCCCTCCTCAAAGCTGTGAACGGCTGAACCCTGTGCCTGCCTGGTGCCAGCCCTGAGGGGATGGGGGAGAAGACCCAGATAAGACTGAGGCCATTGGTGCCGCATTCCAGACCCCACGTGCCTGTCCCTGGCAGGCACACACCCACCCCTGCCCCACATGGCGGCTAAGCTGGCTGCCCACCTGCTCTCGGGCCACTTGGGGTCCAGCTGGGGCCCTGAAGGGGGGGAGGGGAGCTGAAAGCACATGGACACACGTGTCACAGACGGTAGAGAAAACCCAGGGCCTCGGTTGGAAAGCCAGCTGCCAAGGTGTGGAGTTGCTGGGCGGGGCCCAGCCTCTTTCTGCTTGACCTGGGTCCTTTCTGCCTGAGAGGCTCTCTGTGCAGTTATGAGTGTGTGAGAGAGCGTGTGTTCTTGTGAGAATGTGTAAGTGCAAGTAAGCGTATGGGTAGGCGCGAGAGTCTTGAAATCTTATGTGGGAGCGTGTTGTCAGTGCGTTTCCCCCGGGCTGTGTTTGTGAACGTGTGCTCACGTTCTGAATCTGTCTTGATATGTTGAGTGTGTGTTTGTGAGAACATCTGTGAGCTAGTGCCTGCACTGCGTGTGTGTGAGTGGGAGCTCTGGCGTGGTGGTGTGTGCGTTTGGAAAGGGCTTTTGGAAAGGCTTTGCTTATACGAGCTGGTGAATGTGTGCTGTTCGACTTTCTGCCCACGTGTATGTGTGTGTGAGGCTGTGTCCCAGGTCTGGTTCTGTGGTCCATCCTCCCCTCTGCCTGGGTCACTCCCCAGTCTCGGGGTCTCCGTGGGTCTCCCTGCGTCTCTGCTCTCTGGCTGCATGGAGAAACTCCAGGTAGAGCACAGAGTTAGAGAAACAGGGTTTGAAGTTATAACGCGGCCATCCTCTCTCTGTGTGGCCTCAGCCATCGAGCTTGAAGCCTCAGTTTCTCATCTGTAAAATGGGGGAACCGAGTTACTGGTTATTGTTGTTACTCAGTTACTCTTATTCTCTTTCTGCCACCCGCCTCCTTTGTAAACACTGGCCAGTCCTTTCGCCTCCACTAAATTGATAACACCTTTGTGTTTTAAGTCTAAAACCTGTTTTCCCCCAGCTTGCTCAACAACTTCTGCAACTATTTGCTAATCACCCTGGATTTACCTGGGACATATTTTACATGAATGAAAAAGCCATTCAGTAAATAGCGCTGGGAAATGCCCCACGGAGATGGAGATGCTGGTTAGTGTGCAGGCTGGGAAAAGCTGGAACTTTAACTATTCAGGCCCAAATGTTCAGAGCAATCGGTGGGAAAGTTGCAACTGAGAGGGGAAAAAAGGGTTTTTCTTCCTTTAAAAAAAAAGTCTTTTTGTTTTCAATCTGTGTCTCTTTTGAGCCCCACAGGATGGAGATGAACTAAAATAAGAAATTAAACAAGAGGGAAAATCCCATTATCTGTTTTTTTTAAATGGGTCCCTCGGGATTCCACGGGACCCCCATCCCAGCCGCTGTGTGGTCCAGGCCTGAGAACACGGAGCCCCCCGCCCCTGCAGCCCACGCCCACCCACCGCCCAGCCCCGGCGGCAGTTTCCCAGGATTCACATGGTAATGAAGGCATCCATCTTCTCCCAGACACACACTGGGCCCTCCGACCCTCCCAGGCCAGCACACAATGGCCCCCGGAGCCTTGGCCCCACCACCTGTTGGATTTTCCCAGGGAAGGGAGGGAGGGTGGAGAAGAGCTCCCTCCTCCCAGGCCCCAGCCCCACTGGCACCCTGATCCTGGGAGTCAGACGGTTAGAGCGCCTTGTCCTGGACTCCCCGGCCATCCCCAGCCGTCTGCACCCTCCGTTTCCTCATCTGCGAGCTGGAGGTGATAGTCCTGAGTCACAGTGTGGCTGGGAGAATGCCACAGGGGACTTGGCACTGCAGGCACCTGGAGAGTGAGATGAAGGATAAGCTGTCAGTCATCACCACTGTTGTATGCTGGACCGGATAGGGTGCAGCACGTTGCATCATCGTCACAGTGCGTCCCCACCACACCCTGAGGGTGGCGCTGCTAGGACCCCATTTGCCGGAGGAGACACGGAGGCCCAAGGCACCGACTGTTTGCCAGGACTTGTGCCTGGCTGACTTCAAACTTTTACCACATGCTCTTTAACTGAGTGGTGCTGGAATTGTTTTCCTATTGGTTTATACCAGTGATGGCGAACCTATGACACGCGTGTCAGAGGTGACACGCGAACTCATCTTTTTGGTTGATTTTTCTTTTGTTAAATGGCATTTAAATATATAAAATAAATATCAAAAATATAAGCCTTTGTTTCACTATGGTTGCAAATATCAAAAAATTTCTATATGTGACACGGCACCAGAGTTAAGTTAGGGTTTTTCAAAATGCTGACAGGCTGAGCTCAAAAGGTTCGCCATCACTGGTTTATACCCTCCAGGAACCAAAATGCCCCCCTAATAAGACGTAATTCCACCGGTGATAAGTCACAGAGGCTGGGGAAGAGGCAGAGGGAGGCATTCACCACAGGTAACAGGAAAACGGATCATTGCTTCTTTATTTTTAAAAAATATATTTTTACTGACTTCAGAGAGAGGAAGGGAGAGGGAGAGAGAGCAAAGGAGAGGGAGAGAGAGAAACATCAATCGCTGCCTCCTGCACTGCCCCCTACTGGGGATCAAGCCCGAAAGCCGGGCATGTTCCTTGAGCGGAAATCGAACTGGCTCTCTGGGTGCAAGGTTCGACGCTCAACCACTGAGCAACACAGGCTGGGCAGATCGTTGCTTCTTTAAATGGAATCATGGAAATCACAGGCTCCCCCACCCCACCACTGCTGCTCCCCAGTGTATGAGTTTCCTCTCCTGCACCTGGTGCAAATCCAGCCCCCACCTTAAATATTTAAATGGAGGCTTTCTTTACGCATTTATGGGTGTAGGGATACAATTAAGGAGTATTTAAATTTTGTTTAGAGCCCTTCTGCATTTCCAAATGCTCTGTGATGAATATGCGTTGTCACTTTACACAGCTTTAATACAAGGAATATCTTTTTACAAAAAAGCAAATCCTACAGGTACATACAACAAAAAGGGGAGGGTCCACCTTCCATCTGAATCCTCTACCTGATCCCACACCCCCGCCCCCAAGGTAACCCCTTTACACCTTGCTGAGGTCCTGGGCATTTAACAAGTATGTTTTAGAGACACCTAGAACACATTATGTGACCTGAAAGAAGCCAGTCACAAAATACTGTATTTTATATGATTCCATTAATATGAAATGTCCAGAATAGGGAAGTCTATAGAGACTACTAACGGGTGTGGGCTTTCTTTGCGGGGGGGGGGGGGGGGGTTGTTGAAAATTGCGGTAATGATTGCACAACTCATTGTTTGGGTGAATGGTATATTTAAATGGGTGGATTGTATGATATATGAATTATATCTCAATATAATAAGAATCTCAAAGCTGTTAAAAAGGAAAAAAGTAAATTCTAGAAATGCTCTTGTCTCTGAGCTCCCCGCAGTGACAGGTGCTCACACCTCCAAGCCCGGGCCCTCCCCCAGGTGGCAGTGACTGTGAGCAGTCCTCAGCCCCATCATGGACCCAGGGGAGTTTCTTCCACCCCTGAAATCACACGGGGGGGGGGGAGCCCCAGGGGCATTACACTCTCCCTTAAACTTTTAAGGGTCCACACCTCTCTCCTTCTTGCTTCAATTTAATTTCACTTTTGAATACGTAAAACGTGCGCACGAAACAAAATTTAAAAATGTGCAGATATTTTGCCGAAACCGGTTTGGCTCGGTGGATAGAGCGTCGGCCTGCGGACTGAAGGGTCCCGGGTTCGATTCCGGTCGGGGGCATGTGCCTTGGTTGCGGGCACATCCCCAGTGGGGGGTGTGCAGGAGGCAGCTGATCGATGTTTCTCTCTCATCGATGTTTCTAACTCTCTATTTCTCTCCCTTCCTCTCTGTAAAAAATCAATAAAATATATTTAAAAAATAAATAAATAAAATGTGCAGATATTTCGCTTGTCTCCCTCGGAGGCAGCGGTGGTCAGCGATACAAGCCAATGGGTATTTGATCTTTTTTCTTCTCTGCTTCTTCTGTTTTAAACACAAGTGATGGCCGCCTGTGTATACCCCTCTGCAACTTGTTTTGTGTTGCTTTTTCCCCACTTAACAATGTGCCGTGGCGACCTCAGCAGCTCAGGGTAACAGGGAGCTTCCTTGTTCTCCTTCATGGCTGCGTGTATGCTGTTATATGGAGGAAACAGCCTTCATTCAACCCGTCCCCCAGTGATGGACACACAGGCTTTCCCCAGCCGGCATCCTGTCACACATGTGAGTGTTCCTTTAGTGTAAATTTCTGAAAGTGGAAGTGCCAGCTCATGATTTTCCCAGGGCCATGTGGTTTATTTGGTTTAGTTAGCCATTCTCCTTTTGATGAGCGTTTAGGTTGTTTCTAACTGGTTACTCTAATGAGGGAGAGGGAGAAACATTCCATGTTCCTGCCAGGCCCCTCTGGCAGTGTGTTAGACGCTGTGGATCCTCTCCCATCCCCCTCTCCAAAAACGCATCAAATCACCCAAATTTGAAACCCACCCAGGAGCCTCCAAGTTAAGAAACTCTGATCTAAGTGAACTGCAAATGGAGAGACACAGAGCCCACGCTGGCAGGGCTATGTCTCACCTACAGCGGGAAGAATGACCTTGAGATTCAGGGCACCGAGTCTCCTCTGCTCAAAACCCTCCCCAGCTCCGGCCTCACCCAGACCAGAAGCCAAAGGCCTCACTGTGGCCTGGTGACGCCCTTCCCCCACCCCACATGGCCCTGACCTCCCTTCCTAGCACCCCACTCCTTGTTCACCCAGCTAAAGGCACGCTGGCCTCTTGAACACACCAGGCACACTTCTTTATTTTATTTTTGTTAACGCCAGGCACACTTCTGCCTTAAGACCTCTTCCCCCAGTAGCTGAGGGAAGTGAGAGAGCAAGCTCTTTACTGAAACATCACCTTCTCAGAGAGGCCTTTGCTGACCTGCCCTCAAACCCATTTAAGATTACAACCCAGGCCGGCCGGTTCAGTGGTTGAGCCTGGACCCTATGAAGCAGGAGGTCAGGTTCAATTCCCAGTCAGGGCACATGCCTGGGCTGTGGGTTCAATCCCCAGTGTGGGGCCTGCAGGAGGCAGCCGGTCAATGATTCTCTCATCATTGATGTTTCTCTCTCCCTCTCCCTTTCTCTCTGAAATCAATAAAAATGTGTTTTAAAAAATAAAAATATTACAATCCACTCCCCCCTCTCACCTTCCCGACCCCTCCTTTCCTACTTTTTGTCCATAGTGTTTACCACCCACGCGTCATTGGGTCTCCACGCTCCCTGTTCCTCAGTGGGAAGCGGTGGGAAGAGCACTGTACCCCCGCAGGGGCGGGCGGCCGTGAGCGTGGAATGAGGACCTCCAGGCCGCCACGTGCCTGGTCAGCGCCAGCGCCACCGTGGCTGCTGGGGCGCCGCGGGTGGGGGCGATGCAGACGCGGGTGCGAGCTGACACCGCCCGCAGGACCCGCGCGGACAGGGGAGGCGGCAGGGCGGTGCTCACAGGGGGTAGGAGGCTCGCGCCGGCTTCCTGGGACGTCCCTCTGGTCCTTCCCAGGAGGAAGGGAGGGTGCTGGTGTGGGGGGTGGAATGCGTCCACCAGCGAGGCCCTGTCCCCCGCTGCCCGCTGCCCCACGTCCCCGGCGGCGGCCACGCCGGCCGCACCTTCCGCGGCCCCGCCCCCAAGCGGCCGCGGGGGGAGGGCGGCGGCTGGAGAGCGAGCCGGTTTTTCCCAGGCTCCCCCCACCCAGCGAACATCTGGCCGCGAACATCTGCCCTGGCCTTTGTCGCCGGCCCCAGGCAGGCCGCGCACCCATCTGCCGCCGCCCGCGGCCTCCGCCCCATCTGTGCGCTCCCGGGGGCGGTTCCCGGCGCCCTCGCCCCCGCCCGCCGGGCTCGGTTCCCACGGGTCGGGCGCGGGAACCCGGGGCCGCCCATCTGTCCGGCGCAGCGGGTCCAGCCGCCGGCGTCCCCACGGGGCGGGACCCCGTGCGCAGGAATGTCTTTCGGATGGGTGCGCGCCCCGAACAAAGCCCGGGGTGCGGGCGTCTCCCACCGGCTGGGCCCACAGACGGGACCCAGGCCGCCCTGGCGAAGGGCAGCCGCTGGCGCTATCCTCACCCCCACCCCCACCCCCACCCCCCCAACCCCCCACCACCACCCCCACATACACACACACCACTCCGCTCTCCCCACGCCAGCCTGCCGCCGCCCAGCCCACCTCGGCCCCCAGCACCGCCACCGCGGGGCCCTGCGCACCCCTGATCTCGGGCCGCAGACCTTTAATTTCGCTCGCCTGGAAATGGGCTTTTCTCGTCGCTAACCTAATTTTTTATTTTGTGACATGAAAATGATTTTTTAAAATATAATGTTTTGTGCCCCTGATCCCATATTCGCACCACCCAGACCTCACAGCCACGGGCAGTTTGCTGTAGTCGCCCCTCTCCCAGCCTTTCTCCGAAGAAGAAAACTTTTCCGAGAACGCGGGCCTTTGCTCCAAGACTATCTGCTGGCTCATGCGCCCCAACCTGGGCATGTGTCCTTCCAGCCCATGTTTTCTTACACGTTTACTGCACATCAATGTTTGCGTGTTTTCAAATTTACACTTTAAAAAACGATTCTGTGTTTTCCCTATTCTTGCGTGTACCCAGGTCTAGCTCATTCCTGATAACGGCTGTGCCTCCTGTCATTCTATTTCCCTGCCCCGCTGTTGGGCAAGCAGGTGGTTTTCCATTGTTGCTGCCGCAGACACAGCTCCGGTGCTCCTGCCGGCGTCTGGCGTCCTGGGCACAGACCTTGCAGGGCATGACCGTGGGAGTGGATGGCGGGTCATAGGTGTGCCAGCGCTCACTTTTACTCGGTCTTGCCACACGGAGCTCCCAAGCGATCCTACCAGTCTGCACACTCACCGGCGGCGGGGGAGCGTTTCCCACAGCCCCACCGCGTTTTATATTTGCAGCCTTTGAAGCTCTTTTAGTTTGATGTGGCAATTGTGTCCTTCGTGCATTCCAGATGTGCAGCGCTGGGCCTCCCCCTGCCTCCCGCTTCTTCATCTCAGCTGGGACAGCGCCTCCTCCGGCAGGAAGCCTCCTTACCCTCCCTTAGCTGACAGGGCCTCTCCCGGCCACACCTTGCCTCTCACCATCCCGTGCTTCTCTGCCACAGCGCTGGGAACCTGGGGGTGATGGCCTTTCCTATGAGACTGGGAACTCCTTGGGCAACAACCTTGTTTGCAGGCCACTGAGCAGGCTGTGGGGAACACGAAGGTGCTGCAGAGCCTGTTCCTAGAAGGCGCATGGCATCTACTCAGAATAAGGGGCTCTCTCTCTAATTCCTAAAGAGATGACAGCAAACCCACACACTGCAGTCAGTCTCCAGGGACCACCCACCTGACCGGGGGTGTTAGTTGACTCCCATTTGGTTACTTCCAACTGGTAATGGCTGCCTCGGCCTCTTGTTCCGCCACTGCTGTGCCCAGTACAAAGTGGGGTGCACTAATTGCTTCTGGGATGAGTCGCTGGCCTTTAATGATTCTAAAGTTCTGTAAGTGGTGGAGCATGTATCCGATGGTTTAACAGGGGTACCTTTAGGAGAGGTGGAACAGTCAGTCACCATAAGAATAGTAATAATGGACTGACAATCCTCGGTGTGGAGGGTGCAGGAAGAGATTGGACAAAAATCTTACACCTATGGATGAGGACAGTGCAGGGGGAGGGGGGGTAAGGGCATGGGGTGGGATGGGAACCGGGTGGAGGGGAGCTATGGGCGGGGGGAGAGGAACAGCTGTAATAATCTGAACAATAAAGATTTATTTTAAAAAAAGAATAGTAATAATTAGTGTCTATTGAATACTGACTTTGCTGGGCACTGTTCTAAGCTCTTCGTGTGACTTCACTCGTTTCGTCCTCACAGAGACGGGAACTCATACCATTCCCCACTTTCACAGACGGGGAAACAGACACGAGGACATGAAGTGATTACACTCGCACGGCTCCGAAGCGGGGACTGGACGGGAACCCGGGCTCCTTGGCTCTCTGAGAAACCTCGCTCTCCTGACTTCTAGGAAAGGGACCCCTTTCTTCATTGAGTGTTTCTTAGTTATCAACTTCCTTTAACTAGATCAGCCCTGCGTTTGCATCAGCAAAAAAATAGAAGACTTTTTAAACGACTTAAGAGTTTGTCATGAGTCATAGTATTTGAGGAGTGTAGCCACACCTGTGACCTGAGGCAAGGGTGCAGCTCGAGGTGCCACCCCCGGTGACAGAGTGCTTAGGGTTGGGGCGAGCGAAGAGGGTGGGGACTGCTCCAAGCTCCTGGGCAGGGAGCTGGGCAAGCCTGAGAGATGCACCCTCAGCTGGTTCCCTTTTCCGGGCCCCAGGGCAGAAGGGGGAGCCAGGTGCAAGGGAGGCAGGTGAGTCAAGGGGAGAGCTGGATTGGGCACCCGGCAGGAGGCAGGGGAGGGGGCCTCAGGGGCACATGAGGAACCATGGAGCCCCCTCAGGAGGCCTCTTGCCCCGTCTCCCTCCTTCCATGTCATGGACTTTCAGCATGGGGGTGCTCTCTGCTGGGCCCTGTGAGCCCCCTGATTTGGGATTTCCTGGCTGCTGGCATCAGCCTCTGGGGCTGTCAGAGTCAGACCAACTCCCGTCCCTCTGCCCTGGGCAGGGCTCAGGCCTGCATTTCAGGGCATGAGTTCCTGGGGTCTGGGTGGGTGTGGTTGAGTAGCCGTGGGTCCTTGGAGCTTATACGGGATTCTGAATTGTGTGTGTGTGGTGGAGTGATGTCTATACATAAAAAGACTTTGAGAGGCGGTTGGAGGCAGCCTTAGAGCTGTTGAAGGTGGGTGTGGTTGCATAGGGGAAGCTGGTTCGTATTTGGTTGTTTCCTCTAAGGATGTGAGCACGTGTGTCTGCATCCTGGTGTGAGCAGCACTGATATGGGTGTAAGTGTTATGTGTAGTAACTCTGTATTGCAGTGTAGGGTGTGTGTATCTGTGTGTTGTGTTCATTGTTGTAGCTTTAGTGGGGTTCTGTTAGGAGAGACAATTAGGTGTTTTGATGTGTTGCCTCCTTGGTCTCTATTTTGGTTGTTGTGTTGGTTGTGCACGTTTGGGTCTGGGTTGTGTACCTGGGTGTCAGTGTGTGGTTGTATGTCATGGTGTATGGCTGTGCTGTGCATTTGGACAGCTACTTTGCTGGGTGTGTGTATTAAAGTGTTGTTGGCAGATGCATCAGTTGTCAGTTTACATGTATATGCTGTGTTGGTTGTGTAGGTGTGTGTATTTGTGTGTGTGTGTGTGTGTAGTACTTTCAAGTTCGGCCTGTGCTGAGTGACCTAAGAAGGAAGCCCCCTGGGCCCTTACTCTGCCCTTTCCTTTGGCCCCTGAGTCCCAGGGCAGCAGTGGTCCTTGCTGAGGCCACAGGAAGGCGCCACACCCTCTCTCTCAGGGAACCCTGGGAGGGGCCCAGACTGGCAGCTCCAGCCTCCCTGTCCATTGTTCTGGGCCTTCGTTGGAAAACAGGATGAGAGGCAAAAGATGGACCCAAACCTGGACCCCCCTACACTCCCTGAAATGACCCAAGAGCCCATCAAAAAACCCTTAGGATGGAGGGCCAGGGACCATCCCCATTTTACAGATGGGGAAACTGAGGTCCAGAATGGATAAGAGACTTGGCAGAGGTCTCACAACTGATTAAGGACAGAGAGTTTGAAGCCTCCACAGCCCTCAAGTGCCCATATACGGCCTTCTGCTGGGCTGGGGGATAGAAAATGAGACCCCTGGAAGGACACAAAACTATCTATTCTGCTACCATTTCTGAGTGCTTACCGTGTGCTAAGTCCTGAAGTGTCATAATTCTGTAGGTTAAGGTCAAATTTTGTCCCCATATTGCACATAAGGAAACTGAGGACCATAGGGTAACAATTCCTTAACTCAACAGATCTGACCCTACATACTCTCCCATGTAAGTACTCTGCCCGGGAACTGGAGCAGGTCCTTCACCCTCCCTGGGCCAGGCCCCGTGCTCAGCTCTGGGGACCCAGCAGTGGCCAAAGGCCCATGGTTCCTGCCCTCCTAGAGCCCGGGGCAGGCGTGGGGATGGAGGAGGATGGACAATCTCCAAGAAAACAAAGATCTTTTCAGATGGTAATAAATTCTATAAATAATTAAGACCAGGGGAATGTGAAAGAAAGTGAATAAATAGCCAAAGGAGGTTCTAAGAAGAGCTCTGAGGAGGTGACATTTGACCTGAGACTTGAAGAATGAGAAGACTTGTAAAGATCTGGGATGAATGCAGAGGGAACAGCAAAGGCCCTGAGGTAGGACCCAGCCAGTTTAGGAAAGGAGGCCACATGGCCGGGGAGAGAAAGGCCGGGCAGGAGAGGTGGCTGGCGGTGGCGGACAGGGGCTGCAGGCTGGGGAGGGGTTTGGACTTTATTCTCTGATGGGCAGAGAGGCGGTGTTGGCTGAGCGCAAAGTGCTGGGGTAGAGTGTGGAGGGGGTGCTTGTGGTCTCCTGTTACAAGGAGCAGGGAAGGGGGGGCGGTGGGAACAGCCAGAGCCAAAGGTCTCTCCCCCGCAGCTCCGGCAGTCCCAGCCCAGAGGCGCCGGCCTGGCGGCTGGAAGACCGCGCTGTGGGCACATCTGGGGAGCAGCTGCCGGGCCAGGGCCAGAGCAGCCAGAATGGGTCACGTGGCACAGGGCAGGCCCGCCCTGGAGCCTGCAAGGCCAAGACTCCCGGGAGGGGCAGTGGGGAACACGCTGGACATGAACACGCATCAACGAGGATGGGCTCCGCAGTGTAGACACGCATGCACACAAGCCTTCAGCCCACAGCCACCGCCTCAGAGACAGACCGCCTGGGTTCAATGCCACATCCCAGCTGTGTGCCGCCAGCAAGTCACTCAACTTCTCTGGGCCTCAATGGCCTCAACTGTAAAAGGAATATACCTATTACTACCAGTCGTAGGTTAACACTTGGAGCTCTGCCTGATACAGAGGGAGCCCTTAGAAAACGGGAGCCTTTGCCTTGAGCCCTGGAGGCCAGAGGAGAGATCTTGAAGGCCGAAAAGGTGATGTGGTGACAGAGAAATCATGAAAACACATGTCCACTCATCACCAGGTGCTGCCGGTACCTCTTGGCATCGCTTATTTCACGCTCATAACCACTCCACAGAGAACAATGAACATGAACTCCAGGTTACAGATGAGGAAACTGAGGTGCAGCTTGTCGATGATAGAGCCAGGATTGGAAGGTGTCAAGGGCTGGTCCTTTTTCCTCTCTGGGCCCCCGTATTCCCATCTGTGGAATGGTGCATTATAAAAATAATACAGCTGTTACCAGCGTCAGGGAGCAGCTGTGAAAATCAGACGGTGCCAGGTGCGTATAAAGGGCCTCCCAAGAGACTACTAGCTTGAATCCTGGTTGAGGGGCATGTAGGTTCATTTAAAGAGTCCTGCTTAGCCGGTTTTGCTCAGTGGCTAGAGCATCGGCCTGTGGACTGAAGGGTCCCAGGTTCCATTCTGGTCAAGGGCACATGCCCAGGTTGTGGGCTTGATCCCCAGTAGGGGGCATGCAGGAGGCAGCTGATCAATGATTCTCATCGTTGATGTTTCTCTCTCTCTCTCCCTCTCCCTTTCTCTCTGAAATCAACAAAAATATATTTAAAAAAATAAAAATAAAGAGGCCTCCAAACTTCCTGGCCACCAAAAGAGGGGGGGTAGGACTGGGAGGCAAATGCTCACTCAATTCACACTACCCGAGAGAGGGCCAGAAAAATGCCTATTTGGCAACAAGATAAATAGACAGTCTTTGTTTAAATTCTTTGTCAGGCCTTAAAAATGTAAGAGATAAAAATCATGTCTGGAAGTACTGAACATTTTCTGGAATGAAATGAAGCCATTTTTTCCCCCCACAGACCTAGGATGAGTATGTGTATAGGGGGTGTCGTTATTTCACTTGGAAAGTTTGAGGGGAACACCGTGAAGGGAAAACTTCATGGGGTCTGAAAGCTCATCTCACATGGCTCACTAAAAAAACCCAGAAGTAAAACTGCAAACCACATGAGCTCTGGGGGCCTGGCCTGAAATTGAACAGACACTATTCCTATCTACTGTTTAGTGAGCACCTACTACATTCAAGACCATCACAGGAGCTTTGGGATCCTAATCTCAATGAATCCTTTTTTTTAATAAAGTATTTCTATTTTTTATTATTTTTATTTTGTTGTTGTTAATCCTCACCCAAGGATATTTTTCCACTGATTATTAGAGAGAGAGGGAGAGAGAGAAACATCAATGATGAGGGAGAATCATTGATCGGCTGCCTCCTGCACACTCCCTACTGGGGATCCAACCTGCAACCCAGGCACGTGCCCGGACCTGGAGCCGAACTGGGACCTTCTGGTTCATAAGTCGATGCTCAACCACTGCGTCACACTGGCCAGGCCATAATATAGTCTTGACGTAGTTAGCACATGACCTGGCAGGAGGTGGATGCGCATGAATGTTATTTTGGGCGGGGGGTGGGGGGGTGGGGGGCGGGGGGTTCTAATTGTTCCTTGACCCTCTCTCCTACTTGTCTGCAAAGTGTCTTTGACATTCCACCTCATCCCAACCATCAGTCAGGCCAGAGTGAGATATACTAAACATTTAAAGTTGGCTTTTTATTACACAAAATATTTCACGAATACACTTCTGTTTTAAAATGTATTCAAGAAATACCTATGTATATTGGATCGGAGACCTAAAACTATAAAAACCTAAAGCTATAAACCTTCTGGAAAACATAGGAGAAAATCTTTGTGATCTTGGATTAGGTAGAGATTTCTTAGATATGACAAGAAAAGCACGATTCATAATATTAAAAATTGATAAATTGGACTTCATCAAAATCTAAAGCTTTTGCTTGTCGAAAGACGCCAGTAAGAAGATTAAAAGATGAGACACACTGGAGAAAATATTTGTAACTCATATATCTGATAAAGGATTTGTATTCGAAACATAAAGAACTCTCAAAACTCAATAATAAGAAGACAAAAACCAAGTGAACAGAAATGGACAAAAGATTAAAGGGATCTTTAGCCGAGGGATCCCTGTGATGGAGCTGTTCTGTGTCTTCACTCTGGTGGTGCTCACAGGAATCTGCACGCGATAAAACTGCAGAACTAAATACACATACAAAGGGAAGCATGCCAATCAGGTGAAATCTGAATTTCATGTGAAATCTTCTTGTAATATTGTACTCTATTTATGCAAGATGCTTCCATTAGGGAAAGTGGGTAAAGGATAGAAGGGGTTTCTCTATTATTTCTCACGACTTCATGTGAACTACAATTATCTAAAACTAATATTTTAATGAGCAAAGAATGAATGACACCTTGCCAGAGAAGATATATGGATGACATATAAGCACCTACAAAGATGATCAATATTTTTAGTCACTCAGAAAATACAAATTAAAGCCTTGGCCAGTGTGGCTCAATTGCCTGGGCTTCATCCCATGCACTGAAAGGCTACCAGATAGACAGAGAAACAGCGATCAGACTATCAATCCCCAGAGGGAAAGTAGGGGAGGGTAAGGGGAAGAGATCAACTAAAGGACTTGTATGCATGCATATAAGCCAAACCAATGGACATGGACAACAGGGGGATGAGAGCATGAGGGGGGCGGGGGGAGTTAGGGACTAATGGGGGGATGAGGACACATTTGTAATACCTTAACCAATAAAGAAACTAAAGATTAAAAAAAGAAAAGAAAGAAAGGCTACCAGATCAATTCCTAGTCAGGGCACATGCCCAGGTTGCAGGCTCAGTCCCCAATAGGGGGCGTGCAGGAGGCAGCCAATCGATGTTTCACTCTGTCTCCCTCTCCCTTCCTCTCTCTCTCTCTAAAAGTCAATAAAAATAAAAATTAAAAAAGAAAATACAAATTAAAACCACAGTGAGATACTACACACATCTATTAGAATTGCTGAAAACGACTGACCACATCAGCCGTTAGAGAGGACATGGGGGACCTGGGCCCTCCACGCTGCCGATACACCTCTTGGGAAAACATTTGAATAGTTTCTTATTAAATTAAGTAAATACCTACTGGGTGACCCAATCATCCCACTACTGTTTGCCTAACAGAACTGAAAGCACAGATTCATATAAACACATGTATACAACTGTTCAAGGCAGCTTTATTTGTACTAACCAAAAACTACAAACAACTTAGATGTAAATGGATAAGCAAATTGTGGTATATCCATACACTACTACTAAGCAACAAAAATGAATGAGCATGAATGAATCTCAAAATAATTGTTCTGCGTTAAGAAAAAAAAGTAGGCTGAGAAAGCTACAATAAAGAGTACGCACTGTATATACATTATGTATGTATGTACTGTGTATATATACTGTATTTCATTTATATAAAATTCTAGAACATGCAAACTATAGAATAAAACAGATAACCAATTACCTGGACACTGAGTGGAAGAGTGGGGAGGGATTACGAAGGGCAAAAGAAAACTTCTAGGGTTGATTAAGTATATAATTGTCTTGATTGTGGCAATAGTTCATGAGAAAGAGAGAGAGGAACTTATGAAGTCATACACTTCAAATATATACACTTTGTGTATGTCAATTATCTATAATAATAAAAAAGTAATATGCTAATTAGACCAGACAGCCGAATGACCCTTTAGATGTCATCCCCAATGAAGCTGCCACAGCAGGGGCCAAGGCAGAGGTAGTTAGGGGCGATCAGGCAGACAGGCAGAGTGGTTAGGGCCAATCAGGCAGGCAGGCAGGCGAGCGGTTAGGAGCCAGTGGTCCTGGATTGCAAGAGGGATGTCCGACTGCGAGAGGGTGCAGGCCGGGCTGGGGACCCCTTCCCCCACCCCGTGCACAATTTCATGCACTGGGCCTCTAGTACTTCAATAAGACTGCTTAAGGGGGGAAAAATCAAATACCTATGTGAAGATAAAAGTGAAATCCTAATTTCACATTGTTCTCCTTCACCTCACTCCTCTTCACAGTGGTAACAGTAGTAATTTGGTATTTATCCTTTTTTTTTTCTCTTTCTAATATTTTTTATTGAGGTGCTATTTAAATACAGTGAAATGCACAAAACTATATCATTCAATGTGTTTTGACTAACTCTTACACTGTGTAATGCACACCTCAGCATGACAGGGAACACTCCCATCACTCCAGAACGTTCCCTCACACCCCTTGCCTGGCAACTCCCACCCTCCACTCCCAGAGGCAGCCCCCATTCTGATTTCTTTCATCGTACATTAGTTGTGAGTTTTAGAACTTCATCTGAGAGAAAGCACACAGTATTGTGTTTGAAATTTTCCGCAGCATAATTTCCTCTCATTTTAAATTCATTTCCAGATACACATGTACTTAGGCACAGTATGTTTGCTTTCTTACAAGAGGTCCTACCTTAACCCCCAGTCTAACTCTTGCTTCCTCTACCAACAGCATCTAGATATCTCTCAGAACCAAACTTCCCCTGCCGCAGGGCCAGTGCACAGCACTGATGTTCCATCATCCTTATATAATACCACTGTTGCTGGATATTTAGGTTATTTTAACTTCCCCTCTTGTAAATAGCACCTCAACGAACATCTTTGGGAAGACAGTTTTTTAAAAGGAATGTCTCATTCTTTTTAAAAAACAGTAGTTTGCCGAAACCGGTTTGGCTCAGTGGATAGAGCGTCGGCCTGCGGACTGAAAGGTCCCAGGTTCGATTCCGGTCAAGGGCATGTACCTGGGTTGCGGGCACATCCCCAGTAGGAGATGTGCTGGAGGCAGCTGATCGATGTTTCTTTCTCATCGATGTTTCTAACTCTCTATCTCTCTCCCTTCCTCTCTGTAAAAAATCAATAAAATATATTTAAAAAAAAACAAAAAACAAACAAACAAACAAAAAAAAAACAGTAGTTTACTGATTTTTAGAGAGAGAGGCACTAAGAGGGGGAGAGAGAGAAGCATGGATGTGAGAGTGCAACATGGATCGGCTGCCTCCAGCACACACCCTATCAGGGATCGAGTCCACAACCCCGGCACATGCCCTTGACCCAGAATCCAACCGGCAACCTCCTGGTGCACAGATGATGCCCAACCAACTGAGCCACACCAGCCAGGGCTGAGCAGACATCTTTGTGCCTGTGTGTGTGTGTGTGTGTGTGTGTGCGCGCACACATGCGCATGTGTGTCTGGAATTGATACCAGCAAAAAGAATTGCTAGGTCAATTAATAATCACTCAATAGTAAATTAATATTATAATTTCCTCTCCCGCTGGTCATTGTCCTTCCAATTCTTTAGCAATTCTTCTGCACAGCAAAATGTTCTCTCCAATCATTAGAGGATTGCAAAACAAGCCTAGGGAGTTTGGAGAGCTTGCGGGGTGTCATAAGAGGATGGGGAGTCCAGCTAATTAATTGATGATGTCTCTCCTTTGAAGCTAGTCTCCCTGATCAGTTTTCCTGGTTTCCTCATGTGGATGCAGTGGGCTGGTTTATTGACCCCCTTCTGCAAACTTCTGTAGAAAAAGGAAACCTGACACCCAGTGAATTAATTGGTGTGTGTGTGTGTGTGTGTGTGTGTGTGTGTGTGTGTGTAGGGGGGGGGGGTAATATCATCCCCTCCTGTGTGAGCGCAGAATTTTAGCCTCCTCATACTTCGGGTGGCTATGCGGTTTCCACAGCTCTGGTCCATCTAAGGTTCTGGAGGCAGACTGGACGTGGCTGCATTACAATGAAGTGCCCTTGTTATTAACAATGCAGCCATTACAACAGTGCGGCTCCTGGGAGGCTTGTTGAGCCTCAGTTTCCTCCTTTGTATAAAGAAACCAAACAGCTCCTCTCTTTGGAGTTGTAGCAAGGATTCCAGAAGAGGATGCAGGCAAACTCTTCACACAGTGCCTGCCTGGCAGGAAGTAAGAACGCAATAAATCGTCACTTGTGTGATTATCATCAAAATACCAGGCAGATAGTATGGCTCAGAGGGCTTGAGACACCACTAAATTCACCCAGCAGCAGAGCTGGAATCGGGACTCGGGCCCCTTTCCCCAGGCAGTAAGGGGAACTGGAGATGGGGAGGAGGCGGTGAGGAAACCTCCCAAGCGGCCCAAGCCGTGGGCCTGGTGGGGAGATTCCAGGTGTGGGGCGGGAGGTAAGGTGACCCTTGCCCGGCGACCGCGCCCGTGAGGAGCCCATTCCCAGGCCTCCTGCCGGAGGTCCGCAGGTGACTGGCGGGGCCCCGAGTAGCGCCGGGAGCCGGGTTTGCCGTCTCCATGGCGACCGCCCGCGCGGCGCCAGCCTGACAGCCCGTCCAGGTTTTATGAATGGGTGACGTCACGGGCCTGGCGTCTAACGGTCTGAGCCTCTTGTTCAGACGCTGACACAGACCAGCCCGGGAAGCCCGGCGGGGGGAGGGTGGGAGGAGAGGGGGACTCGAGCTCTGCAGCTGCCGCGCTGTGGGAGAACCTGATCCGAAATCTTTTTTAGAGGGGAAACCTCCGAAAAAAGGGGAGAAAAATTTAAAAATCACTAGTTGATGCAGATTTAGGGAATTTTTGCAAGGGGCTGCAAATTCAGAGTAGAATGAGGAGATGCAGCCCCACTCTGGAAGCCATCTATCCAGTTCAGGTCCCAGAGGCCCAGCCCCCAGTCCTAGGGGAAGACTTTCCCAAATTAAGTGCTCCCACCCCGAGGGGCCTGGGTAAGTCGCCCTGGTCCCAGGACATTAACACTCCCTGGCAATTGGGAAAGAGAGACGAGCCCCAGTTCAGAGTGTGAAAGGAGGGCCCGCTTTACTTTCGGACCAAATATTCGCGAGATCAGGGTCCCAGAAGTCGTCTTCCAACAGGTTCCAGAAGCCCAGGCTCTCTGGGCGACCCAGAGCCAGCCGCTTCTTCATCCGGGCTCAGTTTCTCTCATCTGTAAAATGGAGCTGGAGAGGTGAGAGAACGAACCCGGGAAAACGGATTCTTGGTTTGTTTGTTATCGGCAATATCGATTTAGCCTCCTTGCCTCCTCCCCGAGGTTCCCAGGTAGCCACCCTGTCCCGTGCCTTCCCACTCTCTCTTTGAGATTCGGGGTCCCCTTTCCACGCCCTCCAGGGCACAATAGTAGAGCGGGAGGCGGGGCCCAGAGGCGCTCGAGGCCACACCTCCAGGCCTCTCATTGGCTGCTTTTGAACATCTGGGCCCTCCCCTCGGGGCGGGGACGCGGCGTCTTTATAATGATCCGGCCGCGGGGTGCGGAGCGTGCCTTCTACAACCGTCTCTGCCGCGCGAGGGTCTCCTCTTGCACGCCCAGCTCCCGCCTCCTCGCTCACCCCGACGCCAGAGTCATGAAGGTCGCCAGTGGCAACGCCGCGGCCGCCGCGGGCCCCAGCTGCGCGCTCAAGGCCGGCAAGGCGGCGGGCGAGGTGGTGCGCTGCCTGTCGGAGCAGAGCGTGGCCATCTCCCGCTGCGCCGGCGGCCCCGGCGCGCGCCTGCCCGCCCTGCTGGACGAGCAGCAGGTCAACGTGCTGCTGTACGACATGAACGGCTGCTACTCGCGCCTCAAGGAGCTGGTGCCCACCCTGCCCCAGAACCGCAAGGTGAGCAGGGTGGAGATCCTCCAGCACGTCATCGACTACATCTGGGACCTGGAGTTAGAACTGAACTCGGAATCTCAAGTCGGGACCCCCGGGGCCCGGGGGCTGCCCGCTCGGGCTCCGCTCAGCACCCTCAACGGCGAGATCAGCGCCCTGGCTGCCGAGGTGAGGTCCGAGTTGGAACACCAGATCGGTCTCTTCCTACAGATGGGGAAACTGAGTCCCGGCGAGGGAGGGGGGACTGGACCCTCCGCCGACCCTATCCTTTGGGGTCCCTGGCTGTGTCGGGGTTCCCAAGGACATGGCAAGAAGCGCTCCTTCTCGTGTCTGCTGGGGAGGGGGCGGCTTGCAGCCTCGTCCCCTCCAGCCCGCCCGCCCGTCTCACCTCTTCTCTCTCCGTTTCACAGGCGGCGTGTGTCCCGGCGGACGACCGCATCTTGTGTCGCTGAAGCGCGTGCTCCAGACCCCGCCGACCCCAGCCCTCCCGGGGCGAGAGGAACGAGCGCTCTCTGGCCCTCCCGAGCGCCTGCCGCAGCCGGGGAGGAACAAGACAGATCAGCGGCCTTTGGGCGCCTGTGGATCCAGCCGAGGGCTGGGGGACTGACGGGACAGGCCGCCCTTCCCTCCACACCTATCAGCCACCAGAGACTTGGGGGAGTTCCCCCCCCCCCGTGTGTTTCTATTTTTTGAAAAGCAGACATTTTAAAAAATGGTCACGTTTGGTGCTTCTCAGATTTCTGAGGAAATTATTGCTTTGTATTGTATATTACAATGATCACCGACTGAGAATATTGTTTTACAATAGTTCTGTGGGGTTTTTTTTTTCTGTTGTTATTAAACAAATACTTTAGATGATGGTAAAGTTGCAGTGTTTTTGGATTGAGGGGAGGGGCCTGGGTGGGGGGGTGGCCCCTGACCCTCTGTGCAGCTGGCGCTGGGAGGGGGGGGGGGGGCTGGAAGGCCACATCTGGACTGTCCCTTTCACCGACCTGAACTGTGTTTCCGGTGTCTTTTAAAGTGTTCTTTTCCCCCATCACCGGTCATTTTCCTGTTCCCTATTGTCATACAGTTAAATACTCCAGGGTTTCTCAAAGCGGTCATTGAGGCATCTGGGGAGGCTTTTATAATGCAGATCAACCTGCCCAGGCCCCTCGGGGTTGAGAGGTAGTTGAGCTGAAGAATCAGGTCACTGGGCCCACCTGCACACTTGCCAAGATGGAGGAAGTGAGATCCAGAGGAAAGGGACTTACCCAGAGCCCCAGCTTGTCTGAGGCAGGACTTTCATTGCTCCATTCCCCGGTAGGAGGTGCCTCCCCAATGGGCCGCCTAACCTTGGGTCCCAGCAGGCTGCCCGGGGGCTCGAGGCTTGTCCAAGTGGGTGAGCAGGTTGGCAGGGCCAGCCTCAGCACAGCTGCAGGGCCACCTGCTCTGGGTCCGGAGCCGGCCCCCTCACCCTGGCTTGGCTATGCCAGCCGTTCACAGGAACCTCCTCTCCCCCCCAGGGCTCCTGTGTGGGCTCTGAGGAGTGGGTGAGTCAGTCCCCAGCTCCTGAGCAGGAAAAAGGTGTCATTGGCAAGGGCCTATCTGCCTGGACACGTGTGTGGAGTTTGTAGTCATGGGGAGTGCAGAAGAGTGAGCCTGTGTGTGTGTGACATGCATGAACTGGTAGCTCTCCCGTGGGGCTGGGTCCTCTGTTGGTGTCCAGGCCTGGGGTGTATGCAGAAGGGCAAATATGTGCACATGTGTTCTGCAGATAAGTGTGCAACCTCCAGCTGTTTGGGCTTGTGTGTTCTGCCTAAATGCATTGTGGGCATCTCTGCATGGGGCTGGCTTGATGGATGAGATGGTGTGTCTGGGGGCTGCAGAACCACACTGGGTTCCTAAGTGTGTAATTGTTCTGTAGATTGGCTGGCATTTCTGGATCTCTGCTGGTCTCGGGTGGAGGTGGGGGCTGCTGTATCCAGGCAAACCCTTCCTGAAAAGTTCAGGTGCCAACTTTCCTGGCAATTGTTTGGCCCTGGGGACACCAACTCCACGTACCCTACCAGGTCAGCTCCCATGCATTACGCGGGGAGAAACCGAGTCCCCAAAAGGGCAAAACGCTTGTCCCAGAGAAGCTCAAGACTGTTACTAGGCTGTTAGTAAATAAAAATAGAATAAAAGACAGCACCTCCTACGTGAGCCTGCCTCTGAGCTCAGCCCTTTACAGAGAGGATTTCTTGTGGGGCTAACAGCAGGATTCTGATCCTAGGTTTACAACAGAAACAGAGGCTCAGCGGCGATGAGCAGCAAATAAATAAAAGCTTATCGTCTGGTGGGCACTGCCTTTACGGCAGGTACCACCCCTTGTCTAACCACCACGTTGCACACCTGAAACTAATACTGTATCAACTGTAATTGAAACATTAAAAAAGCCAGGCACCACCCCTTCCCCAAGCACCGCAGGAACTTTATCAAAGGACACAATAATTGGAGGTAAATTAAGTCCTTCGCTGCTTCCCATCCACTCCCCACCCCGCTGCTGTTTTATAGCATTGACTTCATAAACTTGTAGAGAAAAAATGAAGTAGAGCACTTCGCCCGTAGTGTTTGCTAGTTATAAATTATTGTTAATTGTCGCCTGGTGTCCTTGGAGTGTCCTCAGAGGTGCACGTGTGCCCCCACTCCCCCCCGGGTGTGCCCCCCCCCCCCGCAAGCCCACCCACCGGGGCGGGGGCGTGTCCCCCGCACGCACTCCCGCCCGGCGGCCCCCCCCCCCCCCCGCCCCCTCCGCTCAGGCACACTCTGGCTTCCACGTTTCCCTCTTTTCCCCTTTGGCCCGGGCCCAGCCCATCTGGAGGCCGGCTCCGCGGCGGCCTGGGAGCGTTTCCATCAGCTGGGCCCGAGGAATGCGGAGCTATTTAACCTGAGCATCCCCAGGTGTACGGAGGCGCCTGGCTGTCTGGGGCCCGCCGCCTTTGGCACGGCCGCGCTAGACAAACAGCGCCGCCCCCGCCCTGCCCCTCCGCCCGCAGCTGCAGCCCGGCCTGGGAACGGGCGGGCGCCGGCGGCTTGCATAAGAGGCTCCCGGCTTCGCGGGGGGAGGGAGCAGGGGGACAGAGGCCTGCGGGGTGTGTGTGACTGTGTGTGTGTGTGTGTGTGTGTGTGAGACTGTGTGTGACTGTGTGTGTGTGTGTGTGTGTGTGTGAGAGACTGTGTGTGACTGTGTGTGTGTGTGTGTGTGTGTCCCGGCTTGGGAAATCATTAACTCCTTAATCCCTCCTGATGGGCGAGGAGCCGGGAGGTGGCCCGCAAAGAAACACCCAGACAGTTTCGTGGACACTGGACTTTGCCTCTAGGGCAGTGGGCCCAAGACCTGAAGTTTTTTCTTTTTTTGTTTTAACAAACACAGAGCACTTAGGATGTGCCAGGTACTATATACTAAGGTCTTTTTACAAAATATATATTTTTATTGATTTCAGAGAGGAAGGGAGAGGGAGAGAGAGACATCAATGGTGAGAGAGAATCATGGCTGCCTCCTACAGGCCCCTCCTGGGGATGGAGCCCGAAACCGGGCATGTGCCCTTGACTGGAATCGAACCCGGACTGTTCTGTCTGCAGCTGACGCTTTATACACTGAGCCAACCCAGCTAGGGCTACTAAGCTCTTTTTAAAAACTGATTTATTTAATCCTCACAGCGGGGGCGGGGCGGGGCAGTGTTGTTATATACTCACTTTAATCACAGGAACAGCAGCAGCACACCGATCATAATAGGCTAGCAGTTCAGTAGGAAGGCCGGTAGGCCACCGACCCTGATGAGCCCTGGATGCTCCTCACTTCACCTGTGCGAGCCTCCGCTACCTCACCTGGAAAATGGGCTCAGACCCTCCCCTCAGCCTCCAGGACCCATTGAACCGCCGTGTAGTAGAAGTTCGGCTCTGGGATGGACACTTGGTAGATGCCGGAGTGAAATGGTTTGAGCCTTTTCTAAGGGGGTTTTATCTTATCAGCCCTGTCAGGTGTGTGGACCCACTGGTGTTCCTACTTTCCGATGAAAAAAGGGAGACAGCAGCAGAGGGTGAAGTGACCCACCCAAGGCCATGCTGGGGCCCTCACTGACTTGGAGGACTTTTCCAGAAATCCGGCTGGTCCCCACCAGGCTCAGGAGAGTCTTCACGTTCCCTCAGGTCACCCAATGGAGCCTTTTCCATCTTACTTCCCAATTGAAATCATGCCTGGTCATTATAGATTTTTTTTTGTTTTAAATGCATCAACTGGGAAAGCCAAGACACAATACATATCACAATTTTTGCAATCCACAGTTTGTTTTGGCATTTCTCAATTTCAAAAAGCTTACTAGAGTAGCTTTAAGAGATGGGACTGACCCAGGCTCTCAGTCTCCAAGAGGACCTGGTGGTCTGGGAGGACAGGTCACACAGCTGGGCACAGGTCGTGAATTAGGTAGAGACCAACCCAGCCTTGGGCAAACTACGGCCCGCGGGCCGGATCCGGCCCGTTTGAAATGAATAAAACTAAAAAAAAAAAAGACCGTACCCTTTTATGTAATGATGTTTACTTTGAATTTATATTAGTTCACACAAACACCCCATCCATGCTTTTGTTCCGGCCCTCCGGTCCAGTTTAAGAACCCTTTGTGGCCCTCGAGTCAAAACGTTTGCCCACCCCTGGACCAACCGGACTGTGGACATGTCTGCTTTTGCCTTAGACCAGTGGTTCTCAACCTTCTGGCCCTTTAATACAATTCCTCATGTTGTGGTGACCCCCAACCATAAAATTATTTTCGTTGCTACTTCATAACTGTAATGTTGCTACTGTTATGAATCGTAATGTAAATATCTGAGATGCAGGATGGTCTTAGGCGACCCCTGTGAAAGGGTCGTTCGACCGCCAAAGGGGTCGCGACCCACAGGTTGAGAACCGCTGCCCTAGAGGCTGAGAGACCACCAGGCCCTGACTTCTGGATGCCTGACCCCCATAGGGGTCAAGGGTGTTTCACACACAAGCCCCAACCGTACACTTGCCAATCGGAGTCACCCAGACCTCAAAATTGGCTTAATGGGGGGTACTCCAGGAGCACCCCACACTTGGCCTCCTGAGGCTAAGGCTCAGAGGTGGAACCTGTCTTCATGCCAGCTATTCTTACTGCGTTCCAGAAACTGCTGGCGAGAGAGGTCCCTGCTGCCCGATGTCACACACAGCAAGCCCGTCCAGGAACAGGAGGGCCGAGGACCCCCGTTTGGCTGCCAGAGGGAAAGGTGGTGAGTCACGGGCAGGCCAGGTCTGGGCGCCTCTTTCCCGGAAAGGGAAAGGAAGGGAAGAGAGGAAACCAGAAGGCCTGGAGGCGCGCAGGGGGCGGGGGGCGCCCTTATCTTCCCAGGACCGCCCTGGCTAGAGCTTCCTGCCCCAGCTCTTGCAAAATCTTTTTCCCAGAGCTGCTCACAAGAGGGGCACCCAGGGCCGGTAGAGGGTTGCATCAGGGCCTTGTGCAAGGGGTGGCTGGGGACAGGGATGGGGGATGGGGTGGTGGGAGGGAGGTAGCTGGGGCCAAGAGGGGGCAAAGGAAGGCAGATTATGTTCTAGGCCCTGTGTCACTTCTGATTGGTCACATGCTGCACTGCCCTGGCTCTGCATTCTCAGCTTTAAAATGGGTGTTACAGCCCTTGCTGGTTTGGCTCAGTGCATAGAGCATCAGCCTGTGGACTGAAGGGTCCCAGGTTCCATTCTGGTCAAAGGCACATACCTAGGTTGCGGGCTTGATCCCCAGTAGGGGGACGTGCAGGAGGCAGCCAATCAATGATTCTCTCTCATCATTGATGTTTCTCTCTTTCCCTCTCCCTTCCTCTCTGAAATCAAGAAAGATATATTTAAAAAAATAAATAAATAAATAAAATGGGTGTTACTGTCACTGTTTTGAGGTTTCTGACATCATTCTGATGCCATCCACGCATCAAGCCCCAGACCAGGCCATTGCCATATCTACCTGGAAAACTGTACCAGCTTCAATGGTACCACCCGTTTCCACTGCCGTATAGTATTCTGCAATGTAATTTATTTACCCAACCTCCTGTGAATGGGCCTGTGGGTTGTTTTATGGTGTTTGCTATTATCAACAGTGCTGCTCTGAATGTCATACATGTTTCTTGGTGAATGTGTGTGAGAAGGAATGTGATGGCTGCATCACAGGTATGTTCAATTTAAATGTTATTAGGTTGTACTGGAGTCTTTTTATTATTATTCAACAAAGTTACAAAGCTTCCTAGTGTTAGGAACTAACGAGACTGCAGGAGCTAACAGTTTAGATCAGTGGTTCTCAACCTTCCTGATGCCGCGACCCTTTAATACAGTTCCTCATGTTGTAGTGACCCCAACCACAAAATTATTTTCGTCGCTACTTCATAACTGTTATTTTGCTACTGTAAACAACATGTAATTATATATGTGTTTTCTGATGGTCTTAGGCAGCCCCTGTGAAAGGGTCGTTCAACCCCCAAAGGGGTCGCGACCCACAGGTTGAGAACCCCTGGTTTAGATAAAATTCTTGCCTTCTTGGAACTTACATTCTAGAAGACAGACAGTAAATAAATATGCATGTGTATGATCAGAGGGGGATTTACCTGGAATTGCTGAAGCTTAAACTTCACATCTTCTCATCTGGAAAGGGCGCTAGCAATGTGTTTATGGCTTATTGGTATGTGTTCATGTAAAATTTGCAAAATGCTGTGCCTATATATCTAGGCTCCAAAAACCTAGATTCTTCCCTTTATATACAGAGGGGGCACAGCAAGATCCAAGCTTAAAGGCAAAGCTTCAGGAGGCACAACTGCGTCATCTACGTCTAGGGCTGCTGTTCCTTTCCTTGGCTTGAGAACCCCATCTTTGAGCGGCAGGGAGAACTGGGTGACCAGTGCGCGGCCGCTGAGTTCATTAGTGCACGAGCGAATGTAGGCACCACGCCCACTCTGGTCTTTCTTCTGCCACTGGCGCCCCCTCCTGGGAAGATCCGGAAGTGCGCCAGCGCAGGTGAGAAATGAGGCCTGAGTCCTGTAGGCGACGAAAACTGGTGCCTTGGCGGACTCTAGCGGAATATGTGGGAACTGCATCCATATCTATGCGCACCTAGGAAGAATATTTTCTGTCTGGTATGTGAATGTTGGTGTACACGTACACAGCAGGCGACGAATTCAGAAATATCCGCCCTCAGCCGTGCTCTGGTCAGGGCCTTAGCTGCTCTTCCCCCCACTCTCTCATCCTCTTCTTCCTTGCGGTGGGACAGCCCCTCTCTGAGAACTCATTACCTCTTCAATAAAAGGAGGAGATCTTGGGCAAATTCTTGAATTTTTTGTTTGACTTGTGAAATATATACATATATATATATGTATGTATATATCTACACTAATAAAAGAGAAAAATGGTAATTGGTGTACGGCGATACCCTTTTCATTGGCTAATCAGGGCTATATGCAAATTAACTGCCAACTAAGATTGGCAGTTAACTGCCAACAAGATGGCAGTTAATTTGCATATGTAGGCACAATGCAGGGAGGCGAAAGGGAAAGCAGGAAGAAGCCCCCTGCCACTGACAGTGATCGGAAACCCAGCGGGGAGCTAAGAGCCGCCTTTGCCCTGCCCCCCAGCCATGATCAGAGAATCAGGCGCCTTTGCCGCCCTGGCCAGTGATAGCAGGAAGTAGGGGTGGAGCCAGCGATGGGAGCTGGGCACGGTTGAAGCTGGCAGTCCCGGGAGTTAGGGGCCCCTTGCCTGGGCCTAAAGCGGAGCCCACTATCGCGATCGAGGGGCCGCTGCAGCTGTGGGTCCCCGCTGCCCAGGCCGACGCCTCAGTCAGAGGCATCCTGCAGGGGCAGGGGCGGAGCCCACGTGATCGCGGTGCCCCCCCGCTGCCAGTGCAGGTTCCCGCTGCTCGGGCCAGACGCCTAGGCCAGAGGCGTCAGGCCTGGGCAAGGGGCCGATCCTGTGATTGGAGGGTGATGGGGGTCAACGCCTGAGGGCTCCCAGTATGTGAGAGGGGGCAGGCTGGGCTGAGGGACACTCCCCCCCACATACACCCAGTGCACGAATTTCGTGCACCAGGCCCCTAGTGTATATATATATATATATATATATATATATATATATATATATATATTACTAATGTATACAATTTAAAGGTAATAATCAAATGAACATTTAAGCACAGGCCACCCAGCTTAAGAAGTAGAATATTAGTTCTTTTGAAGCTTAATGTGCCCCTCTGGACGTCCTTGCAAGACTTTGCCACTATTCAACTTTGTGTCAATCAATAACATGTTCTTTTTTTTATTTTTTCCACATATGTACCAGTATGCATCCTTAAGTAGGTTATTGCTCAGTTTTACCTGGTTTTGCCTTTTATGTAAGTCGAATAATACTGTGTATAATTTTCTGTCACTTACTTTTCTCATGCAACATGAATTCCATGAAAAGCATCTATATTGATGGGTGTAGCCTTAGTTCACTCGTTTCCACTGCCGTATAGTATTCTGCAATGTAATTTATTCACCCAACCTCCTGTGAATGGGCCTGTGGGTTGTTTTATGGTGTTTGCTATTATCAACAGTGCTGCTCTGAATGTCATACATGCTTCTTGGTGAATGTGTGTGAGAAGGAATGTGATGGCTGCATCACAGGTATGTTCAATTTAAATGTTATTAGGTTGAACTGGAGTCTTTTTATTATTATTATTGATTTCAGAGAGGAAGGGAGAGGGAGAAAGAGATAGAAACATCAATCATGAGAGAGAATCGTTGATCAGCTGCCTCCTGCCTGCCCCCTACTGGGGACTGAGCCTATAACTCCGGCAACTGCCCTAACTGGGAATCGGGAATTGAACCTCTACCTCCTGGTTCATAGTTAACCCTCAACCACTGAGCCACACTGAGGAGTCTGAACTGGGGGAGGGGAGCGGGGGGGGGGGGGGAAGGGAGGGGAAGGAAAGGGGGGGAGGGGGGAGGAGGGTCCCTTACTTAACCCAACACACCCATTATAATATAGAGATAAGAAAAGGAAAACCCAGAGATGTTAAGTGACTTGTCCAGAGTCCCTCAGCCTTGGCCTCCTGGAAAGTAATCTTGGGGGTGGGGAATGAGGACATACTTCCTTTCCATTTTGAGGATTAGCAAGACGAGTTTACCCTTCCAACCGTCTTGGAGGCTGGTTTTAGAATTCTGGACTAAGTAGAAATAGAAAAAGCAACTCCTTAGGGAAAACTCTAGAACGTAAATGATAGCAGCTTGGGATGAAAAGTCAAAATTTGAAAACCATCCAGTGTAACAGTGGGATTGTCTGGTAAACTTCCTTCTGTATCTTCTTGCGTTGACCCTGAATCAGGAAACTGCGCAATTGAAACTCTGATAGAAAAGCCTAACATTCCAGCCAGGAAACCAAGAATAAGGGCCCCGATGACCCGGAGAGTGTGAAGAGAATTCTGTTATTTTATGTAACCTTTATCTCAGTCATGCACCCAGGAGGCCCATCCGTGCTGCAGTTTCCAATCCTACTGAGAGAAAATCCGCCCTCTGGACAAGAGAACGTGGAAAGGGGCTCATGGAGTGCGGACAGTGTGGGAGTCCTTCAAACCTTCTTTTTTCCTCTGTTTTCTCTTGCTGCTTTGTCCTGAGGCAGGCCCAGTGCTGGTGGATAAAACTCTGAGAAAACGTCATATTTCTGACCAGAGGACCAGAAAGAGGGGCCCCTGGGAGCCAGAGAATGTAGAGGAAATCCCAGGAAGGAGAGAGTGGACAAAGGGACCCCTCTAAGTCTGTATATGAACCAGCACAAGTCCTGGGCTCATCCCAAGCTGTGCTTGGGTGGAACACACCCAAGAAGGTTGGCAAAAGCTTTGAAAAGGACTGGACCTCATATAAACCACTGACTCGGTCCGAGACTAACCCAGCACCAGGCAGACCCAAACAGAAGAGCAAAGCTTTGAAAATAAAATGCCCACAGAAGGTGACATAAAACATGGAGTCTGAACCTAACCAGTTTTGCCTGCTTTAAAAAAAATCTACAGAGGCTTTCGACAGTACCCAGAATCTCACAAAGTAATATTTAAAATGTCCAGGATACAGTCCAGGATAGAGCGTCAGCCTGAGGACTGAAGGGTCGCGGGCTTGATTCCAGTCAAGGGCACACGCCTGGGCTGCTCGATCCCCAGTGTGGGGGCGTGCAGGAGGCAGCTGATCAATGATTCTCTCTCATCATTGATGTTTCTAGCTCTCCCTCTCCCTTCCTCTCTGAAATAAAAAATAAATAAAATAAAATTTTAAATGTCCAGGATACAATGCAAAGTTACTCAATAAGGAATCTCCAATCAATTCTCAAAGAAAAATCAATACATGCTAGCCACGATAAGACCTAGATGTTGGAATTGTCAAAGACTTCAGAGCAGTTACTATATCCATCCTGCAGGAGGGGAAGGTAAATGCTTTAGAAATGAATGGGAAAATAGACATTCTGAGAAGATAAATGGAAACTATTTTTTTTTTTAAAGAACCAATAAAATGGGAAGGTGTTGCCCTAGCTGGTTTGGCTCAGTGGATAGAGCGTCAGCCTGCAGACTGAAGGGTCCTGGGTTCGATTCCAGTCAAGGGCACGTGCCCAGGTTGCGGGCTCGATCCCCATTAGGGGGCTTGCAGGAGGCAGCCAATTGATGATTCTCTCTCATCATTGATGTTTCTCTCTCTCTTTTTCTCCTTTTCTCTCTAAAATCAATAAAAATATATTTTAAAAATGAGGAGGTGTTGGTCAAAAGTACAAAGTCTCAGTAATATAAGACAAATAAGTTCTGGAGATTGTACAACAGAGGCCTAGAGATAATATTGTATTTTATACTTAAAAACTTGCTGCGAGGGTAGGCCTTATGTTAAGTGCTCTTACCACAAAAGGAAAATCAATCTTGAAAGCAGGAGGGTTGGGAGAAAACTTTTGCAGGTGATGGGTAAACGTATGGCCTTGATTGAGTGTATACTTTGTATTTCCAAATGCATCAAGATGGATGCAATAAATATGTACTGCTTTTCGTATGATAATTATACCTTAGTAAAGTGACATTTTTTAAAAAACAACAACACTGAGTTATATTGGGGTGGGGGTGGGGGAGGAGGAAGAGCCAAGTGACTAGAAGAACATTTTAAAAGAACTATAATAGAGAGGAACCAAGATGGCGGCATAAGGTACAAACCTGTACGTGCTGCCCCGCACAACAACATTAAAACCACAACTATAAGACAAAACAGCTATCATCCAGAACCACGGGAAAGCTGGCCGAGTGGAAGTTCTATGACTAGAAGGAAAGAAAAAAGCTCATTGAGACTGGGTAGGAGGTGTAGAGGCGCCAAGAACAGAGGTATGGAGGCGCGCGCAAGGCGGCTGCACCTGGGTGCGCGGTTTTTTTCAATCGGAAGGGGATACAAGCTTTCGAATGCACTGAACTCATTTACAGTGAGGCTCTGGGGTCCCAGACTCCTACGGGAAGAAACTGGACTGTCTTGCAGCGGGTCGGAAAGCGAGGGTGACTTTCTCACAGAGCTGCTCGCAGGGATCATTGTTGCTGTGGGGGCATGGGACTCGGGGACACAGAGACCCCAGGAGTCGCAGAACCGGCTGATGACAGCCATTGCTGCTTGCTCCGCCCTGGTGATTCTCTGAGACCCCACCCCACTCAATTTACATCTCCACCCCAGCTGTGCACGCAAAGGAATCACCTGCACTTTTGCAGCCTAACCTAACAAACTGCAGCTGGGTCAGAGAGCTCCAAAACTTCCAAACCCCAAACAAAGAGGAGAAATCTGCTGATATTGCTGTAGCTCCTGCTGGATGGACTCACACAGTGGTTGACTTGGAGATCCAGGAGCCAGGGTACCCCTGGTCAGACACCAGATTTCAACTCCTCACATCCACAAGGGGCACACTCAAGAAGCAGACTCAGTGAGCCCCAAAGCCCCACTGAAGCAAGTCCTGCCCCATAAGGGTGTCTCCAGCACAGCAGTTCTTCCACTATAGGCACAGCGGGTCCTCGCAGTCAGCCAAAATGCGGAGACAAAGAAACAGGACACAAATGAAAGAAATGGAGGAAAGCAAACTAATGGAGGACATAGAGTTCAAAACCACAGTTATAAGGTTACTCAAGAATCTTCTACAAACCTCCGAGGAACTTAGTGAGACCTTCGAGGATCTTAATGAGAATGCCAAAAAAAAAAAATGGAAAATGGACCAGTCAGAAATTAAACACACACTGACTGAAATTAAAAATAATATACAGAGATCCAACAGCAGACTAGAGGATCCCAAGAATCAAGTCAAAGCTTTGAAATACGAAGAAGCAAAAAACACCCAACCAGAAAAGCAAAACGAAAAAAGAATCCAAAAATATGAAGATAGTATAAGGAGCCTCTGGGACAACTTCAAACGTACCAACATCCAAATTATCGGGGTGCCAGAAGAAGAGAGAGAGCAAGATACTGAAAGCCTATTAGAAGAAATCATGACAGAAAACTTCCCCTACCTGATGAAAGAAATAGACTTACAAGTCCAGGAAGCAAAGAGAACCCCAAATAAGAGGAATCCAAAGAGGACCACACCAAGACACATCATAATTAAAATGCCAAGGGCTAAAGACAAAGAGAGAATCTTAAAAGCAGCAAGAGAAAAACAGTTACCTACAAGGGAGTACCCATAAGACTGTCAGCTGATTTCTCAACAGAAACCATGCAGGCCAGAAGGGAGTGGCAAGAAATATTCAAAGTGATGAATAGCAAGAACCTACAACCAAGATTACTCTACCCAGCAAAGCTATCATTCAGAATTGAAGGTCAGATAAAGAGCTTCACAGATAAGAAAAAGCTAAAGGAGTTCATCACCACCAAACCAGGATTATATGAAATGCTGAAGGATATTCTTTAAGAAGAGGAAGAAGAAGAAAAAGGTAAAGATAAAAATTATGAACAACAAAGTGACAACAAATAAATATCTATCAACAAGTGAACCTAAAAATTAAGTCCGAATAAACTGGTGAATATAATAGAATCAGGGGCATAGAAAGGGAGTGGACTGACAATTCTTGGGGGGAAGGAGGTGTGGGGGGTGCGGGAAGAGACTGGACAAAAATCGTACACCTATGGATGAGGACAGTGGGGGGGGGGTAAGGGCATGGGGTGGGGTGGGAACCAGGTGGAGGGGAGCTATGGGGGGAATAGAGAGGAACATCTGTAATAATCTGAACAATAAAGATTTATTAATTAAAAAAATAAAAAATGAAATAAAGAACTATAATAACTCAGATCTTAAAAATTTGCTGGATGATCTCAATCTGTAAAATACGTATGTCTTGAAAGCAAAAAGCAAAAAAAAGAAAAGAAAAAATCGTAACATTTTCTGGGGTATTTCAATGAATGTAGATGTAATAAATATGGCAACTATAACATAGAGGGGAGAAGGTAAAAGCATCTGTATGGTTGCAAAGCTCTATATTTTACCTGTAAGTGGTAAATTATTAACACTCAATAGATTGTAAAAAGTTAAGCATGTATGTTATAATCCCTAAGGAAACCACAGACCCTAGAGAAAATTAACACAAGGATATATAGACAAAAAGCCAATAAATAAGTTAAAATTGAATACTAAGAATAATCAAATAACCTAAAAGAAGGCAGGAAAGGGGATAATTTAAAAGAATAATTAGCCGAACCGGTTTGGCTCAGTGGATAGAGCGTCGGACTGCGGACTGAAAGGTCCCAGGTTCGATTCCGGTCAAGGGCATGTATCTTGGTTGCGGGCACATCCCCACTAGGGGGCGTGCAGGAGGCAGCTGATCAATGTTTCTCTCCCATCGATGTTTCTAACTCTCTATCCCTCTCCCTTCTTCTCTGTAAAAAATCAATAAAATTAAAAAAAAGAATAATTAATAGTAGACCTAAATTTGCTCTAATCAATAACTACATAAATGTACTGATTATTACATAAATGCATCAATAAAAGACAATAATTGTAGTATTAGAGTAAAAGCACAATGATATTCTGCCTATATGAAGCTCCTTTAAATATAATTATATGGTAGATTGAAAGAAGTGTGGACAAAGATACACCATGGAACCACTAATTTTTTAAAAAGTTGGTATGGCTTTATTAATAATAATGGATGAAGTAGAATTCAGAATAAGAAAAATAACCAGGGATAAAGAACATTATATAATGATTAAAGGGTTAATTCACCAAGAAGACATCACAATCTTGTTCATGTTGCTTATAAACAAGGCTCCTAAATATAAAAAGCAAAATCGGATTGATCTGAAAGGAGAAATAAAGTCAGAATTATATGTGTGGATGTCAACACTCCATTTTCAGTAACTGAAAAACTCAGCAAGAATATGGAAGACCTGAACAGCACTGCCAATCAACTTGACCTAATAGGCATTTACAGAAAACTCTTAACAGTAGCACAGAACACATTCTTTTCAAGTGCACATGGAACATTCACCAAATAGGCCAACTCAACAATGAACAAATGCTGAAAATTTAAATTATATACCAGTAAAGAATGTTCTCTGATCATAGTGGGATTAGAAATCAAGAACTGAAAGATATCTGGAAAACCCCCAAATATCTGGAAACTAAACAACACTTCTAAATAACCCATGTGTCAAAGAAGAAGTCTCAAGAGAAATTGGAAAACATTTTGAACGGAATTAAAACGAAAATACTATACATCAAAATGGTGAGATGCAGCTAAATCAGAGCTAAGAGTGCATTTTATGCAATTAAAAGCTTATTGGAAAAGAAGAAATGTTTCCAATCAGTAATATAAGCTTCTACCTTCAGAAACAAGAAAAAGCAAGAACAAATTAAGCCCAAACCAAGTAGAATGAAATAAAGAGCAGAAATCAATGATATGGACACAGAAAAACAACGAAACCAAAAGCTCGTTCTTTGAAAACATCAGTATGACTGGTCTCCTTATACAAGGGGGAAAAACTTGGACACAAACCTCCATAGAGGGAAGACAATGTTAAGAGACATAGGGGGAAGGCAGCATGTATAAGCCAAGGAGAGAGGCCTGGAATAGAGCCTTTCCTCGCAGCCCCAGAAGGAACCACACCTGCAGACTCCTTGATTTTGGACTTCTAACTTCCAGGCCATGGTACTCTCTTAGAGCAGCCCTAGCAAACTAATACATGAATTTAGCAAGGTCTTAAGAATATAAGGTCACTATATAAAAGCCAGTTGTGTGCCCTGGCTGGCTTGGCTCGGTGGATAGAGCCTGTGGACTGAGGGGTCCCAGGCTTTATTCCGGTCAAGGGCACATGCCTGGGTTGTGGGCTTGATCCCCAGTGAGGGGCGTGCAGGAGGCAGCCCATCAATGATTCTCTCTCATCATTGATGTTTCTATCTCTCTCTCCTCCCTTCCTCTCTGAAATCAATAAAGAAATATATATATATTTTTTGAAATATATATTTTATTGATTTTTTACAGAGAGGAAGAGAGAGGGATAAAGAGTTAGAAACATCGATGAGAGAGACCCATCGATCAGCTGCCTCCTGCACACCTCCCACTGGTGATGTGCCCGCAACCAAGGTACATGCCCTTGACCGGAATCGAACCTGGGACCTTTCAGTCTGCAGGCTGGTGCTCTAACCATTGAGCAAACCGGTTAGGGCAGAAATATATATATATATATTTTTTAAAAAATATATTTCATTGATTTTTTACAGAGAGGAAGGGAGAGAGATAGAGAGTCAGAAACATCGATGAGAGAGAAACATCGATCAGCCGCCTCCTGCACATCCCCCACCGGGGATGTGCCCGCAACCCAGGCACATGCCCCTGACCGGAACCGAACCCGGGACCCTTCAGTCCGCAGGCTGACGCTCCATCCACTGAGCCAAACCGGTTTCGGCAAAAATATATTTTTTAAAAAAATGAAAGTCAGTTGTGTTTTTTTGTTTTGTTTTGTTTTTTAAATAACGTTTGAAATCCTGGCGTCTGGAAGTTCAAAATCAAGGTGCTGGAAGATTCCATATCTTCCTGGTTCGTAGACATCCATCTTCTCATCGGACCTCACATGCAGAAGGGATGAGGGAACTCTCTGAGGGCTCTTTTATAAGGGTCCCCATCCCATTCGTGAGGGCTCCACACTCATGACCTAAGCACCTCCCAAAGGCCCCAGCTCCTAATACCATCATGAGGAGATGAGGTTCAACATACGAATTTTGAGGGAACACAGACATTCAGTCCATCGCACAGCCAGATCCCACTTCATCCCAGCCTGGAAGTGGAGGGAACCTGAGTGACTAGGCTTCGCATGGAGAGCATTCGGGCCAAGAAGGCTGTGAATGTCCATGTGTGTGATGTTGGAAAATGGAAAGTGCTGAGAAGAAAATAAATCTAGACTGATTAGGGAGGCACTTTCCACGGGGTCAGGTAAAGTCTCTCTGAGGAGATACTATTTGAGCTGAAATTTGTGTGGTGTGTGTTTGTTTGTTGATTTTAGAGACAGGAAGGGAGAAAGAGAAACATTGATTTGCTGTTCCACTTACTTATGCATTCATTCGTTGTTTCTTGTATGTGCCCTGACGGGGGATTGAACCCTAAACCTTGGCCCATCAGGATGATGCTCTAACCAACTGAGCTACCCACCCCGGCTGAGCTGAAATTTGAAGGACAATGGTGGGGTCTGAGGCAGCCAATCAGTGTTGATGTTTCTCTCTCATCAATGTTTCTATCTCTCTCTTCCTCTCTCTGAAATCAATAAAAACAGCTACCTGATGCTGAGGATTCCGTGGGCCAGGAATTCAGAAAGGGCACGGCAGGGATGACTTGTCTCTGCTCCACGATGTCTGGGTCCTCAGCTGGGAAGACCTGGTGGTGGTGCGGGATTTGAGTGGCTAGTGGCTGGGATCATCTGGAGATGTACACGTCTCGAAGTTGAGGCTGGCACCTCCGCTGGGCTAGGAGCAGACAAAGCATGTGCATACGACCTCTCTGGATGTTCTGTCCATGTGGGCTAATTTGGCTTCCGCTCAGCTTGGTTCTAAGACTGTCCCAAGAGCGTATATAGCATTTTTATGATCTAGCTTTGGGGTCACACAGCACCACTTCCAGCATGTCCTAGTCAGTCTAGATTTATTTTCTCCCCAGCGAAGGTTCAAGGAGTGGGGTCACAGATCCCACTCTTCAATGGCAGGAGAGTCAAGGTCACATTGTAAGAAGAGCGAGGGGAATGGGAGGTCTTGTTGAGGCCACAGTTACTGGTAAGTCTCCTGGGCCACATCAGGGGGATATAGCCCCAGGTTCATGAGCCAGTTGTGTCCTAGAGAAGAGAAGGGGCCCGCCTAGGGGCTTGGCCAGGGTCCCTCCCCCCCCCCCCCCCCGCCCACTCCTGGTGTGGTCTGTGGTACAGAAAGCCCTGGGAGACCTGGAGCAGACCATTCCAGGTTAGCCCTACAGCGTCATCTGCCAGGACCAGTGCCTACCCCAGGACTGATTTGACCCCCCTGCACCCCCCAACTCCCGGGATCCCACCGCTTCAGCCCTTTGCCAAGTTGGACTATTCCCTCGTGCTGCTGCTGCAGATGGGAGCAGAGTCTTGGATTGGCATAGAGGCAGGGAAACCGAGGCCATGGGTTGAAACCAGAAGAGGACAGAGCTGGGAATAGAACCCCAGACGTGGGCCTCCCAGGGCCCAGCTTCGGTGTCCCTCGAGTTCCGACGAATCCCTCGCTCTCCCAGCGGAGAGTTCGGATACCCGCCGGGCAGCTCCCAGCCCTTCCCGGGGTCAGAGCAGCGGGCGGCACCGCGCTGCCCAGCGGAGACTGGGTGACTGACCGGGTGGGCGCGGCTGGGCGGGACCTGGGAGCTGCAGCGCCGCCGGACCACAGGGAGGGCGGGGCTAGTGGGGGGCGGGGCCAGAGGGTAGGTTTAGCCAGGCTGTGCCCGAGTAACTGACAGGGCAAGGGGCGGGGCCAGGCTGAGCGACTGAGGAGGAACCTTCAGGGAAGGGGCGAGGCCAGCAGTCGGGCGGGGCCGGGAATAGCTGACCGGCAGGGGCGGGGCTGAGACGGCGGAGCGCGGGGCCACTAGAGGGAGCCCGGCGGGAGGGGGATACAGTGACTGTCCGCGGGGCCGGGAAGGGATGGCTGGGACCTCGAGGCCGGGAAAGGAAGGAGGAGACGCGGGTGCTGGCAGGTGTCAGGACAAAGGTCCTAGAACAAAGGCCTCCTGTGGGTGGGACCAGGCACGCCTTGGGGGCGGGGCTAAGGAGTCCTGCATGACAGCCGAGGGCTCGGCCCGAAACAAAGTCCTTACAGCCCTGCAAGGGATTCCCCTTACGGCTGAGCACCCGAGCTTCGTGCATTTCGTGCCCCAGGGGAGGGAAGGTCGCCCTTGCTGCCCGGGCTGCCACCACGGCCTCCCCTCCTCCGAGGGCGTCTGTCCTGGGGCCGGATCGCTGCAGAGAGATCAGACCTGCCCGAAGGAGGTTTCTACCTTCCAGGTCCCCGGGTCCAGTTCGGTCTCAGCGATAGTCAGCCCAAGGCGGCCACCTGCCCCTGATCCAGCTACCGGGTCGTTCCCAGAGCCGGGAAGCCCGCCACTAGAGGTTGTCCCCGGTTCGGCGTTTGGTTCTGACCCGCCCGCCTGTCCACAGTTGCAGAAGCGCTTTCTGAACTGGCCCCTGGAGCTACGGATCTTCGCTCGAAGTCCTCTGAGCCTGCGCTGCTGCCTGGGCACCCGCGTGCTGGTACTGCCTGTCGCCCCGCTGGCTTCAGCGCTGCGGCCAAATCGCGTGTCAGCCGGAATCCCGGCGGGCCCCGCCCCCGATCCTGACCACGCCCCCGCTCACCGGCCCCGCCCCGCCCGGCTGGCCCCACCCACTTCGTGCCCCTGATTGACAACCTTTCATCTCTAGCCCCGCCTCACTTCTTGGCCCGGCTCAGACCACCTCCCCAAATTCAGCCGGCCCTCGGGGCTCCAGAGCGGCTGAGGATAAAGGTCCGCCACTCTGTCCATCGCCTCTTCCATATTTCGCCTGCGGGTCCTGCATGAGGTCGAGGTCTTTCTTGGGCCCGAGGAGGGTCCTACGTGAAGCCTGAATGGAGGGGGGCGGGGAGGCCGCGGCCGAGGTCTTTAAGGGCAGAATCTAGGGGGCTCCCTGGATCTGATCAAGTGAGCCGGAGCTGGAGGGTCGCACTCAGGGCCAGCGGGAGAGGGACAGATTCCTCTCACATACTGTCCCTTCTCTTTCTGCAATGTCAATCTGCATTCCCATTTACGCAATCCCAGCCTTAGCGGTGAGTGGCCTGTCATGCCCCAATCGGAGCTCCCTCCCCTCTGTGCCCAACAAGATTTCCGGGGAAGACTCCTGTTACTGGCTCCAGAACCCCCGAGAGACCTGCCTTATAAGAGACACAATTCCCAGGTTCAGGACCTCCAGAACCTGCTCCCCATCGCCTCACAGGCGGTTGTTCTACCCTAGTTCCACCTTGAGCCACCCAGCCTGCCTCCATCCCATCCCCCTCAGCCCTGGGGCCAGCTTCCCCAACAGATGTTCCTTATCACAGCATCGCCCCACATCCTCAGTCTGGACAGCCTGCAGTTTCCACGGAGGCGCGGGTGGGAGAGGGCAGGGCGGAACAGAGGGTCTGCATCCCCAAATGCCTTCCCTTGGGAGGCCCTCTGAGGGCTGGGGAAACTGCGGCCCATGTGGCCACCAGCTCAGCGGGGCAGCAGTAGAGCCCCTCACTCCAGTGCAACCAGCACCCCTGTCCTTGACAAGACTCAAGGCGAGCTCTCCCCAGGTTGCCTGAAGAAGGGTCTCCCCTCGCCCTCTTCAGGACACTGGTCAGCATCCAAGAGGCAAGTGGCTGGTCTTCTTGGGTGTCTCTCAGGTCTGTCATTCGCTTTGTGTCTGTTACCGCTAACGTCCAGAATGGAGATTCATCCACCCTGCCCACTGGAGGGCTTCTCTATCACCCTCCCAAGTCCCTGTTCTTGAAGGCTTATCTGCCCCCTGGGGACGAAGGAGGCACCTACCTCCAGACATTGGCTGGGGTGTGTCCTTATGGCCTCACTGGGCTACACAAACCCTGCTGGATGGGGGAGCACTGGGCACACCTCATGGGCCCAGAGCTGGGAGACCTAGAAATCTCTGGTCCCAGGTCACAGCAGTGACCCATCACCTTCAGTGTTCTAACAACCCCAGGACACATTTATTTAACTCGTGCTCTGTTCCATTTAGCCATATCACTCCCCTACTTACCTTTGGTGACCTTCCTTCTTCTTCTTTTTTTATAATATACTAGAGGCCTGGTGCATGAAATTCATGCATGGGTAGGGTCCTTAGGCCTGGCGGGTCATCAGGGCTGATCAGGTTCCCCGCCTCCCTGCCTCCTCCTTTCCTTGCTCCCTCAGTGCCCCACCGCTGCTGGTCGCCCACCATGTTCCGTGCCGCCCCCGATGGTCAGCACACATCATAGCGAGCGATCGAACTCCCATTCTCCCAGTCGAACTCCCCAGGGGACACTTTACATATTAGCCTTTTATATATATAGATTTTTATTGATTTCAGAGAGGAAGGGAGAGGGAGAGAGACAGACGCATCAATAATGAGAGAGAATCATCGACTGGCTGCCTTTTGCACGCCCCCTACTGGGGCTGGAGCCTGAAACCTGGGCATGTGCCCTTGGCTGGAGTCAAACCTGGGACCCTTCAGTCTGCAGGCTGATGTTCTATCCACTGAGCCAAACCAGCTAGGGCGACCTTCCTTCTTTATAAAATAAAATCTAAGATCCATACCACGGCCTCTGAGGCTCTGCTTTGTGGTCCAACCCCACTCCAACTTTCCCTTTTGCCCATCACATGCTGGCCAAGATCACCTTTCTCTGTTCTTGGAATACACCTGTGTTTTTCTGCTCTTGGGCCTTTGCACAAGTCTTTTTCTCTCCTTGGAGGAACTGGACTGTAAGCTCTATAAGGGTAGAGATTGTGTTTGGTTTGTTTGGCTCTATATCTTAAACTGGTAAACAATAGATAATAAATGCCAGCTGTAATAGGTCTTAATAAATAATCTATATAATAAAAGCCTAGGACTTGTATGCATGCATATAAGCCCAACCAATGGACACAGACATCTGGGGGGGGGGGGGAGGGCATGAGTGGGGGCATGGGGGGCAATGGGGGAATAAAGACACATATGTAATACCTTAATCAATAAATAAAAATTTGCCCAGCCGGGTGTAGCTCAGCGGTAGAGCGTCGACCTAGGAACCAAGAGGTCACCAGTTTGATTCCTGGTCAGGGCATATGCCCAGGTTGCGGGCTTGATCCCCAGTGTGGGGCATGCAGGAGGCAGCCAATCAATGATTCTCTCTCATCATTGATGTTTCTATCTCTCTCTCCCTCTCCCTTCCTCTCTGAAATCAATAAAAATATAAAAATTAAAATAAATAAATAAATAAATAAAAATTTTTTATTAAAAAATAAATTTAAAAAAAGCCTAAGTGACCCTTACAGCAGAACGACCGGTCGCTATGATGCATGCTGACCACCAGGGGGCAGACGCTTAATGCAGGAGCTGCCCCCTGGAGGTCAGTGCGCTCCCACAGGGGGAGCACTGCTCAGTCAGAAGCTGGACTCATGGCTGGCAAGCACAGTGGCAGTGGCAGGAGCCTCTCCCACCTCTGCAGCAGCACTAAAGAGCAGCAAACAGGCGGGCGGTAAGGAGTGAGGGGTCCGGGACTGCGAGAGGGTGCAGGCCGGGCTGAGCGACCCCCCTCCAGTGCACAAATTTCGTGCACTGGGCCTCTAGTTCTTGAATAAATGTGTTTGATGCTTTCCTATTGACTTAATCTTTACAACAGCCATGTGAGGTAGAAACTATCATTAAATCTTTTTTTTAGAAAAGAAAACAGGCACTCCAAGAGGTTAGGCCACATGTTGAAGGCCACAGCTATGATTTGAACCCCACAGGGAGGCTTTTTTCACCTCTCATTGGGGATGGGGGTGTGGGAGTGAAATAGTACACCACAGGCCAGCCTCCAGATTTTAGAAAATTGTGGGCTTCCTGGAGAGGAGGCATTGAGTCTGGGTTGGAAAGCTGGCATTTGACTTGGGTCTGCAAAGGCCCTAAGAGAGCATTCCAGGTGGAAGGAAGAGCAATGAGCAAAAGTGTGGAGGCAGGGAGATCCAGCTCTGGGAACTACCCAACTGGAGGCTGGGTCAGCCAGGACACACGGCCAGCTGTGCCCTGGGTTGCAGTCTCAGGGTCTCCAGAGGCAGGCCTCTCGTGGGCGTGGGCGGGAGACACTGCAGTCCCTCTCCCCAGGCTGTGGCTCGGAGCCCTCAGGGAGGTGAGCTGGGCGCTCCCACGCCCCTCTGGGGCAGGACGTTCTCACGTTCCCCTGCCCCCACGTTCCCACGCAGGGGCGGCCTTGGGAAAGGCTTGGGGCGGGCCCAGGGGAGGGTGTCTGAGCCCGGGTCCCTCTGCAGCTCATTCTCCATTACTCGCTCAGCAGACCTGGGTCTCTCCTGCAGCAGAGCTGGGAGGTAAGAGTGGGGAGAGCCCCGGCTTCAGGAGTGGGGAATGCGACTTAGACTCCCCCATGCGGTCCCTGCCGTGGAAGAGGGGGAGGGGGTTCCTGGGGAATTATCCTTTGTTCGCATATGGGGTGCCATCTCTTTCCCCAAAAGCAGATTACTCCTTCCCTTTCCCCATCCGTGGGGCTCTCCCACCCACTTAACACTGATGGGGAGCCCTTCCTTCCCAAATGGGGGACCCTCCCGCACTTACCACACATGGTATACTCCTTCATAATTATTGGGTGCCCCTCCCCAGATGTGGGGGGCTCTTTCTCTTTTCAGAAATGGATGCCCCTTTACCCTCTCCAGATGTGTGCTCCTTTTCCTCTCTCTGACCCATTTTGGTCCTTGTCCTCCTCTAAAGTCCCTCCCCACCCCCATGGAATGTCAGTCCCCGAGACTCCCCCCACCCCATGGGGGGTTGGGCTCATCCTGTCCCCCTCCTCCACCGGATCCAGCAGAGCAGGCTCTCCTGCACGTAGGCAGCCAATTAGGGAGGGAAAGGGGGGGGGGCGGGCAGACTGTCTGGCAGAGATGGTGGCAGATGGCCTGCGGGAAGAGAGGCAGCCCCAAGACCTGCTTCCTCCTACCTGGACTCCCACCCCGTCTCTTGGGGGGCAAACAACCCAGGATGGTTTCCCAACCTGGCCAGGCTGAGCTGGGGCAGGAAGTAGGACCCAGGCCCCCAGCCCCAAACTATTCAGACCCTGCCTTAAGAATTAGGCCTCCTCCCACTTCTCAGATGGGAAATTGAGGTCCCAGGAGGGAGCTCCAAATGTCTTGGACCCCTATTTACCCCCATGGGGATAAAAGACAAAACTAGAAGGGCGGGGCCTGAGGGAGACGTTGAAATACTAGAACCCCCCCCTCCCCGCCCCCCACACACACACCTGTGAAAATGGTTTCTCTGTCTAGGCCCTAAGGGTAGGGTCAGAGGGCAATGTGTGGGCTCATTCACATACACCCCCCAGATGTTCTTCAGAGCTGCCCGGAGGTTGGTGCTGAGGAAGCCAGGACTTGGAATTCGAGGGATACACAACCCAGGAGACACTGGTAAGACTTGGGCACCCTCCTCCCTTGCCTAACTCCAAGGCAAGGGCAGGAGTGCTGTCTGCAGGCTGCTCTGCCCCTTCCAGGCTGGATCTACCCAAAACCTCTTCCCACAATCCCACTCCTGGGTCCAGGAAATGGAGCTCCTGTACCCCAAGCTTCCTCAGGGGCTGACCCCTAAACCTGAGGCCCCTGCGGCCTTTGTGTCCTGAGGTGGAGGTGCTGACAGAACCTGGGACCTCCTTGGCAGACCCTGGTGTCAGTGCCGGTCAGAAGATGCCGAAAGCAGGAGAGACTGCAGCCAGCTAGCAGAGGGCCTTTCTGATTGATTGATTTACTTATTTATAAACACATAACATTTATTGAGCCCTTACTATGTACCCCTAGCTGTGATAAACATTTTATACCGATTAACACATCTAGGCTTCACAACAGCCACGTGAGGTGGAGGCTGTGCTGTCATCTCCGTTTCCCAGATGAACACACTGGCCCAGGGGCCTAGATGTTCAAAGAGCCAGGGCTCCTGCTCAAAGCAGTTCCAATGCCCTCCTTGTGGGCCTCTCTGGTGACGGTAAGCAGAAGCTTTGTTGAGACTCTCCGAGTGCCCGGCCTTTTTTCTGGACACTTGAGTGGAGCCCTCGAGGGCTTAGCCATGAGGGAGAGCATCCAGGAATGGAGGCCAGCAGTAAACCAGCCTCTCTGTTGATCAGTGTCGTTTACGGCGCACCTACTGTGTGCCAGGACAGTGACGCGCAGTGAGGTAAAGGGGCTGGTTGGAGCTGGGCTGGGGAGGAACTGAGTTTCAAACCAAACTGACTCCAAAGCCATGCCCCTGATCCCTATTAAAGGTATACAGAGCGTTGGTCTGAGGACTGAAGGGTCCCAGGTTTGATTCCAGTCAGGGGCACATGCCCGGGTTGCAGGCTCGATCCCCAGGAGGGCTCCTGCAGGAGGCAGCTGATCAATGACTCCCTCTCATCACTGATGTTTCCATCTCTCTCTCCCTTCCTCTCTGAAATCAATAAAAATTGATTATGAAAGAAAGAAAGAAAGAAAGAAAGAAAGAAAGAAAGAAAGAAAGAAAGAGAGAGAAGCATGTGGCTATTGTTTTGCAGTTTGCAGAGCACTTTCACACCTGTCAGCTCAGGTTTCTCTCATGAGCCTTTGCTCACCATTGCCTATGCCCGACTTGCCCTCTTTACCTCGGATCCTCCCAGAGAACACAGGATTGGAAGCCAGGGGGGCTGAATTGCAGCCCTGGCCCTGGTCCTTCTGGTTCTGTGAATTTTAGCAAGTCACTTGCTGCTCTGTTGCTTCATCTGTAAAATGGAGGTAACAGCATCACCTGGCTCGTGTGATGTGGAGTAAATGAGTCAACTTACCTGAAGGCCTTAGAATGGCTCCTGGCACAGTCCGTGCTCAGAAAATGCAACCCTCTCTCTTCATATTATGGTTCGTGCTGGAATGTCCCAGGGGCAGCCTGCACTCAGCTCCTTCCTTGTACCCACAGCCCACAGCAAGGGGAAGATGGCCCCCTACACCAATTACCATGCCCAGCGCTCCTACCCCATGCCAGACGACCCCTTCTGCACAGAGCTCAACGCCGAGCAGCGGGCCCTGAAGGAGAAGGAGAAGGGCAGCTGGACCCAGCTGAGCCACGCCGAGAAGGTGGCCTGTAGGTCTCAGGGTGGGACTGGTTGGGGAGAGTGGGCTGGCGGTGGCTTTGCAAAGAAGGGCCCATCAGGGAGCAGTAGGACTGGCGAGCCCCCACCTACAACAGCCAAAAAACCCCAAACACCTGAATGCATACCCAAGGGGAGAATTTCATTCATTTGTTCATTCTTTTTATTCACTCAACTATTGTGCATAGCCTGATGCTAGAGGATGCTGGGGACGCAGGAGTGAATCCCCCAGATGGTTCCGGCCATCAGGTGCCCCCCGTCCAGTGGGGGAACGGACACCAACCCAGATAGCTGTAATGCAGGATGGTGGCTGGGGGGAGGTGTGTTCAAGTGTTTGTGAGGACCTGAGAGAGAGAGAGAGAGAGAGGCGGGGGGGCGTCCTGGAGGGCCATCCAGAGGAAGGCCCGTCCAGCTGGCCCTGAGTGGTGAGGAGGAGGGTGCTGCTAGGTAGGGGAACAGCATGGGGAAAGATAGGGGGCAGGAGAGCATGGAGGGTTCTGGCAGCACTGAGTGGTGTGAGGGGACAGAGCAGAGAGAGGCAGGTGAGGTGGATGGGGGAGCAGGGGCCTGACCTTGAGGGGCAGGGGGGATGTGTGACTCCAAGTTACGCCACCAGAAGTGCCCTGGGCTGCCAGTTCCAGACCCTGCTTTGCAAACAATAGATGCTTGATAAGAATTGGCTGGATGGACAGCATCTGCTGCAGGGAGGGGGGGGCTTGGGGCCCTTGGGATGGCTGCCCCTGAGGCCCCCCCCGCCCCCCCTTACCTGCTTCCTCAGTGTACCGGCTCCAGTTCCATGAGACCTTCGCGGAGATGAATCATCGCTCCAATGAGTGGAAGACAGTGATGGGCTGTGTCTTCTTCTTCTGTGGATTCACCGCTCTGCTTATTTGGTGGCAGCGGGTCTATGGTGAGTTGCAGCATCTCACCTGACTGCTGCCCTGGGCCATGCCCTGTGGCCACAGCCAGCAGCCCAGCTCTTATGAGGGAACTATGCTGGCACTCATCTAAAGATTTTGAAAAGTCCCCCAAAGAGGCGGAGGGTGAAGGGCAGAGCACAGCTGTCTGAGTGGGAATGTAGGGACTCTACCTCTCTGGGCCTCAATTGCCCCATCTGTAAAATGGGAATAATAGTGCCCACATCTCAGGGCGCTTGTGAGGTTTGAATGAGAAAGAGCTGTAGGTCAGCTGTAGTTATGAGTGATATTGTTACTGCAATGCTGGATATGCGGCTAGAGTGAGGTGTGTTCCAGCATCTGTGAGAACCCAAAGGAGAGAGAGAAGAAATCCTGGAGGGCCATCCAGAGGAAGCCACACTCCAGCTGGCTGTTACTAAGCATGAATTTTTCTTGTTTTTTAAAAAAATATATTTTTATTGGTTTCAGAGAAGAAGGAATATAGATACGTCTGTGATGAGAAAGAATCATTGATCGGCTGCTTTCTGCATGCACCCCCCCCCCCCCCCGCCCGGGGATAGAGCCTGCAACAAACAGGGGCATATGCCCTGACCGGGAATTGAACCATGACCTCCTGGTCCATAGGTTGATGCTCAACCACTGAGCCATGATGGCCGTGCAAACATGAATTTTTCAGTACATTGTTTCAGCTGCTGTGACAGAGCCCCCAATATACTCGAGCTTAAACAAAATAAAGGTTTTTCTCTTGTCTCACAAAAAGGCCATAGGAAGTATAGGGACTCCACAATGTCAGGCTTCTTGCGCCTTGTTGCTCTGCCATCCTTAACATGTAGCTTTCTTCCTGACATACAAGATGGCTACTTTTAGCCCCAGCTGGTTTGGCTCAGTGGATAGAGCGTCAGCCTGTGGACTGAAGGGTCCCAGGTTCAATTCCAGCAAAGGGCACATGCCTGGGTTGCGGGCTCGATCCCCAGTGGGGCGTGTGCAGGGGGCAGCCAGTAAGTGAGTCTCTCTCATCATTGATGTTTCTATCTTTCTCCCTCTCCCTTCCTCTCTGAAATCAATAATATATATATATTTTAAAAAAAGATGGCTACTCCTGCTCCAGCCATTAGCCTACATTCCAGTAAAGAAGAGGGGAAGGGAGGAGGCTCTCATTTTTAAGGTCCAGAAGTTGCACACACCACTTCTGCTCACATTCTATTTGCTAGAAATGATCATATGACCATCTCTAGCCACAAGGAAAACTGGGAAATGTAGTCTTTAGCAGGGTTGTCCTATACCCAGCTGACCATTTATTACTATAAAAGGGTGATTCTCAAAGTGTGGCTCCTGGACCAATAGCTTCACTTGGGAACTTGTTAGAAATACAAATTCCCAGGCCCACTCTGGATCTCCTGGGTCAGACCCTGACGGTGGAGCCAGCAGTCGGTGTTTGCACAGCCCTCCAGGTGACTGATGCTCACCTGGGGTTGAGAAGCACGGCTCTGGCGGACAGGAGAGGATGTTGAAGAAGAGCTGCAGTCCGTTGACCTCTAGTGGCCTCGCTTGTTTCTACTGTAAAAGTGTGATGGGCACTCCTGCCTTGCATAAGAAGGAAATGAGAGAGCCTTTGGAAAAGTTCTAATCTAGCTCAATGTTTGGTACTTAAAGATGCCCATAAAGATTTTTTCTTTCTTGCCCACCCACTGGGATATAAAGGACCAGGGATGGACGGCAGGCAGGCTGAGTCAGCCTCGGGGGCAGATGGATCAGGAAGTGCAGTAAGACTTGAGTGGTGATGGACGCTGTGGTCCCAGCCCTTCCCTGCTCCACACGTGAAGGCACCTAAAATGCCCATGGGTGCTTCAGCCTTTGGGTTAAGTATTGTCCTCACCAGATTTTTTTTTTTTAACACTCACCTGAGGATATGATTTTATTGATTTGAGAGAGAGAGGGAGAGAGAGAAACCTCGATCGGCTGCCTCCCATAGGCGCCCCACAGGGATCAAACCCACAACCTTTTTGTTTTCACCAGATTGATGTCCAACCAACCAAGCTACCCGGCTGGGCCTCCCCTGGTTTTTAAAGTGAACGCCTCTATCCTACCTCCTACTCCCCACCCCCTTCAGGAAGGAGAAGAAACCATCTCCTCCTGAACTCCTCCCAATCAGTGGGAGCAAACTGAGTAGCTACCACGTTATGCAAATCGTTTTATAAATAGTAACTCGTTTAATCCCCACATCCCTAGTGGCTAGGACCTGGTTTTGACAGGTAGGGAAACTGAGGCTCAGAGAGATAAAGTGACTTGTTCAAAGTCACACAGCAGGAGAGTGGTAGATCTAGGACTTGAATCCAGACAGCCTTCAGCCCAGTGCTCCCGTTCCATTGGGCCATGCCGCAGGCGGAGAAACTGAGGCTCAGGGGGGAGGACCTTGACCCAGTTCCCACAGCGAATCGAAGGCAGAGTTGGGGTCAGAACACGGAAGTCTGTGGAGTGCAGCTTGGGAAGTCTGACGGGGAGACGGACAGGGTGGAGGGAGCGCCTCCATGCAGGGCACGCTCCCCCTGTCACTGGGACCCTGGCTCGGAGGGAGAGGGCGGCCCTGTCCCTACCCCGTGCCTTCCTGCAGTGTTCCCTGAGAAGCCCATCACCTTGACGGATGAGTGGAAGGCCAAGCAGCTCCAGCGCATCCTGGACATGAAGGGCAACCCTGTGCAAGGCCTGGCCTCCCGGTGGGACTATGAGAAGAAGGAGTGGAAGAAGTGACCCTGCATCCCAGCCCCAGGCTACTCCCCGGCAGCTCTCCCCTGGCCCGGAGCCTATGGAGCACTCCCTCCCCTCTTTCACCCCAATAAAGCTGGCCTGTTCTCTTCTGCCTGTGATCGCCACCTCAGTCTTTATCTGCCACAGAGCCTACTTATACTGACATCAGGCAGTACAGCAGCCGAGGGGCTCAGAGCCCAGCTCGCCAGGGAGGGCTTCCTGGAGGAGTAGAGGCGAGGGCTGAGTCTTGCAGGGCTCAGGAAAGCAGGCAGGAGAGGGAAAGCATTCCAGGGGGAGGAAACGGCTTGAGCAAAGGCAAGGACACTCCTTTATTCAGTTAAGTAACACATACTTATTGAGTACCTACTGTGTGCCAGGTGCTTACTAATCCAGGCCTTGGGGATGCGGCAGTGGACAGTCTCTGGCCTCAATGGAGGAGACGTTTCTTTACAGGGGGAGACAGAAAAGTAAGTAAGTAAATATATAGCAGGTGACCTGGTTTGAAGTGCTATAAATAAACCAAACAAAGTAGGATAGAGGGGGAGTGAAAGGGCGATTGGGGATTGTGGGTGACGGTCTGAATGAAATGAGGAAACAAGCCTTGTATCAAAGACAGAGCAGCAAGAGCAAAGACTGAGGTGGGATTCTGGTTTGTGTGTTTGTGGAACTGTAAGGAGGCCACCCACGGCGACTTGGAGAGCAGCCGGAAGGTGTGTGTTGGGGGGGAGGGGGGGAGGGGGCTGGCCTTGGGTTGGCAAGCAGATGATAAAAGCCCCATGGGAGTTTATCCTAAGTGCGATGGGAAGTTGTATCAGTCTGCATCCTCTGAGAAGCCAATGCCAAGAAAGAATGAAAGATGTCGGAGATTTGTTGAGGGTGCCCCCGTGTGAAGGATAAAGGAGACAGGGAGAAGGAGGGGGTGGTGAGACCTTTCAGACCAGTGGTTCTCAACCTTCCTAATGCCGCGACCCTTTAATACAGTTCCTCATGTTGTGGTGACCCCCAACCATAAAATTATTTTCGTTGCTACTTCATAACTGTAATTTTGCTGCTATAAACAATATGTAATTATATATGTGTTTTCCGATGGTCTTAGGCGACCCCTGTGAAAGGGTCGTTCGACCCCCAAAGGGGTCACGACCCACAGGTTGAGAACCGCTGCTTTAGACTGTGACGCAGGCCTGACCGCTGTGGAAGGAGGGAGTGGGGGAGGGAGGATTGGGTAGGAAACGCCTTGGACTTCTGTGCACTGTATCTAAGTCCAACCAGGAGACAGTAATTTAATAGAGGCTGTTTAAAGGCCTATTAAGTTTACACAAGAGAAGAGCTATAAAGATATAAAGATAACTTTAAAGAGTGTCCTAGGGAGCATGCCCAAGAAGGACAGATTTGGAAGGGGGGTGCCTTCCCAAACTGGGATTCAGACCTCATTGGAGAAGGTGTGGTTGAAGCCTACCAGTTGGCACAGAACTGAGCTGGGTTGGCTAGGCCCCAGCTGGTCCACGGTCACTGGGCAAGGACAGTGAGAAGTCCTCAGAGACCCAAGGGCACTGAGGCTGGTGGGTGGGGGAATTGGGGCACCTTTGTAGATGTGAGGCCAAGAGTGTGTGGTGTCTGCCTGAGTTAGGAGGGCGGCAAGAAGATGGTCCCCAGGCGTGGGGGCTGCAAGGTGGCTGATAGACTGGGCTCATGGCTGCGGCAGATCACCACCAGATGTCCTCACACACTGCTGACCAACCACACAGCAGGAGCAAGAACACACACACACACACACACACACACACACACACACACACACCCCAGAACCAGAAAGCCAAGCCAGCCGTTCCTCCAGACATGTCCCCTCCAGCGCCCTCTGCTGGCAGAGTTTAGCATCTCCCTGTAAAGGAGGCAATGCTCAGAGTTCGTGATCCTAAAGGGTGAGTTTGGAGTTGAAAGGCAGTAAATTGACAACTGGAACAGCAAATCTGAGAAAGCCGTGGCCACTGGGGAGACCCAGAGGGACAAAAGGCCCATTAGAGGAGCAGCCCAGGGGACCGTGGCCTCAGCGAAACGGCTGCAGCAGAACCTCACAGGCTCTCTCGGAGAGAGATCTGAGCAGCACACCTCCACGGACACCCTCAATGCCAATGGAGGGATCTAGAAGAGCAGTTGTGACAACAATACACAGTGGGGCAAAAGTAGGCTTACAGTTGTTCATATGGAAAATAATGCAAGAATAAATAATATTACAAGAATAAACTCTGTTTCACGTACTCATAACTGTAAACCTACTTTTGCCCACCCTGTATTCATTCAGCCAACAAATACTTACGGTGCCTCTACTATGTACCAGGCTCTGGGGACAGCGTGAATGAGACCTTATTCCAGTGCTCATGAATCTGAAAGTCTGCGATGGGGACTCAGCATTGATCAGACAGTCACCCTAATAAAGTATGGCACAAATAAGTGTTACAAAAGGGAGGCACATGGTGCTTGGACTTACCAACAGGGGCTGGGGGAACTTGACTCAATCCGGAGCAGTAAGGGGGGGCTTCCCTGAGGAAGTGTCCTCAGACCTGAGAGATGAAAAATGACTGGGTGTAAGCCAGATGAAATAGGTGGTGGGACAGCATTCGAGTCAGGAAAAAAGCATGTGCAGAAGCCCTGTGGTAGTGAGAATCATGCTTGACGGAGGAAATACAGGGAGCCACAGGGCTGTCAGAGGGGGAGGTAGAGGTGGACAAGGGGTGATAGGAAAGTAGGAGAATCACACAGGGTCTTGGGGTCTCTGCTGCCTCTACTGAAGGGACAAGTCGGGAGAAAGCAGGGAAGAGTGGAGCTAGGGGAGTCTGTTGAGGCCAGAATATGGGGAGCCTTGGACACCCATTTAATTTTTATCTGAGAGAGGCAGCTACCTCGGCCCTAGGCTCTCACTGGCATGAAGGATTAAGTGGTCACTATCTTAGCACAAGAGATGCTGGGGACCCAAATGGGAAGCACACAGGAGCCTTGACCTCCAGGTTTCCTAGCCTGTTGGGGGGGACGGCCAGTCGGAAGCTAATGAGGTAAGAACTATGGAAATGCCCGGTAGTATATTTTGACCCAGACCCTGATGCCTTGCTAGCAGCAGGAGCAGTTTTGCCATAATTTGAAATGTTGAAATATGCAGGCAGTAAAATTTGTTTAGATTAATAAATTGCCAAGGAGTCATGTTGTGAGTAACAAAGAAAATTGTCAAAACTGGCCCAGGGTAAAATTAGATGTTGTACTAAGTCAACCCCCCCTGCCCCGCCCCCCGCCAATAATGTTGTGTAACAAACAACCCAAAGCTTGGTGGTTTACAACTTTGAGCATTTCTGTTTATCTTTCCTGGGCCTGTGGTGTGGGTTGGCTGAGGCTCTGCTGGGATCTGCAGGTTTAGTTCCAGTCTGTGGGTTGGTATTTCTGTGTGCTCCGGCTGCCATAACAAATACCACAGATTCGGTGGCTTAAACAACAGAAATACATTTTCTCACAATTCTGGAGGTTAGAAGTCTAAGATCAAGTGTTGGCAAGGTTGGCTCCTTCTGATACTTCTCTCCCTGGCTCGATCACATGGTTCCTCTGTGTGTGCATATCCCTGGTGTCTTGCTGCATCCAGATTTCCTCTTCTTACAAGGACTCCCGTCAGAGTGGGCTAGGAGCTTCCCTGATGACCTCATTTTAACTTCATCACCGCTTTAAAGGTCCTCTCTTCAAATAGTGTCACATTCTGAAGGAGGAGGGATTAGGGCTTCAGCACATGAATTTGTAGGGGCCACATTTCAGCCCATAACAACTCGGTTGAGGATTATTCCGTTCGTTTCCTTGTTCTGGGACCTGCATCCAGGCCATGTTCTTCTCATGGTAGGAGTCAGAGACTCCTGAGGGGGCAGAGAGACAGTGGGGACACATGATGCTCTTTTTAAAAATATTTTTTTAAAATATATTTTATTGATTTTTTACAGAGAGGAAGGGAGAGAGATAGTTAGAAACATCAATGAGAGAGAAACATTGATCAGCTGCCTCCTGCACATCTCCTACTGGGGATGTGCCCGCAACCCAGGTACATGCCCTTGACCGGAATCGAACCTGGGACCTTTCAGTCCGCAAGCCGACGCTCTATCCACTGAGCCAAACCGGTCCTGGCTTAAAAATATTTTTAATGATTTCAGAAAAGAAGGGAGAGGAAGAGAGAGATAGAAACATCAATGATGAGAGAGGATCATTGATTGGCTGCCTCCTGCATGCCCCCTACTGGGGATTGACTCCACAGCCCAGGCATGTGCCCTTGACCGGAATCGAACCCAGGACCTTTCAGTCCACAGGCCGATGCTCTATCCACTGAGCCAAACGGGCTAGGGCGACATGATGCTCTTAAAGCCCAGCCTCAGAACTAGCACACAGAACCAGCACCACATTCTACTGGCCAAAGCAAGTGTCATGGTGTTCTGTGACTGTTGGTAAAAACCACCCCAAAACTACAGGCATAAAACAACCATTACATTATGCCTACCGATTCTGTAGGTCCGGAATTCAGGCAGAGCATGATGGGAACTGCTTGCTTCTGCTCTAGAATATCTGGAGCTTCAGCTGGAAACGCTCAAAGGCTGTGGCCACAATCTTCTAGTGGTATTTTAACTCACATCTGGTGGTTGATGCTGGCTGTCAGCTGGGACCTCATTTGGGGCTGTCAACCAGAACACCTCTTTGTAGCATCCTCAGGTGGTCTTTCTGTGCGGGCTATTTGGGCTTCCTCAAAGTGTGGTGGGTTGGTTCCAAGAGAGCAAGAGGGAAGTGTATTGCATTTTTTATGGCCTAGCCTTAGAAGACACATAATGTCACTTCTGCTAAACTCTGTTGTCAAGGCACTCACCAAGTTCCACTCAGATGCAAGAGGGAGAGCACAGAGACCTCCCCACTTGATGGGAAAACATCAAGGTCACAACATAAGATGTGAGATGCTATGACAGGGAAGCGTTGTGGTCATCTTTGGGAAATATAGGCTGCCACCCACAGGCAAGCCCAACACCGATGGGCAAAAAAATGTTCTCCATCCAAGTGCAAATGGAGAGTGTGGGGAGGAAGGCAGAGTTATGAGTAAAGAATACACCCTACCACAGGTGTAGAAATAGCCAACACAAAATCAAGTTGGCAGAAACTAAAACTGACCATGTTAAGTTGGAAATTGACTAAAATTCAAACAATGAAAATTTGACATTTAGATAATCAAATGTGACCTGGAAAAAATTGGACCAATTAAAGATAATGAATAGAGTAGATGACGCACAATGGCAGGAAACTGGTGAAATCGGATGTGAACTAAAAATGACTGAGAAAAGAATAAAATAGTCCTGGTAGCACTTACTCCATGAAACCATGTGATTGTCATGAAAAAATTACTTTGTAAGATTAAATTTAAAATAGGGAACATTAGAAAGATTTTAACTTTGGCATAAAATAACTGATCAAAGACATTGTCTGCATGCAGCTTGCTCAATAAAACTCTGTCCTGATGTATTAGAATAGTGTAATTCTGATAAAAATTACTGGGTTCAAAACCCAGTCAAAATAATCTTTTGGTAAACACATCTATGAGGTCAAAACATTTGGGTCAAAATATCTTGAATAGTAGAATTTTCTGTAAAAACCAGAGGAAGAAATTCCAAAGACAAGTGAGGAACTCAAAGGTATTTATATGTATGAGAGATAAAGGGTTGATTTCTCTAATATGTTTTAAAAAAAACAACAAACCCGATCTGACAAATCAGTAAAAAAAAAACAAAACAAAAAAGGAATGCAGCCCGGCAGGCATGGCTCAATGGTTGAGTGTTGACCTTTGAACCAGGAGGTCATGGTTTGATTCCTGGTCCCTGGTTGTGGGCTTAATCCCCATTGTGGGGGGTTCAGGAGGCAGCCAATTAATGATTCTCTCTCATCATTGATATTTCCCTCTCTCTCCCCCTCTCCCTTCCTCTCTGAAATAAAAAATCCTATCTAATAAAAGAGTAATATGCAAATTAACCATCACTTCGCGATAAAGATGGTGGTGCCCACAGCCAATAAGGAGGGAATATGCAAATTGATGTGACAAAGATGGCGGTGCCGGCTGGAGCCACAGAGCCAGCCTGAGAGCGGGCAGGAAGGCTTGGCATCCTGGGTCACCCCCACAGACCCAGGAATGGGACTAGGGGTGATCAGGCCAGGCGGGGAGGGCAGTTGGGGGCAATCAGGCCAGTAGGGGGTGCATTTGGGGGTGAGCAGGCCAGCAGTGGGGGGCAGTTGGGCATGATCAGGCCAGTGGGAGGGGCAGTTTGGGGCAAGCATTCCGGCAGGGGGGCAGTTGGGGGCGAGCAGGCTGGCAGAGGGGCCAGTTCAGGGCAATCAGGCCAGCAAGGGGGGGGGGCAGTTGGGAGCGAGCAGGCTGACAGGCAGAGTGGTTAGGGGCAATCAGGCAGGCAGGCAGGTGAGCGGTTAGGAACCAGTGGTCCCGAATTGTGAGAGGATATATTTGTCCTAAACCGGCTGTTGGACATCCCCCAAGGGCTCCCAGATTGGAGAGGGTGCAGGCTGGGCTGAGGAACACCCTCCTCCTAATGCACAAATTTCGTGCACTGGGCCACTAGTCTATAAATATTTCAGTATGTGTCTCTAAACAATAAGGACTATTTAAATACATATAAGCAAAATATTATGAATATACATAAAAAGTCTTAATCTTTCCTTAATATCAAATATCCAGTCAGTTTACAAATTTCCCTAATTGCCTCATAAGTTTCGTTTATTTGAATTTGCTTGGAATGAGGATCTAAAGATTGAGTTGACTCGTCTGAATCTTTGTCTAGTTTTGATATTAGGGTAATTCCCTTCCTTCCTCTTCTATTTTCTGGAAGAGATTGGGTAGACATAGTGTTAATTCTTCTTTAACTATTTGGTAGAATTCTCCAGTGACATAATCTGGGGCTGGCGAGTGTTTTGGGTGAGAGTTTTTAAATTAGTAATTCAATTTCCTTAATTGTTATAAGGCTATTTAAATGATCTATTTCATATTGGGTGAATATGGTAGCTTGTTTCTTTTAAGTAATTGATCCATCTACATTGTATTTACTGCTAAAAATTTCCCTCTGAGCACTGCTTTTACTGAATCCCATAAGTTTTGGTATGCTGTGTTTTCATTTGTCTCTAAGAATTTTCTAATTTCTTTGTGATTTCTTCATTGACTAATTGGTTATTTAACAGTGTGTTGTTCGATTTCCACATATTTGTGAATTTCCCAGTTTTCCTTTTGTCATTGATTTCTAGCTTTATTCCATTGTGATAAAGAAGATACATTACATGATTTCAATCTTTTAAATTTATCAAGACTTGTTTTGTAGTCTACCATACAGTCTATGTTGGAGAAAATTTCATATGCACTAAACAATGTGTATTCTGCTGCTGGTGGTGGACAGTCCATATCTGTCTGTCAGGTCTAATTGGTTTATAGTATTGCTTAAGTCTGCTATTTCTTCTCACTTCTTTTGTGCATACTTTTTAAAATATATATATTTTATTGATTTTTTTTTTTTACAGAGAGGAAGGGAGAGGGATAGAGAGTTAGAAACATCGATGAGAGAGAAACATCGATCAGCTGCCTCCTGCACACCCCACACTGGGGATATGCCCACAACCAAGGTACATGGCCTTGACCAGGATCGAACCTGGGATCCTTCAGTCCGCAGGCTGATGCTCTATACACTGAGCCAAACCGGTTAGGGCCTTTTGTGCATACTTTAAAGGTATTTTCTTAATAGCCACCATAGGGATTACAATTAACACCTGAAATTTATAACAATCTAGTTTGAATCTATGTCAATTTAGCTTTGGTAATATACAAAAACTGCTATATAGCTTCATACCTCCCTCTTTGTATTATCTTTGTCACAAATTATATCTTCATACATTGTGTGCCCATTGACATAGATTTAAAATTTTTTAAAAATATCTTTTATTGATTTTAGAGATGAAGGGAGAGGGACAGAGAGATAAGAAACATCAATGATGAGGAGAGGGAGAACCAAGATGGCGGCATAGGTTAACGCCGGAGTTTGCTGCTTTGAACAACTACTTCAAAAGTGAAACTAAAACACGGAACGGACATCACCCAGAACCACAGGAACGCTGGCTGAGTGGAAGTCTTACAACTAGGAGGAAAGAGAAACGCATACGGACACTCAGAGGAGGCGCAGTGCTGAAGTCAAATTCTGAGGTGCGGAGTGCGCAGAGCGGGCTGGTGGCGGAGGGCGAGGTTGGCGTTTTCAATCGGGAGGGAGTCGCAGACTCTGAGCTCCAGATCCGGGCGAGTCTTTAGGGACCCAGACTCAAACGGGAGAAGTGGGACTGTCTGGCTTCGGTCAGAGCGAGTGCAGCTTTCTCTCCGAGCTTTGCAGCGGGTGCTGGGACTCAGAGAGGCAGAGCCCCTGGGGACAGGACTGAGAGTCGCCATAACTGCTCTCTCCGGCCCACCCTGTTGATCCTGTGCGACCCGCCCCGCCCAAGCCCTGCACAGAGGCATTTGATGGATAGCCCCAGGCAAAGGCTAGATTAGCACCTCCCTAGAGGACAGAAGTTCTCTCACTGCTGACACAGCTGATTCTCATAGCCACTTGGCCTGGAGGTCAAACCCTCCCTGGAATTAGCTACAACAATCAAGATTTATCTATAAGACTCCGAACAAAGACCACTAGGGGGTGCACCAAGGAAGCATAACAAAATGCGGAGACAAAGAAACAGGACAAAATTGTCAATGGAAGAAATAGAGTTCAGAACCACACTTTTAAGGTCTCTCAAGAACTGTTTAGAAGCTGCCGATAAACTTAATGAGATCTACACGAAAACTAATAAGACCCTCGATCTTATATTGGGGAACCAACTAGAAATTAAGCACACATGGACTGAAATAACGAATATTATACAGACGCCCAACAGCAGACCAGAGGAGCGCAAGAATCAAGTCAATGATTTGAAATGCGAGGAAGCAAAAAACATCCAACCAGAAAAGCAAAATGAAAAAAGAATCCAAAAATGCGAGGATAGTGTAAGGAGCCTCTGGGACAGCTTCAAGCATACCAACATCAGAATTATAGGGGTGCCAGAAGATGAGAGAGAGCAAGATATTGAAAACCTATTTGAAGAAATAATGACAGAAAACTTCCCCCACCTGGTGAAAGAAATGGACTTACAGGTCCAAGAAGCACGGAGAACCCCAAGCAAAAAGAATCCAAAGAGGACCACACCAAGACACATCATAATTAAAATGCCAAGAGCAAAAGATAAAGAGAGAATCTTAAAAACAGCAAGAGAAAGAAACTCAGTTACCTACAAGGGAATACCCATACGACTGTCAGCTGATTTCTCAACAGAAACTTTGCAGGCCAGAAGGGAGTGGCAAGAAATATTCAAAGTGATGAATACCAAGAACCTACAACCAAGATTACTTTATCCAGCAAAGCTATCATTCAGAATTGAAGGTCAGATAAAGAGCTTCACAGATAAGGAAAAGCTAAAGGAGTTCATCACCACCAAACCAGGATTATATGAAATGCTGAAAGGTATCCTTTAAGAAGAGGAAGAGGAAGAAAAAGGTAAAGATACAAATTATGAACAACAAATATGCATCTATCAACAAGTGAATCTAAGAATCAAGTGAATAAATAATCTGATGAACAGAATGAACTGTTGATTATAATAGAATCAGGGACATAGAAAGGGAATGGACTGCCTATTCTTGCGGGGGAAAGGGGTGTGGGAGATGTGGGAAGAGACTGGACAAAAATCGTGCACCTATGGATGAGGACAGTGGGTGGGGAGTGAGGGCGGAGGGTGGGGCGGGAACTGGGAGGAGGGGAGTTATGGGGGGGGAAAAAAAGGAACAAATGTAATAATCTGAACAATAAAGATTTAATTAAAAAAAAAAAAAAAAAAAGAAACATCAATGATGAGCCAAACCGGTTTGGCTCAGTGGATAGAGCGTCGGCCTGCGGACTGAAGGGTGCCGGGTTTGATTCCGGTCAAGGGCATGTACCTTGGTTGCGGGCACATCCCCAGTGGGAGGTGTGCAGGAGGCAGCTGGTCTATGTTTCTCTCTCATTGATGTTTCTGACTCTCTGTCCCTCTCCCTTCCTCTCTGTAAAAAATCAATAATATATATATATATATATATATATATATAAAGAAACATTAATGATGAGAGAGAATCATTGATCGGCTGCCTCCTGCACACCCCACACTGGGGATTGAGCCCACAACCTGGTCATATGCCCTGACCGGGAATTGAACTGTGACCTCCTGGTTCATAGGTCAATGCTCAACCATTGAATCATGCCAGCTGGGCAGATTTGTAACATTTTTTATGCATTTGTATTTTAAATCATGTAGGGAATAAAGAGAGTTACAAACTGAAAATACAGTAATACTCCTTTTATAGTTACCTATGCAGTTGCCTTAATCAGAGTTCTTCATTATTTCATGTCTCCAAATTTCCCCGATCTGTTTTTGTCTTTACAACCTTCTTCCTCTGCTTGCTCTGAGCTTACTTTGCTTTGCTCCCCCCCGCCCCCGCCCCCGCCACATAGGTCTTGAGGTGGAAGCTTATGCTATTGTCTTAAGGCTATTATTCTTTTGTGATGTACACATTTCTTGCATAAAGTTCCCTCTCAACACTGCTTTAACCATGTCCCACAATATTTGATATGTTGTATTTTAATTTTATTCAATTCAATGCAATTTAAAAATTTCCCTGGGGACTTCCTTTTTTGACCCATGAATTATTTAGAAATGTGTTGTTTAGTTTCCTAGTGTTTGGAGATTTTCCGTTATCTTTCTGTTATTAATTTCTAGTTTGATTCCAGTGTGGTCAGAGAACATACCTTTTGTGATTTAAATCCTTTTAAATTTATTGAGTTTTCTTTTACAGCCCAGAATATGATCCATCTTGGTATACACTTAGTGGGCATTTGGAAAGAATGTGTTGAGTGTTTGATAAGTGTTAATTGGATCCTGTTTGTTGATGGTGTCTTGAGTTCTATATTGCTGGTGATTTTTCTGTCTAACTGTCCTATTAAGTGTTGAGAGAGGGGTATTAATTGTAGATTTGCCTGTTTCTCTTTTTAGTTTCATCAGTTTTTGCTGCTTTCCTTTGATTGGTGATTGCATGATATATCTTTTCTTATCCTTTTTCTTTCAATCTGCCTATATATTTAAATTAAGTTTCTTATAGATTTATACTTAATATAATTATTGATAGGTTAAGACATATCTCCCAATTTAAAAAATATTTTTATTGATTTCAGTGTGCATGCCCCACACTGGAGACTGAGCCTGACTGGGAATTGAACCATGACCTCCTGGTTCAACTACTGAGCCACACTGGCTGGGCTCTCAATTTTTTTGGTTTGTTTTCTGTGTGTTCTCTCTGTTATTCATTTCACTGTCTTTCTTTTTTTTCTGCCTTCCTGAGGGTTGATATTTATTTTTTAGAATTCAAATTATCTATACTGTTATATTTTTTAATAAAGATTTTAAAATTGATTTTTAGAGAGAGAAGAAGGGAGAGGGAGAGAGAGAAACATCAATGTGAGAATGAAACATGGATTGGCTGCTTCCTGCACTCACCCCATCAGGGTTCGAGCAGGCAACCCAGTCAAATGCCTTGACTAGGAATGGAGCCAACAACCCTTTGGTGCACGGGACTATGCCCAACCGACTGAGCCACACTGACCCGGGCAATAGTGGGGTTTTTTTAGTGTCTCTGTATAGCTTTTGTAGTGGTTGCTGTAGCTGTTATAGTACATATATATAACTTATCACAGTCTACTGGTGTCATCAGTTTTCTAATTTGAGTGAAACATAGAAACCTTGTCTTCCTTTATGTTTCTTTACCCACTTTTGTATTGTCAGGTAGGGGTGGAATTCCAGGCTCCCAAAGTGTTTTCTACAGACATTGTGGGGAAGGGTGTGGCAGGGTAGGGCTCATTAATGGCCAGCAGAGATCAAAGCTTTGGCCTTCTCTCACAATACCCTACATTGGTGGGGTAGTTGAATACTTTGACCCATGAAGCTGGAAATCTAGGCTCCCCACTTGGCCTTTGCTGATGTGGATAGGGCCGTAGTAGAGCTGTTATTGTCTAAAAAATTTCTGTCTTGCTAGGTTGTTCCTTTCCTAATCCTTTGCCCAGAGAGAATGGGCTGTTTTTTCTTTTCTGTGCCCTTTTGCTTTTTGGACAGCCAGCTCCAGCTTCTTCAGCTTCAAGTCTGGGATCTCTGAGGCAGAAAACACCCACTGTCCAAGGGCACCCAGCTACCCCCAGGCAGTCTAGTTGCAGAGTCTTGTTCTTAACCACTACACGCACCTGTTGCTCCTGTCCCCAGCTGCTCTACCAGGAGGAGCTGAGCACCACCAAGCTTGGGCTCTTCCCTCCTGGACAACTACTGCAGTGGTCGGCCCAGAGCACATGGCCACTGCCCTGGGAAGGCCACGCGCCCTCCACAAAGTCCATGGAGCCACTAGAGTTTGTTTTCCAGGGGCCCAGGGGGCTTAGCACAAAGCCTAGGTGAGATTGATGTGCCTAAAAGCGTGGGCCAAGCAGCTGCAGTGGGGTGTTCCACCACATACATGGTTTGCCAATAAGGCCTTGACGTTATTTTTATTTATCGTTATTATTTTTACAATGTAATAGGACAGGGCACAGTTTTTTTTCTAGGCCACTACATTATGTTTATAGTCTTTATTTTCAGATGACTTTTTTCTTACTTTATGTCCATTTTCTCAATACCTTAGTGTTTTGTTATTTGTTGTTTTTTAATTAAATATTTATTGTTGAAAGTATTACATATGTCCCTTTTTCCCCCATTGACCCCTTCCAGCCCGACCCTGTACCCGCCCCAGGTCTCCACTACCCTATTGTCTGTATCCATGGGTTATGCATATATGCATATAAGGTCTTTGGTTGATTTCTTCCCTCCCACCCCTGCCTTCAGTACGTTAGAGTTTTAATAATGGCTTCCCCAAAATTTAAGATTGGCTTTATTGTAAAACCATTTAAATTTCATAAGAATTCATAAGGCTCTTTCTCATGGAATTATTCAAGCTACTTATACATGTGTGAACCTACTGAAATGGAATGGTTTAAATAATTAAGGAGGGAATTGATACTCCATATGCCCAAAATTCTAACATTAGTGCATGGATAGTTATTAAAAATCAAAGAAGACAAATTTATAGAGATCATATGAGTTAATTTCTATCTTCTTTGTATTAAGAAAAAGTTCTTGTTATTTTTGCCTCATGACAAAGGCTGTGGTGGTAGAGAGAGAAAAATGCAGAGCAGGACATTATGTAATGAATTTGATCATGATATAAGACCTGATTTTTCTGCATGACTTGTTAATTTTTAAAAATTGCACAGAAATGCATACAATCATTATTTTAAACTTTTATAGAATTCAGAAGCATGCAAAGAAGTCAAAGTTAACTTTCAATCCTTGCCTTGCTAAAAGATATATTTAAAAAACCATTTATATGCCGAAACCGTTTTGGCTCAGTGGATAGAGCGTTGGCCTGCGGACTGAGGGGTCCCGGGTTCGATTCCGGTCAGGGGCATGTACCTGGGTTGCAGGCACATCCCCAGTAGGAGATGTGCAGGAGGCAGCTGATCGATGTTTCTCTTTCATCGATGTTTCTAACTCTCTATCTCTTTCCCTTCCTCTCTGTAAAAAATCAATAAAATATATTAAAAACAAAAACAAAAGAAAAAACCATTTATAGCCTTAGCTGGTTTGGCTCAGTGGGTAGAGCATTGGCTTGTGGACTGAAGGGTTTGATTCCGGTCAAGGGCATGGTCAGGATTTGCCTAAGAGGCGGCAATTGATTTGTTTCTCTCACATCAATATTTCTCTCTTTCCCCCTCTCTTCCAATCTCTCTAAAAATCAATGGAAAAATATCCTCGGGTGATGATTTTTAAAAAGCAAGGCACAGTCTGTTACCTTTTGTGTTAAAAAAAAACCCCCAAACTGTATTGATAGCTATATATTTGCCTGTGTGTGAAAAGAGTTTCTGGAAGGATATCAAGAACCTGGGGAGGGGACTTGAATGGTTAGGTTAAGGGCCGGGGACACTTCGCAGACGTAGAGGTGGGTGGGAAGCTGGAGGCTTTGGTCTTGAACTAAGAATGGTGATCCTGAGCCCCGGGAGAACCCAAGGGTTGGAAGTGCAGACGTCCTTCAGGTGAGCAGGAAGGACTGACACCAGAGAACGCTGGCCAGGCAGGAGACAGGCCTGCAGGGAGGTGTCTTGGGGTGGGAGTGGCTTTCAGGTCGCATTCCCCGGCCACCAGGGGGCAATCAAGCCCGCTCCTGTAAGCGGGTGGGTCGGAGCGCCTGCGGCAGGTCCCGCCTCCAGGCCCGCCCGCTTTCCCAGACCTCTCCCCGACCCATCTCAGGTCTCAGCCACTTGGAACTTCATGAGGTGCACCTCCTCCCTCCTCCTGGGGAGTCCGCCTATTAGCGTTTCTCTCACATCAATTGTGAGAGAAACAAATTGACCGGCCGCCTCCTGTGCGAGTCCTGACCATGCCCTTGACCGGAATCGAACCAGGGACCCTTCAGTCCACATTAGTGATGACCTGCAGCCCCTTCAACATCCAGTCCTCTGTTGGGGTTATCTCATTCAATCTTGACCACCACCGCCTAAGAGGAGTGCTGCCATCATACCCATTTCATAGAGGGGAAAGTTGAGGTACAGCGGTTGGTAATTTGCCCAAAGACCAGGAATAGTGACCCAAGATACACACCTGGCCTATCCTCGGAACTGGAGCGTTAACCAAACCACGTCTTCTTTTTGACTCAGCTCCTCCTCCGGAACTTTCTTCACACAGCAGCCAGAGCGCTTTGGGGGCCCTGAGGGGCATGCCATTCCCTAGCAGCCTCTCTGGCTGCCCTCAGGATCACGTTCAGTCCGCTCTCCCCATTTCTCAACTCGACACCCCAACTTTCCTTCAGCTCGAAGAAAACTGTTCAACCCGGACACCTGCTGCTTCATCAGGACCACTCGCCCCTGCTCCCCTCTTAGTTAACCTGTATAGTCTTCAGGCCCGGGCCTCTGGGTCACCCCGAGGGAGGCCGACTTCCTGACTCCCAGATATGCTCAGGCCCCGAATGAAATGCTGTTTAACCAGACGTGCGCTTCGTTTTTGTAACTGTCATGGCATCATTCTTTCAAAAACTCCAATCACCCTTGCCTCCTTACGCTCTAGAACTCTCTCTAAAACAGCTGATCTTGTGCTATCTACCTTTAATATGTTACCTCAAGTCTGACCCCTTATCTCTTTCCCCACTAGGTCCGTCTGGCCGTGCTTCCTCATGGTCGTTTCCACCTCTGCAACAGCTGTCTTTATATTTGTCTGTCTGTCTGTCTGTCTGTCTCCCTGACTAGAATGAAAGCTCCGTAAAGGCAAGGACTTTGTTCACTACAGAATCCCGTGTCTAAGACTGTGCCTATGGCTATCTGACTGTTTCTCCCACCAGAACGTCAGCTCCTGGGGCCAGGAACTGCCCGTCCTGTTCACATACAGCCCCAGTGCCCAGCACACAGCAAGCGCTCAATAAAAAGCCCATCAATATGCAGGTGGAGAGACTCAGGCCCAAGGGAGAAAGCAGCTTGTCCACGGGCCTCCCCGGAGGGCAGCACAGCCAGCACCAGCACCCAGCTCTCCTCCGGCCTCTGGGTCAGGCAAGCAGTCCCTTCTTTCCCGTCCCAGAACACACAAGAGCGCAGGCCCTTTGCTCAATGATCAACACAGTTTATTACTCCACTTTCACCTTCACACAAACTATTTCAAAGAGCTGGGATAAGTGTGGGGTGGGGGTTGGGGGAGGGATAGGTGCCCCTCAGGAGCCAGGACCCCCGGTTGGCTTCCTCGGACCAGGGCAGGGAGGGAGCGTCAGGCTGTTCAATCTCTGGGCACCAGCTCTCCATGTGCACACGCACAGCAAGCCAGCAGCTCCTCACACATAAATACAGACACGCTTAACAAAAATAGTATATCTTCACAAGGAATAAAAACTAGTTTTGAATATGTACAGCAGAGAGCCCAGAGGGTGTGGGTGGGGGGGCAGGGCTGCTAGGCCGGGACCCCCAGGGATGAGACAGGCTATGGGTAGAGCAGAGGAGGGAGGGAGGCCTGAAGGGCTCCTGGCCAGGCCATTCTGACCTGGCAGCCCAGCTGCCTAGGCTGAATGGGGGTGGGGCACAAATCTGTTTGGCCGGGCAGGACTGGCCCCTCCAGGCAGCCCTACTTCCACCCTGCACACCAGGCTCTCCTTCCTGCCCTTCCTGCCTGAGGTAGGGAAGACCCTAGGGCTCCCATAGCTACTGCCTGTAGCTCCCCTTCCGCCCTGGGCAGAGGCCTCTGAACCCCATGGGCAGCAATCCAAAGCAAAGATGCCACAAGGCTGATCTCCTTGCAGGATGTGAGGCAGCTGAGGCCATAAACAGCTCTGGGGCACCTGTCTTGGGCCCAGTTGGTCCCTCAGTCACGGTCATGGGAGTCAGGGGAGGGGAAGGGGAGGGAAGCTGGGGTAGTGCTAAACTGCAAGGGACACCCAAGCTTTGGTATGGGGTGCTTCCTGCAGTACAGCCCCCTCCTCCTGGGTTAGGCTGGCCTCTAGCCAGACACCTCTAGAGGACATTGGGGCTGGGGTGGGAGGGGAGACTTTGGTCAGGCCAGAGTTGGGGAGGGGGTCCTGGTCCTTGTTTCTTTATCCCAAGCAGCCTGAATCCCTAATTAGTCAGAATTGGCCCCTAAGTGGCCACTGGAGGGTGGGAATGAAAGAAAGGGGAGCCCAGGTCCTAGAGGGTGGGGTGGGGAGGGGATAAGAAATGATCAATTCTGAGGCCACAAACATGAAAACGAAGGCAATCTAGTCTTTCTAGGAAAAAGGGTCAGAAAACTTTCTAGCTCCCTGGCAGGAAAGCATTCTAGGGGAGGCTAAGGGATAAGGAGGTCCCACCAATCAGGTAGGGCCCTTCCAGCCATCAGCCATGAACTCCCACATGCCTGCCAGCTCCATGGGGCAGATTTTGGGGAAGCTTTGTGGGTTTTGAGGCCAGGAGAACTGAGGTGTGGGGGAAGGCAGCTCTCACAGAAGCATAGTAAATTCTAGAAAACTAATTGTGGGGGACCAGGTCTAGGCCCAACCCTGTGATGTGGAGGGTGGCCATGGGCTATATGTAGTGGTTCTCCTGGTGGCAATGGTGGCTGAAAGGAGGGATGTGGTGGGGGAAGGACGGGCGTGGGAGGGTGAGTGGATGGTCAGTGTCTGGTCATTTCCGACTGAAGAGTGAGCCCAGCAGAACCACGCCAGCCACAGTCATGCCCGTCAGGAACCAGCGATTGAAGCGTTCCTGGCCCTTCCGGCTCTCGGCTGCTGCGTTGTTCCCGTAGAGTTCCACAAAGGTGTCCTGCAGGGAGAGAGAGAGAAGGAGAGGTGCTATTGGAATCCTCAAACAGTAATGTGGGTGGGCAGGAGAGGGGGCCATCTTCATGCGATGGCCTTAATGTGAAAAACTGCTGTCATCCTTGCCCACTCTGGGCCTGATAAAGGGTTAAGAACTGCCCTCCTTCTTGACCTCCAGTTGGAAATGACCAACCCATTTTATTGCTGAGAAAGCGAGTGTGAAGTAGGAAAAGAGCCTTGTTCCAGGTCAGACAGCTAGGAAACGGTACTCTAGAACCTGAGGTGGGAAAGAGATGGGCAGGAAATGACTGGAGGCCAATTGCTGGAGCAGAGTGCAGAAGGAAGGGATAGGAGAGACGAGGGTGCAGGGGTGAGCGAGAGCTGACCACGTGTGATCTAAGCCGCAGAGAAGCCTGGAGTAGAATCTGAGTGAGGGCAGGGTGGAGCCATAAGCTTTCCACTGCTGTGATGGAGAGAGGGAGGGAGAGAAAAGGGAAAGTGAATTCCCAGAATGATTCCTGGCAGAGGATGTCTCCCTCTTCCTCTGCCCAGGGAGGCTGAGCAGGGCAACGCAGAGACCAGAACAAGCACACGGGCCTGGGGTAGGTCTATGAGCTCCAGCCCTGTTCCCCACCCCAGGGGGGACATGACTCTGCGTCCAGGAGGAGGTGAGCAACAGCTCTGGGCCCTGAAGCTAGTCAGGAGGGAAGCACATGATATGGGAGGGAGGGGCTTTGGGTTAAATTACCCAGCCTGGGGTGGAGCTGGCCTGTGGGGCAGGGAAAGGGGAGCTTAGAGTACCCTTTAATGAGAAGCTTCCCACCCCATTTGTCCTTTAATCCTCCCAACAATGCTGCAAGGCAGGCTGTCTCTCCCCATTTACAGACCAGGAAATCGGCCCCTGAGGGCGGAGGGACTTGATCAGGTCACCCAGCTCTGTCAGTGGCGGAACCAAAACCCAAGCCTAGCATGTGGCACCTAAAAATCAATGCGCTGTGTGGGTCCAGGGAGGGAATGAGATGAATTCCTGGCTGGTTCCAGAGCCAGTGTTCTTGCCTCTGCCAAGCGCTCACCCCTTGGGCCACAGTTCACCTGGTCCCAGCTAACTGAGGGTGCCTGCTCCTCAGACAGGGCCTGCAGGTCGCACCCAGCCAGTTTGCTCTGATGCTGACTGGCCCACCTCTGGTCTTGATAAGCCCCCCCCAGTCCATGCTCCACACAAAGAAGATTTTTAAAAACATAGATCATAGTACGCCTGTGCTTAAAGCCCTCTACCAGCTTCTCTCCGCGCTCAGAAAGCCACTGTCATGTCTGTTCATATCCCTGGTATCCTAGCAAGTGCCACGTGCACTGAGCTGCCAACTTGACTCAAAGAATCCTCAACATTTATTCAGCCATTAGGAAGGTAGCAGTGACACATAAGCCACGGCCCTTACCAGAAAGCTTACCCTTCTGCTGGGAAAAGTCCCATTCAGACCACATCACTCCAAGCTCTTAACCTTCCCGAGGTTTCCCAATCGTACCTGGAATCAAGTCCTTATCACAACCAGCAGGCTTAGCAGGGCCCCTCCCCACTGCACACTCCACACGTAGCACGGCCTCCTCGCTGTTCCGGAGTGTCTGCTGAGCTCAGGAGCTTGTTGCTCTTGCTGCCTGGAGCGCTGGACCCAAGATCATCACCTGCCTCCCTCCCTCACTGCACTCCTGACTCTGCTCAAACGTCACCTCCTCAGAGGCCTTCCCCGGCCCCCGTGTCTAACATGGTATCCACCCCCATCTATCTATCTATCTCCTTACCTTCCTTTATTTTTCTTCTCAGCACTTTTCATAACCAGATTCTACACTTTGTTTTTGTTTGATTTATCTCCTGCACTTGATGTGGCTTAACGAGGCAGAGATTTTGTCTTGTTTCTATACACCCAGAACACTATCTAGCACATAGTTGGTAGTCGATACATACATGGGTAGAACAAAAGTATTGCATGTCTACTAAGTGCCAGGCACTATTATCTCATTGGACCTTCATCATAATTCCCAGACTAGCGATCTGAAACTTATTTCACAGATGAGACAACTGAGGTTTACAGTAGGAAGGCCTTGCTAAAAGGTGACAAAGCCAAGATCAGAACTCAGGACTGCCCAGCTCCAAAGGGAGTGCTGCTACATTCCCTGTGCGGGGCATTGGGGAGGACCTGTCCTGTCACTAGTGCTGAACGGATTCCTGTTTAAAAGGAGGTGGGGTGGGGTGGAGGTGAGTCTTGGGCCTGGGGAGAAGGTATAGCAGCGGCAGCAGTCAGCCCCCCTTGAACTCTTGGCCTTGTTGCTGCCAGGCATGGCTGGTGTGGATATGCGTCCCTGTCTCTCCATCTTTATCCTGGCTAGCCTCCATTTTTGTTGGCAAAAAAAATTCTTATAGGAGTTTTAATTTTTCTGATCCGAAGCAAAGTAGGCCCAGGTGAATTCACAAAAAAGACAGACCTGTGATGGGGGGAGTCCCTGGCTGTGGGGAGGCATGGTCAGAAGGCCATGGTTATCCCAAGGGGCCAAATGTCCCATAAGAAGCCCGGGACATTGGGGCTGTAGCCAAAGTGGGAGCGGCCTGGCTCCCTCAGTGGGAACTTTCCTGAAGTAGAGGGCTGGCAGCCACAGGACATTTTCGGCTCTGGGGCTGGGCTGGAGTAAACAGGCTCCGTCCCTGCAAAGGCACAAAGCACTCACTGTCCAGGAACAGTCATTCCAGGGTGGAGGGAACATTCTCATTTCGGTGCCATCAAGAACAAGGCTCTGACCTGCCCAGCCCCCACGAGTGCATTCCTGGCCAGAACAACACTTCATCTCCACTTCAAGGAGCGCCTTCTCTTAGGGGGGTGGAGGGGGGCAGGATTTCCAAGGCTGTGGATTCTGCGAATTGCTTTTGTAGACAGAGCACCGGCAGAATGGGGCGTGCTGTTCCAGGGCGGGTGCCGGGAGGCAGCGGTGTGGGTATATTTAGCCCACGGTTCACACGACACACTTGGAAACAAACACAGCCATTTTCTCAGCGGGCGGCTGCTCTGGATAAATAAACAGGATTGAAAGCAGCCCAGTCTGGAAAAGCAGAGATAAGCCCCCAGTGCTCCTCAATGGCTCCCACTGGTTTTCGCCAGAGCTGGCGTGGTGGGCAGAGAGATGAGAGGTAAGGGTGAGTTGCAGGGAGGCCTCTGATGTCACAGAGGCTTTAGGAGACCCAGGCCTGGGAGACTGTCTACGTCCTCAGCGTGGGTTACAGCAAATGGAGGAAGTTCTCTTTGCAGCTGTGACTGCTACCACAGGAATCCACGTGGGAGTTTCAGGGCCGCTGGCGAGAGGCAGTGGCTAATGACCCCCATGGGAGAATCATGGGCTACTAGCCAGGCAGACCCCACTAGTCAATAAGGCCAGCATACCTGCCCATTCTAGTGTCACAGCCAGTTTGTGGTAGAACTTGGATAGAAATTGGGGTCTCCCAGCTTGGCATTGGGGCCCTTCAGAATGGTAAGACAAGAACCAGGGTCCACAGAAGTCAAGGCTGGGCCCACTTTCAAGGCCCTGCCTCCCACAGTCCTGGGCCCACCCCACATGCTCCAGAGTGCTTCCTGGCCCTGTGCCTTTGCCAACACTGTGTCCCTCTAACTGGTCACCCTTCTTGCATCTCTCTTCCTCAGTTAGCCAACCTCACGTTGGAGTCCTGTCTTCCCAGAATCCTTCCCTACTAGTCCCTTCAACTCTGGGACAAAAGTCGTCTTTGTGCTTCCAGGGTTTATGGACTTTCATTCACACCATAAATATTTACCGAACACCTTCCATGCACCAAGCTCGGCTCTGGAGACACAGCAGTGAGCAATACAAACAAGGTTCCTGCTTTCCTGGAGCTTGTGCTGTAGTCTGTGCATGCTCAGCTGGGGTGATATCAACTCCAATGGAGCCAAGTGAAAAATTCCGGGTATTGCAGTGGTTTGTGGCTTTGCAGCACCACAGCACATATAGACATACATAGTACAGTGGTGGTATTCAAATGTAATGGGAGGGCAATTAGGACAAAAATGTCTAAGAAGACTCCTTGGGGGTGGTAATAAGGAAAAAAAGGCTGAGAAACACTGTCATAGTGGGAAGCAGAGAAGATAAGAAACAAGACAACTTCAGAGGTGATTGGGTTTTGAAGACAGTAAGTTATGGGGAGGTGACAATGCCTGGGGAACTGATGTAGGTGGTGGAATGCTCAGAGATCTTTCTGGAAAAGTGAGGTTTGAGCTGAGATCTGAATGAGGAGGTGGAGGTGGCCAAGGATCAATAATCTCAGGTCAGCCCTAGCCGGTTTGGCTCAGTGGATAGAGCATCGGCCTGCGGACTGAAGGGTCCCAGGTTCGATTCCAGTCAAGGGCATGTACCTTGGCTGCGGGCATATCCCCAGTGCAGGGTGTGCAGGAGGCAGCTGATCGATGTTTCTCTCTCATCGATGTTTCTAACTTTCTATCCCTCTCCCTTCCTCTCTGTAAAAAAATCAATAAAATATATTAAAAAAAAATAATCTCAGGTCAAAAGAGCATGTTCCAGCAGAAGCAAGTGCAAAGGCCTGAGGCAGGAAGGGAAGGCAGGGCATCCCTACGCTGAGGCTCTCTATCTGTGTGTCAGTCTCTCCCATCAGTCACGGTGCCTCAGTGTAGCAGGAATCAAGTCTGATCCATGTCTGAAGCCAGGGACCCATCCAAACCGTGATGACTAACATCGGATAGATCTCTGCCCAGAAGCAGCCAACTGAATAATGCAATCCACCTGCAACCCTGGAGAAGCCAGGAAAAAGGCTGGCACAAGGATGTACCTACCCTATCAGGGCAACAATACAGTCCCTGCTGAACCTGATCAGCTCTCCAGTTCCCATTCTTCGCCTCTCTCACCTCCCATGTTTCCACGCTTCTTCCTAGGGTTATGACTTTGAGCAGGTTACTTCACCTCTCTGGCTCCTAGTGTCCTCACTTGTCAAATAACAATAAACTAATAACTGCTGGTATGGTGGCTACCCTTTACTGCACATTTAAATGCTTTACCCATGCCAGTCACTGAGCTAAAGCCATTTACCCTGACTGGGCCATATCCCTGATTACATGTCAATCATGGTCACCTGAGTGATGATTTTTTGTCCTTTTTCTCTCACCAGACAGTGTGTGATTTTGTCACTAGTATCTCTAGAACCTGGTACTGTGCCTAGAACACAGCAGGTGCCATTCTAAATGAATCTGGTGACCTGGCTGGGTTGCCTACACCAACAGTCTGGCTCCAGTGTCTTTGCTTCTAACCTTGTACATCTCTCTGTCCACTTTCAAAGGGACAACACTTCTTGAGGCCCCATTGTGGGCCAGGTATATATACTTCTGTGACTGAAGGAGGTCCTCATTCTAAACCCAGGTAAACTGAGGCTCAGAGACACTGAGACCTGCGCAAAGTAAGTGGGGAGCCAGTTTCAAGCCCAGCACGTGCAGCAGCAAACCCCACTTTCTGGGCCAGGGCTATAGTCCTGAGTCCCTCTAGGAAGGGGAAGGTGGCCAGAGGCCACACGCTGAATGAATAAGCCCTGGCCCTGCCAGCCGAGGGGGAGCTGGTACCACAGGAAAAGGACGTGACGGAGACCAGGAGGGAAAGTGAAACCCTTCCGTCCTGGCTTCAGTGGGGAACAAGTGCCTGTGCCAGACGAGCCCTTCCTTCCTCTAGGGTGACCCAGGCCCCCTGCTTCCTTCCTGCGCGGTTATTTCAGGAAAGAAGTAGGTGGAGAAGAGGAAGGGGCTCTTAGCAGCCCAGAGAAAGTGCCAGGGACACCAGGACTGTATCTTGCCCTGGACTCGCAAAGCCCTGCATGGGCAGGCTGTGACTCACTCACAGTCTCCTGCTCCCAGCCTCAGTGTCCCTGGGAGAGAGGTTGATAAATGCCTGCTGAGTAGACCAATGAGGCCTTGTTAGGCGGTCCCTGGGAGATGGCAGGAAGGGTGGGGGGCAAATGGAGAGGCTTTATCACTCTCTTGGCAGGGAGTTGCAGGCGGAGAGTGGGAAGAAGTGAGGTTTGTGGTTGAAATCCACTTCCCCTGACTTTCCCAGGGAACATGGGCCTGGATGTGGGCAACTCAGAGGGGCGGCTTAGTGGGGCAGGGGCAAAGAGATGGGTGGCCAAACTCCGCTGGGCCTGACACTTCACTCTAGCCAGCCCAGCTGTGGGTGACATAGCAAGTCTCTCTACTTCTGAGCCTCAGTTTCTCCTGCTCTGACCCCATCCACAGGCAGCAGTGGTAAGATGAGCGGATGAAGGCACTTGGTAAAACAAGGGGACCTTGGTATCACTGGCTGAAGAGGGTGTCATCCGGGGCCCAAGCCGTCTGGGCCTTAGGGGATATTTGCAGGCATCCGCACGGCAAACTTTGTTTTAATCTTTCTCCAACTCTGCCCTGTCAGCTGCCAGCCTCTTCTCTCCCTCCTCCTCCTCCCCACCATTAGTTCTAAGAAGTTAAGCCTGACAGATGTGCTCATTTCTCAGAAAAGGAAGTGGTTGTGCCGGGAGGAGATAACACCTCAGCTGGGGAATTGAGAAAGCTATCTGGCCCAGCAGTGCGAGCGTGGGCTCTCCACCTCCTTCCTCAGCTCAGAAACTGGGTGCTTGCCTTGGAGGCAGAGATAATTCAGAAAAGCATTTACTGGGGCACAGATGCTCCTTTGGAGGCTCACATCCTTTCCTGGGAGTGACGGCTGATATTTACTGGGCACTTACCTACTAAGAGCTTCACTGTGTATACAAATGCACTTAATCCTCACAATAACCCCCTGAAGAAAGGGCTACTAACACTCTCCATGTTGCCCTAGCCGGTTCTGCTCGGTGGATAGAGCGTCAGCCTGCGGACTGAAGGGTCCCAGGTTTGATTCTGGTCAAGGGCACATGCTTGGGTTGTGGGCTTGATCCCCAGTAGGGGTGTGCAGGAGGCAGCCGATCCATGGTTTTCTCTCATCATTGATGTTTCTACCTCCCTCTCCCTTCCTCTCTCTGAAATCAATAAAAATATATTTTTAAAAATTACTCTCCATGTTACAGAGTGGAATCAGGCTCAGAGTTCAAGTGATCCTCCCATGGTCATATAGTTCATAAATGGCAGAGTTGGGATTTGAACCTAGGGAGTCTGGATCCAGAGCCTAAGCACGTAATGGCTCCTGGCTGGCCGCTGCATGCTCATATGCATCAATTCCCTGGAATTCCAAGGCCTGCCTCATCTCAACTCTCTTTCAACCCTGGTGACGCCCTATTCTTTCATGAGTAGATGACCACAGCCTTTCACTCTTCTCCCAGTATCTATAGTAAGAAGGACCAAGGCACACCCTTGACACACAGAAACTCAAAAGTGACCTAACAACAAACCCATCCACCTTCCATGGGATGCGCAAGCTCACCCCTAACATCATCACTGCCCAGATGGGCTTCAGAAAGGTGGAGCACCCAGTTCACATGGTGGGGGTCTGCTTCACTCCAGATGGCCCATGCCTGTGGGAGTTCACAATCCTCGCTAGGGCATTCTCTGCTTACACACTTGTCATAAGGGGCTCCTCCTCTCCCTATGGAACATTTACTTGTTGGACAGATCTATTGGAAAACATTTCCCTTTGTCAGCTCTACTGGAAATCCTTGCCTCTTTCCCTCTATTCCTCCCCACCCCCTGCCCCCATTGGCTGGGCCTTAGCTCGGCTCCTCTCTCCTCGGTTGCTCTTGTCCAACTCTGTCCCAGGGGCTGTCCAAGAAGGCAACACAAGCTGACAGAGGAAACTCCGATGGCCTTGCTCTGGGCCCTAGACCAGGTTCTGCTCCTCTCTGGTACCAGTTGCCTCATTTTTAAAACGGTGGCACTATTGGGTGAAGCCAAGGTGGGTGACAAATTAAGTTCTATTTCTCTACCAAGCGGGACTGCCAGAGCAAAGAGTGGGCAAGGTAACAAAACAGATGAAGGTGTTTAGTTGTGGTTCTCATCTGTAAAGTGGGGATTAAAAATCCCCATTGTACTTATTTCACAAAAACACTGTGAGGATTCCAAACATGTAAAGCTCTTAGAACTGCACACCACATGGCAGATTCTGAGTAGATGGTAGCCATATCACTGGGTCCTGGAGCCTTCTCCATGGTCTGCAAGACCCTGCCAGGCTTCCTCGGCTTTGTCTAGGCCAGGCTGCTTCACTGCTCACATGCCACGTTCTGTTCAGCCTCAGGGCCTTTGTCCATGCTGGTCCCTCTGCCTAGCTCTCTCCTACTTATCTCTTAGGTCTTAACCTGCAGGTCACTTCTTCAAAGAGGCCTCCTGCTCTCTGTCCCCCAGTCTTCTTGAGCTCTCTCACCAGTTTGTTGAGCTGTTCATTTTTCACCATGAGCTCTGTTCCCCCAGCCTAGCCCCGTCAGTGCTGGGCCTAGAGAAGGTGCTGATGAGTGCCGCTGACTGGCGGACAGTGAGGAGGGAAGGGAAGAAAGGCCAGTTTTCTCTTTCTCTCCATCCCCATCCTCACTGTCTGGCAAAAGTAGGAGGAGGACCTGAGACACCAGATGATTGACTGGGTAGGGTGCCCAGGATTCCCCAGACACCAAGTTCTCCCAGGCTCAGGAAGAGGGACAGAACGCTATTGGAAGGTTGTGGAAAAGGCATCTTTTGCATTGTGTTGAGGCAAAAGGCAGGAGGGACTGTGGTAGCAACCTACACAGAACAGAGACTTGGTTTCTGGGGCCAACCCCTTCCCTAAAACTGCTTCATTCTGGGATTTATGCTTCCAAGTACTGTATTCCATAGTCTAAAGCAGCCACTCCCTCCTTCCTGCCCAATGTTGCATGCTATAAAGAAAACAGCACTGGGCTGAGAGTCAGCAGATGCAGGGGCCAGGTCCCAGCTCGATCACTGACTTGCTTGGGATGCTTGGAAAGCCCAAGACTTTTGCCATCTGGAAAGTGAAGGGGATCATCTCAAAGGGCTCCTACTACTAGTGCTCCAGCGTGAGGAGGATGAAAGTAACACACACACACAGATGAATGAGTGACACCTGGGTTCTCTCTCAGGGGTATCTAAAAGATGAAATAATTAGTGTGGAAGCTGACAGGTGACATTTTGGAGTAGAAGGGCTTATTGATACAAAAGAGTCCAATCCTCCTCCACCTCTGTTGAGCCTTGCCCTGAAACCTGCAGGATTCCAGGGGAAAAGAGCAATTGGGCCCACGTGACCCTGGACAAGCGCCTCAGATGGGCCAGACCTTGCGGATCTCTGTCCCTGTGGCCTCAACCTCCTCACCCCAGCACCGCCTCCAACTAGTCCAGACAAGTCCAGGGTATTTTCAGCCACCTTTATCTGATTGGAAATGTTTGGAATTCCAAGCAGAAGGGGGTGGGAGCAAATCCCTGCACCACCCTTCCCTCCCCAGTACGTGTGAGTGCTCACACACACCCAGGAAAGCAAAAGCTCAGCTGAAGGCTCCTGTGGGGCTTCATTTCCTACATTTCCATCCCTTCTATCCTTTTCCTCAATTCATCTCCATCCCAGTCCAAACAGCAAGATGCCTGAGATGGTGCCAGGAGAGCTGAAGTGCTCTTCTGCAGCGGATGATGTTGAGCCAGGGGCCACCTGGAGGTTTGTTATTCACAGTCAACACCCAGAGCACCAAGAAACGTCAGATGACCACCACCATCGTGACCACCAGGAGACCCAGAAACCATGCGTCATAATCTGTGGCTCACAGAGATGTGAACTGAGATCCAGAAAAGCTGCTGGGACTCCCCCAAAAGGCCTCCTGACCTTTGAAGTCAGACAGTGTTGGTTCTGACCTCAGCACTGTGACTGTCTACTTGTGGGACTTGAGGCAAAACCCTACCTCTTCAAGCCCGGTGTCCTGTCTATAAGCAAGAACACTGCACCCCACAGGCTTGGCAGCAAGAATTAAATGGTTCATGGAAAGTGCTCAATAAATGTTAGCTGGTGGTTTTTTTTTTAAATAGCTAAAAATGAGTGGCCCCATTGGTGTACCTCATTATTTGTAGCTACAAACAAAAAAGTAACAGCTAATATTTACTAAGCCCCTGCTTGATTCTCAAAATCTTGTAAGAAAAGTTGTCCTCATTTTACCGATGAGAAAGCTAAGATCAGAGAGGTGATGAAACTTTGCCCGAGATCACTGGTTACTCAGTAAGGGTGTTTGACTCCACAGCACATTAAATTTAGCCAGTGCAATAGGACAGACGCAGGAGGATGTTACTAAACTCCTCTTGGCTTCCCCATTTCACTCCCCATCCGCCCACTAATTACTGAGGTTCTGCTACTCTTGGGCCCCAGAAGTCAGAAATTACTTTAAGGACAGGGAAGAGATATGCCCCCTGGTTCCCTCAGGGTTGGGAAAGGGAGAGATGTGCTGATGGCTGCTCTATGCTTCTCCCTACCCGCAACCCAGCCTTGCAAGGCCAGTCCGTGCAGAGAGGGTCCCTCTCACTACCTGGTCATTATCTTGGAAACAAAAGTGATGCCAAGTAGCTTTGGTAGAGCTGTTAGCTGAGTTTTCTAAGGCAGACCATAACCCCTTTGTGGGTGAACTTGTGGGGTTGCAGGAAGGACCACACAAGCTGCCCTGCTTAAGCTCTGAACACTCATTCATTCCATACATCTTTATTATTAAGTGCCCACTAAATGACAGGCACTGTGCTAAGTGCTACGGATAAAGCAGAGACTAAGTCAGATGAAAATTCTTACCTGCATGAGTTTACAATTTAATGGAACAGACAGGCAATATATGTGTCAGATGGCAATAAAGGAAAAATAAACGAGAAAAGAGGTTAGAGAAAAACATGGAAGAGGGCAGGATTAGAACCCACGGTCAGGGAAAGCTTCTTGAGGAGGTAACATTTAATCAGAGCCCTGAATGAAGTAAGGAAAAAGGCACTGTAAGGATCTGAGGAAAGGCAGAGGGAATAGCAAGTGCAAAGGTCCTGAGGTACGTATATACTTGAAGTATTCTAGGAACAGAAAAGACACCAGTGTACGGTAGCTGAGGCCGAGTGAATCAGGGGAGAATGGTAGTAATGGGGTCAGGCCCCAGATTGTGCAGGGCCTGAAGTCCATTTAAGGCCTTGGGCTTGTCCTTTGAGTGACACGGGAACACTGCAGGGTTTTGAGCAGTGGATGGTCATAATCTGACTTTTTTTTTTTAAATACATTTTTATAGATTTCAAAAAGGTAGGGAGGAGAGAGGGAGACAGAAACATCAATGAGAGAGAAGAATCATTGATTGGCTGCCTCCTACATGCCCCCTACCAGTGATCAAGCCCGGCAACTTGGGCATGTGCCCTGACTGGGAATCGAATCATGATCTCCTGGTTCATAGGTCAATGCTCGCTCAACCACTGAGACACATTGGCTGGTCCTGACTTTGATTTTAACAGGATCTCTCTGGCTGCTGGGTGGAGACCTCCAGGGGCAAGGGTGGAAGTAAGAGGTCTGGCGAAGAGCTGATGCAGTTATCTGGGAGAAATATGATGGCGGCTTAGCCAGGATAGTGACAGGGAAGCTGGTGAGAAGCAGGCAGATTCAGAATTTATTTATTTTTATTTTTAAAATATATTTTATTGATTTTTCACAGAGAGGAAGTGAGAGGAATAGAGAGTCAGAAACATCAATGAGTGAGAAACATCAATCAGCTGCCTCCTGCACACCCCCACTGGGGATGTGCCCGCAACCAAGGTACATGCCCTTGACCGGAATCGAACCTGGGACCCTTCAGTCTGTAGGCCGACGCTCTATCCACTAAGCCAAACCGGTTAGGGCTAGAATTTATTTTTAAAAGTAGAACTGTGCTGATGGGATGTGGACTGTGGGAGCTGCTTGTCTCTCTGGCCTTCTGTTTCTCATTTACAAAAAGGTGAGGAAGAGCCTTTGAGCATTTCCCCCCAGCTTGATAACTTTGAGAACCCTATGGAATAAAGTAAGACAAAACCATTTCTGCTCTCATTGAGGCAAACCCAATTGCTCCCAGGCCCCAAAGGGTAAATGGCAATAAGAGAAGGGAGGGCCCTAACGTGTTTGCCTCAGTGGATAGAGCGTCAGCCTGCGGACTCAAGGGTCGCAGGTTCGATTCCGGTCAAGGGCATGTACCTTGGTTGTGGGCACATCCCCAGTAGGGAGTGTGCAGGAGGCAGCTGATTGATGTTTCTCTCTCATCGATGTTTCTAACTCTCTATTCCTCTCCCTTCCTCTCTGAAAAAAAATCAATAAAAATATTTTAAGAGAGAGAGAGAGAGAGAAGGGAGGGACTGGATAGAGACAAAGGGAGGGCAGGGTCTGCATGGACTATGACTGCCCACTTTTAGCAAACATCATCGGAGCTCCAGGTACATGCAAGGATCATGGAGAAGCCAGGCCTGGGATGAAGGTAGAGGCAGAGATAGCTCTATATTAGGAATTCGAGGACATCAGACCTGTGTTGTCTCCAGGGCCTCCAAGGCAAGGTGAGGCGTAAGGTGCTCAGTGATTCAGTGCGTGAGTGAATGAGGCAATGCCAGGAGGCCAGGATGGGAGCAAGAACTTCCCAAGTCCTTCCAAATTAACAAGAGGTAAGCCTGGAGCAAGGGATTCCTTTCCTGTCATTCCTTTTCCATCGATTACATTCTAGGCTGAGTCTCAAGTTCCCATTCTTCATGAATAGGAGACTACAAGGTCTGAAATAACCAAAGCCGAATTTTAGAGCTGGAAGGGAGAACAGACACATCTAGTCCATCCTATCCACAATTTCAGCCATCACTGTGTTGGCCTTATTCATGTAGCACTGTTATTAACATTTTTTCTGCCAATTGACCCACATTTTAAAAAATGTTTTTTAAAAATTGACTCTAGAGAGAGAGAAAGGGGGGGGGGAGAGAGAAAAACATTGATGCATTGATGCAAGAGAGAAATATCGATCGGTTCCCTCCTGTACGGACCCTGACTGGGGACGGACTCACAATCCGGGCAGCTATCTTTCGGTGCATGGGACGACGCTCAACCAAATGAGCCACACTGACCAGGGCTCAGTTGACCCACTTTTAAAAAACGTAAATAAATTTACTGAAAATTCTTAACTCCCCTCCCCCTCAAACTTTTCTTTCTGTATCTTTACCCTTTTTAGCAAATGGTAGTAGTTTCATCATTCTAGGTGCTAAAGCCTGGAACACCTTGAAGTCATCTTTAAAACCGCTCTAGCTTTGAAATGTCAGCAAATTCCATTAGATCTCTATTAAAAACTGATCCAGAATCTACCACTTCTCATCATCTTTACCACCATCATTTGGTCCAAGTCAACATCAGTTTCTGCCTAAACTGTCATAGCTTCCTTACTGGTCTCTCAGCTGTTCTTCACCAAACAGCAGCCAAAAAGGGTCCTTCTAAAAGCAATCAGATATGTCTGGTCAAAACACTCCGCTGCCTTCCCATCTCACCCAGAGGAAGAGCCCGGGTATCTCACCTGGGCTCACACAAATCTTCACCTTCTACCGCTCTCTCCTCTGCTCATTGCTTAGCCACACATCTCCTCTGCTCCTCCTCAAACACGCCAAGCACACCTTTCTCACCTTGGGGGTCTCTGTACCTGTTCCGAAGGGTCTGGAATATTCTTACCACAGACTGTTACATGGTTTGCTCCCTCAGGTTATGCCAGCCGTGGGCAAACTACAGCCCGCGGGCCGGATCCGGCCCATTTGAAATGAATAAAACTAAAAAAAAAAAAAAAAAAAAAAAAAAAGACCGTACCCTTTTATGTAATGATGTTTACTTTGAATTTACATTAGTTCACACAAACACTCCATCCATGCTTTTGTTCCGGCCCTCCGGTCCAGTTTAAGAACCCACTGTGGCCCTCGAGTCAAAAAGTTTGCCCACCCCTGGGTTATGCAGATCTGTCCATCCATGACTCCTCCTCAGAGAAGCCTCTCCCTTTCATTCTTTACTAAAAAAACACATACTTGCCCTGGCCCAGTAGCTCAGCTGATTAGAGCATCGTCCCGATACACCAAGGTTTCGGGTTTGATCCCAGGACAGGGCACATATGGGGTCCATTCCCGATCAGGGCACATACTTGGTTATGGGGCCTGTACAGGAAGCAACCAATCAATGTTTATCTCTCACAATGATGTTTCTCTTTCTCTCTCCCTTCCTCTCTCTCTAAAAAAAAAAAAAAAATCAATAAAAAACATATCTATCCTCAAGTGAGGATTAAATTTTTTTTTTAAAAAAAAGAATCAACCAGTGAATGCATAAATAAGTGGAACAATAAGTCAATGGTTCCCCCCCTTCCTTCCTCCCTTCCTCTAAAATTAATAAGTAACAAAAAATTTTTTTAAATAAAATAAAAAAGAAAAGAAAAAACAAATACCAAGAGCTGCCTAGTCACCCTCCACCCCCACCATCATTCTCAGTCTTTTTAGAATGTAATCTCCATGAAGACAGATATCCCTAGTGGCTAGAATAGTGCTTGGCATAGAGTAGACACTGAATATTTGTTAAATAAATACATAAAATGAAAAGACAACTTACATTACTACCATAAGTAGAAAAGCAGTATCATTTGCCACAGATGAAAATCAACATAAAATAAAAACACTGACTATTAAAATAAAAGTATGTTCATTTGCGTATCAACTATCTTGAAGACCAGTGGGTCATAAACCAATCTTGGTCCCATATCTTTACAAGGGAGATAAGTGAGTCCTGGGGCAGAAGAAAGCTCAGAACAGAATAGCCAGCCAATTGGAGGTCAGTCTAGAGCAGCCACACAGGCGCCCCTTTTGTGCCTTAGAACCATAGCCTTGCCCACTGGGGGTGCAGACAAAGGGAAGAATGCAGCAAGGTTCACCCAACAGAGCTTGTCTGAAGGGCCAGCCACAGAACTGGCAGCTCGGCTGAAGAGAACAAAGGCCAGAGGAGTGTGCTAGGCTGGAAGAGCCTCATGGGGCTGCATCGTAGGGGACAGGCACACAGAAACCTGGAGGTGAGGCCCGTGGAGACCAGACAGCTGAGAACAGAAATGAAAACAGATTAGGTCCCAAAGGGTCCAAAAGGGTGGCAGCGTCAATCCCGTAAACACCAGACAGGCGTTGGGGTTCAGGTGCAGGCCTGGGGGCACAGCTGAGCCAAGGGGGAGGATGGGACCTTTCCAATCAGCTCCATCAGTGATGATGACTCTAAGCTGAGCCACCCTCTTAGTCCCTGCATTGTAGATGACCTCTTCTAGCACCTAAGTCCCAGCTAGCTCTGCCTCCATGGACTCTTGAAGATTCGATCCGTTTGGAGGGGAACATCCTTTTCCCATCCCCATGAGGCTCAGCAAACATGGCAGCAGGTGTAGGAGGTAAAGCTAGAGCTATTGTAACTGCCAGGCCAATAATGTCTAACCTAAATCTCCATGGTTGGTTGCATGCAAAGAAAAATACCAGGGATTTCCGTTGTTGTTCACCAGATACAGCTGCCAAGGGAAAGCTGGGCCTTCTGAAGGCCTATTGTGAGTGGGGAGGACAAGTGCTGAGCTAGCTGGAATAGGCGAGGGGCTATACTTTCCTGTCTTTGAGGACCTCCCTAGATTTTAGAGACTATCAAATTTTTATATTTTTTTCTACCAAGACCTTCCACTGAAGCCCCACCCACTTCTAGTATATTATCCTTACTAAGAAAAGAGAGAGAGAGAGAGAGAGAGAGAGAGAGAGAGAGAGAGAGAGAGAGAGAGAGAAAGAGACAGAGAGGAAATGAGATTGTATTTTGGGGGGAAATTCCCGAAACCAGTTGTTCTGTTACTGGCATTTGGAATGAGGACTTAGATTTGCATAGAAAAAAGGCAATTTGGAAGTTTTACCTGGTAGTGTAAAAAGACCAGTGGGCTTCCTCGTGCTCTGTGGTAGCTCCATCTGGTAATGGACATGTAAATTAAGCATCCTGGGCCTCTTTTTTCTCATATGCCAAGTATAGAGGATGGACATGATCGATCTCTAAGGCCCTCTCTCTAGCTAGAAAGTGCACTGATGGATCCCTAGGCTTTTACCCCATGCCCTCTCAGGGAGCAATGCTGTGTAAGGAAAAACTAGTAAGCTCTCTTAGGAGACCAGAGACCTGAGTTCTAATCCCAGTACTGCCGGTTATTAACTCACTGTGTGATCTTGGGCAAGTCACTTCATCCCTGGGGGGCACCTCACTTTCTTCATACCTAGAATTTTGACGTTATTATGCCTCCCTTATGTTGTCCACTCCTTAGCATATGCTTGCCTCTCAAAAGTCCTGTTCTTTACCTGGAATCACCCAACTTGCACACCTTAAGATCTTAGAGAGATGGAGGAGGTGGGGTTCAAACCCAGGTGTGTCTGATTGCAAAGCCTGTGCTCTCCCACTATAGAAATGTGAAGAGAGCATGGATGAGACTTAAAATCAAAAGACCTCAGCTCCATCCATGGCAAGGGGATGACCTCCAGTACCTTCTAGCATAGTCGGAGGCTAAATGAAATAATGTATGGACACAAAGAAGCACGGGACAAACCTTATTTAATAATCATGTGCTATGGCTCTGTGGCCTAAGCCTGAGTTTCCCCTCATCTGAAAGGAGAACAGAAGGCACAAGTTGTAATACCTTAGGGATACTATGGCTCCACTTCTTAGACTTTTGTCCTACAACATCTCAGCCTCTCCCTTCTTGACCATATCTGATCTATCCTTCCAGACTCTTCACCTAGAGCTTCCAGGCCACCCAACACAGAGCCCAGAGTGCTCTCCCTTGAGAAGCTGTGGAGGGGGTTCAGAGTCCTAACTCTGACACTTATTTGCTGTGCAACCCTGGGCTGATCATGTAAACTCTGAGTCTCAGGATCCACATTAATAAAAAGGGCATAAGACTGACTGACCCTATAGTTCTCAAAATAAGTTTGCTACTATTATAACCGTCATGCTTCCTCTCGTCTCTGAATGCTTCTAACCCTTGTAGTCTTTTCATTTACTTTAGTACTTGCAGTCTCATGGTCTAAGTTGTTATGCTAAGCCTTACTTTATACTTCTCTCCCACTGGAGTGTAAACACATGACAAGTGTTCAAAGAGAAGCTGCTATATGATTGGGAGATGGGTCCTTTCTGAGGCAGTATCAGTGAGGGTCATCCCAATGACTACCCACCAAGCCTCAGGTGTCATGTAGCAGCCCACTCTGGCTACTCTGTACAAATTACTGGGGTGGAGGATATGGGGCAAATGGAAGCTACAGGTCCTCTCCTTTAAAGCAGTCAATGTGAGGTAGAGAAGCCAGATTCACACTCTGGAGAAGCCAGACTCACAAAAGAAAAAATAGAAGCCTGGCCGGTGTGGCTCAGTGGTTGAGCATTGACCCATGAACCAGCAGGTCATAGTTCGATTCTGAATCAGGGCAATGCCAGGGTTGCAGGCTCGATCCCCAATATTTGGTGTGCAAGAGGCAGCTGATTGATGATTCTCTCATTACTGATGTTTCTCTCTCTCTCTCTCCCCCTCCCTCTCTGTGAAATCAATGAAAACATTTTTAAAAAAATAGAAGAGACAGAGAAAGCCCAGGAAAACCCATGGAACCAGAGTGAGTGAATAAGGGCTTCTGAGTCTAACAGGTTTGGATTCTATCTTTATTAGAATTTGACCTTGGAACTATTATTTAACTTGTTATACTCTCGGTTTTCTAATCAGGACAATAATGTTTCCCAAGCAGGATTATTGTGAGGGTTAAAAAATATAGCACAGTGCACCTTACAGCATCTTCCACATGGTAGGACCCATTCAATGGCAGCAACTATATTGTCATTAGTATATTAATCATAGCGGGTTATGTCTAAGGGCCCTCTGATGCCAATAGATGAACACCAAGAACCAGTGACTTATGGCTCTCTATAGCAACTGGAGTTCTGGATGGAGAAAGTTCTCTTGATGGAATCATAATTAGATTTGGAAACTCCATGGAAGGAAAAAAGTTAACTCTAAAGATCATAGGCCTCAGATCAGACATATGTAGGTCCCCCCCCCCTGGAGACTACACTCCATAGCTTTCTGGATGTGTGTTCTTTTGGCCAGTTACTCTCAGAGAGCCTGATTTCTCATCTGTGTTAGACTCTAAGTCCATATGTTATTTCTCTTGAGAAGCAGTCAAGTGTGCTCTTTAAGAGCATAGGTGTTAGGCAGTGGTTCTCAAACTGTGGGTCGCGACCCCTTTGGCGGTTGAACGACCCTTTCACATGGGTCGCCTAAGACCATCCTGCATATCAGATATTTACATTACGATTCATAACAGTAGCAACATGACAGTTATGAAGTAGCAAGAAAAATAATTTTATGGTTGGGTCACAACATGAGGAACTGTATTTAAAGGGCCAGAAGGTTGAGAACCAGTGTGTTAGAAGCTTCAAACTGGGTTTAAATTCCATCTATGCCACCTAGCCGATTTGGCTCAGTGGATAGGATGTCAGCCTGCAGATCTAAGGGACCCAGGTTCGATTCCAGTCAAGGGCACATGTCTGGGTTGTGGGCTTGATCCCTAGTGGGGGGCATGCAGGAGGCAGCCAATAAATGTTCTCTCTCATCACTGATGTGTATATCTCTCCCTCTATCTTCCTCTCTGAAATCAATAATATATATATGGAATCTTAAAGAGGAAAAAAATTACACATAACTATTATACCATTATCCTAAATTTGAAAAATCCAACAGAAATCTTGGAAGGGTTTTAAATGTGATAACTCTTTTCCCAAAGAGGGCACCTTTGTTCAATATAAAATATTAATGTGGTATATATAATAAGCTCTAGGTACAACTCAAGTTATAAATAATTCAGATGTGTAGACATTTAAAACCTACTGAAATAAAGTTTATTCCACCAAGAAAAATACTAAGGTAACATGAGAGTCAATTCCAGATCTATTAAAAACTTAAATGTGAAAGACAAAACTAAAACTTTTAGAAGAAAATATAAACAAATGTATTTAGGATCACAGGGTAAGAAAGGATTTCTTCAACAAAATATAAAAGGTGTGAATCATAGAAGACAAGACTCAACTACATTAAAATTAAGAAATTCTAGTCATCAAAAGACACTACTATATAAAAAGGGAAAAGACAAACTACAAACTGAGAGCCTATATTTGTAACGTGTAGACAAAAGATCAGTATTCAGAATACATAAAGAATTCCTACAAATTCATCAGAAAAAAAATCAAAAGAAAACAGAGCAAAGACTTAAGAGGTATTTTACAAAAGAGGAAACATGAATGGCCAATAGGTGTAAGAAAAGATTCTCAATCCCATTTGTACTCTTGAGAAATGCAAAACTAGAACAACAAGATACCATCTCACACCCACCAGCTCTATAAAAATTTAAAGTCTGACCATACCAAGTATTAAAGATATAAAGCAATGAAAACTCATTTGCTGCTGGTGGCAGCATATATTCTTAAAAACACATAGAAAAACAATCAAGCATTACCTTTCATCAAGCAATGTGTGACTCCTGGGTATATACCTTACAGCAATGACTCTCAAAGTGTGGTCACAGGACCTGCAACAGATCACCTGGGAACTCGCTATAAACGCAAACTCTCAGGGCCTCAACCCAGACATACAGAACCTAACACCGTGGGGGGTGGAGCCCAGCAAAGCGTGGTTTAACAAGCCCTCTGGGTAATTCTAATGGGTAGCTAAAGTCTTTGAAACCACTGCCCTGGAGAAACCCTTAAACATGTGCATGTGCAGGAGACACCAGCAAAATGTTCAAAACCACACTGTTTGAAGTAGCGAAAACAGGGGAAGGACCCAAATAACCACTGATAGTAGAATGGATACACAACTTGAGACATATCATTCAAAGGGATATGAAAATGAATGAACTACAGGTGTACACAAAACATCAATGGATCTCACAATGTTGAATGAAAAAAGCAAACTGCAATGTATACACAAAGTATAACACTTAATGAAGTTTAAAAGCATGCAGTATATATATATATATCTCAAAACTGTTTTTTAAATTTATTTTTAAAATTTATTTCAGAGAGGAAAGGAGAGGGAGAGAGAGATAGCAACATCAATAATGAGAGAGAATCATTGATTGGCTGCCTCCTGCACGCCCCTACTGGGGATCGAGCCCGCAACCCTCGCATGTGCCCTTAACTGGAATCGAACCGAGGACCCTTCAGTCCGCAGGCCGACGCTCTATCCACTGAGCCAAACCAGCTAGGGTGCAAAATTATTTTTTTGAAAAAGGCAAAGAAATGATAAACAGGAATCTCAGGAGAATAGGTAGGGGTGGCTGTGATTGGAGAGGGACACACAGGGGGCTCTAAGGTATTTATAAATGTTTGATTTTTTTAAACTGGGTATTGAATTTACAGGTGATCCTTTTCCTATTTTTGAAACTTTACATATGCATTAGATATTCCCTATTATATATATGATAAATTTCTTTTTTATTTTTTTTAAGTGTGCCGGAACAGTGCAATACTCATGCAATACTCAGAGTTAGAAATGCAACCACAAACTCTGGCTACATGTATGGTGTCCAAAGGGTTAAGCTTGTTCCTCTGCCTGTGGGTGGGAGGGCAGGTGGCAGCTGGGGCACAGTGGGAGTCCCTGGCTCCAGCTGGCTTCAGCCAGGATCTGCCAGGATCAAGCACCACGCCCAGGAACTGGCACCTGGGCAGGGAGGGGGGTGTAGGGGAGAAGGCTATAGACAGGTGGCACCTGAAGCCCTTGGTGACCTGATACATGTGAGGGACTGGGCCCAATCAGATGGATGGTGGCCTTCTCTTGTCGGAGCCCCTCCATCTGGTAAGGAAGTGTCCTGGTGGCAGCTTGGAGCTGGTGAGAAGGGGAAGAGGGTCTGGGACTCGGGGTGGGGGTGGGGAAGGAACTGGGTGGGCTGGGCTCAGATACCAAGGGAGGCTGCTGGGATTAGCACCTGCTGAGAATGAGATTAGGTTTCCTGGGAAGAGCTCATCTATTTAATGTCCCCCAAAAGCTGTCTCCCTGTGGCTTTTCTCTGCTGGACAGATGGTGTCTGAGCTGCATCTTGGAGGGTGGGATCCTTGAGGGAGTGGTTGAGGTGGGGGTGGGACTTGCTGCCTGCTTGGTCATGGGATTCCCTGCTTTCCACAATAATGATCAGAGCTAACTCTCTTTTACTATATGCTTGGCACTGCATCCTAAGTCCTTCACACAAATCACCCCCATTTAGTTTTCAGCACCCAAACTGCCTAGAGTCTAGAGAATAGGTTTACATTTGAGTAAACTGAGGCTTGATAAAGTTCAAATCTTACCCAAAGTCAAGCAGGCCTGAATGCTGGCAGTCGACTTCACAGCCCTCTCAGGAAACCATGACTGGCCATAACATCTTCCCCTTCTCATTAAATGGCAGCAAGCTCCTTCCAGTTGTTCAAGCCAAAAACCTGGACTCCTCTCTTTTTTTCTATCTCACACCCCTTATCCAATCATCAACAAATCCAGTTGGCCTGACCTTCAAATTATATCAAAGTTCTGCTCACTGCTCACTACTTCTACCACACCTCCACCCTCATACAAACCACCATCACCTGCCAGGCTGCTTACTGGTCTCTTGGCTCCGCCCTTGCTTGCACAGTGAAAACAGGGACTTTGGTTTGTTCACACTTTATGCCCAACCTATAGCTCAGTGCCTAACACATGGCAGGCATTCAATATTTGTTAATGAACAAATGAATGAATGACCAACATCTCTCTCAGGAAATGACTCAGATTCAAAGGGGAAGATCTGCCTTAGCTTCCACAGCACTCATGACCTTCGGTAGCTGCAAGGCAGTGTAGTCAGTGTCCTTTACTATTATGAACTGTCCTGGGTGTATACATATGCCATCATCACTGAGTCATCCACTTGTGCCTGCATACATGCGCGCGCGCACACACACACACACACACACACACACACACACACACGCGCGCGCGCACACACAGGGACACGGAGCTGGAGCAGGGCTGCTTCTGAGAAGAAATGAGCCCAGAGCACTAATTTTTAGGAAACTGTGCTCCTCCTGTCCCTGCACTGTATTCACTTTGGTTTTATTCTCATGAATGAAGAGTCACTGGAGGGTTTTGAACTGAAGAATGACAGGGTCTGACTTCTATTTTAGAAGGATCACTGGTTGCTATGTGAATTTGAGGGGGGCAAGGACTGGGCTAGTTCCCCTGACAAATAAGAAATAGCAATGGTACATACTGAGGACTTTACTCAGCAGTAAATATAGCACAATTGACAATTTCCATTGTCAATATAGCACCTCAATAACTACTCCCTCAATAGTCCTGTGAGGTGGGTTCTAGCAATAGCCACACTTTACAGAGAAGAAAACCGGTGAGGCTCTGAGCTGTAGAGTCATTTATCAAAGATTACACAGCAGAATGTCAGCATCCAAAGTCTGTCCTCTTCACACTTGAATAGGCTGCTTCCAGCCAGCATCCATCCATAGCCTATCCAGGCTCCAAAACCCAGTTCCAAGTTCACCTTTTCCAGGAAGCCTTCCCCACCCTTCCCCAATGGGCTGTTCCCTCTTTTGAGAACCTATCTACAGGGCCACCATTCATTGAGTATTCTCCGGGTACTGGGTACACTGCTGAATGCTTTATATACTGTGTAACATTCCAATAACCTAAGGAGCCACATACCCTGATAATATCCATTCTTCACATGAACAGTGGAGCTGAGAGAAGCAAAATCACAGAGCAAATAAGCTGTCTGCTGTCCTACTCACCTGGCACTGAGCCATCTTTTTATTACTTTCTTTTGATTTTCTTTCTTTTTCTTCTTTAATGTATTTCACTTTTTTTTTCTTTTCAGTCATTGGGTCAACGGGGATATTCACTAGATCACAGTGTGGTGGCTGCTCTGCTCTGAAATCTGTCTTTTTGTCCTCTTGACCAGACTTTAAATGCCTTAACACAGCGGTTCTCAACCTTCTGGCCCTTTAAATACAGTTCCTCATGTTGTGACCCAACCATAAAGTTATTTTCGTTGCTACTTCATAACTGTAATGTTGCTGTTATGAATTGTAATGTAAGTATCTGATATGCAGGATGGTCTTAGGTGATCCCCGTAAAAGGGTCGTTCAACCGCCAAAGGGGTCGCGACCCACAGGTTGAGAACCGCTGCCTTAACATCAAAGTCCACAAATAACATTTTGTTTGCCCATTTTACAGTGTTGGGCCTGAGCCTTGAACTTAAGGCAAATGAGATCAGAAGGATGAGGAGTTCTCGCTGAGGTGGAGGAGAGGGATGGGGGCCCTCCTGTAAGCCCACCTATTCCTCAAGAGTACTCTGTCCCCTAAGCTCAAGAAGTCTTGAGGACAGCTTTCTCCAGGAAAATGCACCTTCTAGCTCTTTAAGAGCAAGACCCTGTGGAGAGGTGAAATACCCGCACCCCAGGCTTGTTCCAAAGAGATGTGCAGAGTGGGAAGGAAGGGGCAATGACTTTCAGTTCCCGTTAATGTGTCTGGAAGCAGCAGCTGATTCAGCTAGATGATGTCACCTTCCCAAACCTCCTGACCAGCAGCTGAGATGGGAAAAGCAGGAAACGGGGATACTCAGCTGGCTAAGTCCAAACATGCCTCTGGCAAAGGCCAACAGCAATCCCAGGCTCTGGAGCACCCTCCTGCAGACCAGCCAAAAGTCCTCAGTTGGGAGGACTGTAGGTGTCCTTTAAGGCCCACATTCCAAAATGTGTTCCCAACTCTCCTTTTGCTAAGTAGCTTTCTGCATGTCCTGAACTAACAATGCTTCATTTATTCCGAGGGTGGAGCTGTGGAAAAAGCCTAGGTTTGGAGCCAGACCAATCTGGGTCTGAATCCAGATTCTACCATGGACCCTGGGCATGGAACTTCATCTCTCTGAACCTATTTCTTCATTGGAAAAGAAACTGGGGCCAACAGACCACATACTATATAGACCGGGTGGGAGAATTAAATGAGAAAATTCATATAGAGTGCCTGACATGGGATATGTGCTCAGTAAATGCTAGACATCATTATTCCCTTTGGATCTCTGTGAGGGAGGCGTGAAAGGTCATCTTCATCCGTGACACAAAGGCCCAGACTGGGCCCCCAGAGCATCAGTTGAGTATCTGTGTGGGTCTAAAGCTCAGATGAGCCAAGTTCAGTCTTGCCTTGCTTTTCTGTTTGTAAAATCTTTGCTTCAAATCTTCCCAGGCTGGCTCTTTCTCCTTAATCTAATCTCAGGTCAAATGTCATCTCCTCAGAGAGGCGTTCCTTGACCTCCCTGTATAAAGTTGCTTCCCTAGACACTCCATCACTGTTTCATTTTCTTTACATCATTTAACCTTCTATCTGAAATCATCTTATTTGTTTGTTTCTCAGGCTAGCTGTCTCCCCCAGTAATATAAGAGTTCTATGAAAGTAGTGTCCTTAATTGTCTTATTCATCACAGCACCTCTGACACTTAGCACAGGACCTGGCATGTAGTGCATTCAATCAGCGGTTGAGAATCCATGTACATGGAGGGCCAACTTAAGTTATACATGGATTTTCTCCTGGAAGGGGGTCAGCGCCCCTAATCCCCTGCATTGTTCAAGGATCAACTGTAGCTGGTGCTCAATAAGCATCTGCTAAATCACCAAATGAATGCACATGGGATGGCCAAAGGCTAAACTGACAATGGCCCCCATACTTACTCCTCTGCTCACTGTCAGTTCAAGGTCCTGGCTCCCATTTCAGGTGCTGGCACTGCTATCTGGGCATCAGTGGACCGACAGGTGGCCAGGATGGGCATCCATACCTGGCAATGACTCATCTATTGGGATACCAGGACTCCCAAGGAAGGTCTTGGAATCTTTCCCTGGCATTCGAGGCTCCCACAAATCTGGCTTCAGCTGACTTTTCTGGCTTTATCACCTAATAAGAGAGACCCTTCCACACGTACTTCATACTGACCTGCCACTGCTTATGGGTTTCTTCTTGAGAGTCCATCCCAGCCTGCACATCTTGGCTCTTGCAGACCTCCCCTCCCCTAGCTTGCTGGGAGCACCGGCCCCTCTTTACCCTGTCTCTGTGATGAAGTCCCAGCACAAATCTCACCTCTTCTATTAAATACTTCTCTTATTTGGCATTTAGCATTTATTGTTACCTTTCACAAAATCTCTTTTTTTAATATATATTTTATTGATTTTTTTACAGAGAGGAAGGGAGAGGGATAGAGAGTTAGAAACATCAATCAGCTGCCTCCCTGCACACCACCTACTGGGGATGTGCCTGCAACCAAGGTACATGCCCTGGACCGAAATTGAACCTGGGACCTTTCAGTCCACAGGCCAACGCTCTATCCACTGAGCCAAACCAGTTACGGCCACAAATTCTCTTTTTGTGTATTGTCTTTTCTAATTCAATTGGAAGTGCCTTGAGTGCAGAACTGGATCTTCAATGGTGATCTCTCAGTTAATAAATCTTCAGGGAAAAAGGCCCTCCTTGAAAAAAGTTGGCTGGGTTCAGAGAGGGTTGGAGAGAGGGCCAGGCTCCTCCCTGCTGGACTGGCCCCTTTGGTAGACAAGTCATACTGTCTCAGTCCAGGAGCCAGCTGATGAGGCAGTAAGGGAGCCAACAAATCTGACACTATCACATGCAGCCTGGGACAATCCCCAGGTCATGTGTGTGACTGGGGTTTTGAGAAACCATCACTTTCAAGAATCTGGGCATAATTTAGTTATCAATCATAAAGAATAGCAGAAAGACTTTGCTCAGTTCAAAGGGACTTGTGTGGTATCCATTTCTGTGAACTAATCTTAGTTCTGGTTCCTGTCCTCTTACCATACTCTCCTTTCACTTGACTCCCCCTAGATATTTTATCCTTTTGGTTCTATACTTTGGTTTATTCTATCGTTCTGGAACTTTTCTAAGTTGCCTCCAACTCTGTGTAAAACAGAGTGAGGTCCAATAAAAAAATAACAGTTGGTCCAGTTTTCTTTAAAATGTTACAATGGTGTACAAAAAATTATTTGCCAAATGACTCTATAACAATTAAAGATAAATGACAAAAATAATACATGTAAATCATTCAGTATAGTGCTTGGCACTTAGTGAGCATTCAAAAATAAGGCGAAAAAAACACTGTCAATTCTTATTAGCTTCTCTTCTCTGGGCCTCAGTTTTCTCATGTGTAAATGAAAACAATGTCTTAGATTTGTTCGTTTGTTCATTCATTCATTCCAAAATCATTCACTGAATGTTTACTATCTGCAAGGAACAGTTCTAGGCATTAAAGATGAAATTCTGAACAAACTAAAGTCCTTAATATCATGAAGTGTATATTCTAGTAGAAGAGACAAACAAAAAACAATTAAGCAAAAAGAAAATTTTAGATAGAGGTAGTGCTATGACAAAAATACAAGAAGGTTAAAGACTAAAGAGTAACTTAGAAGAAGTGCAGCTACTTCAGACCAAAAGCCAAAGAGAACCTCTTAGAGGAAGTGACCTGTGAGCTAAGTCAACTAAAAGAACCAACAAGGCAAACACCAAAGGCAGAGCATTCCTGGCAGAGGAACAGCAACTACAAAGTCCCTCAGGCAAGGACAAGTATGCCAGGAACCAGAAACAGCAGGTCCCTGAGGCTTGAGTGCAGAAACTGAGGGGTAGAGGGATGGAGGATGAAGAGGCTGCCAGTATCAGATCATGCAGGCCTGAGAGGCTTTGGTAAGAACTCTGAGTTTTATTCCAAGTGGGTGGAGGATAGTAAGCAAGTTGTGATAAGCTCTGAACTTGGTTTTTAAAAGATCACTTTGGCTGCAATATTGGGGTAGAGTGATTTTTAAAGATTCTTTCCCTGTTCCAAACTTCTTTTTCTCTGTCAATCGACGCTCCCTTGAACTGGGTGCCTGAGCAAGAAAGATGATACAGCCTCTTCACGAGAGGGAGCCGAGGAGTAGTTTCTGCTCTGGGCAGGATTAGGGAATGTGAGTCACCTGGTTCTGCAAGTGATGGAGGGAGTGGCCCAGTCAGGGAGGGGTGGGAATCCCAGTTTGGAAAACATCCCTAAGCCACCTGTATTGTCTCTGCCTCCCAGTGTGGAAGTTTCTGCCAATGACACAGTGCTCTGGAATGCTTCCCCTCCTCCCCCCCCAAACACACCCAATCTTCCGGTTACAGAGACATAGTTGTACTTCGCATTCCTCCCAGGATTTAGCTCAAATCTAGCCTATAGGAAATGGTCGATAAAGAGCTACTGATTGATTAATGAAGAGAGGGAATATTCTCAGCCATTAAGCAAATATTAATGAGTACTGTGCGTACTAAGTTCGTCTCTGGGGATGCAAGCTGATTACGATGGGTTTCTTGACTTCACTGAGCTCAGAATTCAGCAGACGGAGATGTGGTTATTATTCCATTGCCCTTGAAGATCTTCCAATAGTAGGTGCTGTGGAGCCCAGAGGAGAGGCCTCTTACCCTGACAGAGTCTGAGAAGAGTTCAAACGTACTAAACATACTGACCTGGGTGCCAACCACAGGCTGTGCTCTGGAGTTCCATGGCTTCCCATCACTGAGATTTGGAGTACTAATTTGGAACCACAACCAAGTAAATCAGACTCAGAAACTGCCCCCAGGTGCCCAGACAGCTGCATGGATAGGCAGGTTGTTTCCTCAGGGTTGACTTCTTGTCTGGCCCTACCTATCTCTCAGTTTCATTACTTAGCCACCAGCCTCATACCTGCACCTGCTGCTTGACCTAGTCCCAGGAGACCCCAAGTCTTAGGCTTGGGCCCCCTCCCTGGACCCTGCCCCAAGGGGCCATTTCTGAGTAATTCCCTGGGGACTTCCTTGATATAGTAACCCCTAGGGTTCCATATGAATGTGAGTACTTTGAGCAAAGGGCAAATCTTCTCCCCGAGTAGCAAACTGAGAGCAGGCAGGACAAGGGGTGGGTGTTCTTGTTCTGAATCAGAGGTAAGCGCAGGGTAAGGCCTGCTGTGCCTCCATTTTATGTTTAAGCAGCACTGATCCGGGCCAGGTTAGGTCTCTCACTCAGCAGTATACCCTAGATGGACAAGAACATCCAGGGGTTAGAAATTAATGCTCATCTCTACTTCCCATTTGAGTCACACTCAGAAGCCTGGCCTTGCCTGGTAATCTGCCCACAGAAGGCAACTGATGGCTGATTCAATGAATGACCAAACTTTATCATGAGAGGAAAAGGAAAGACCCAGCATTTGGTAAGCTTTTACTCTACATCAGGCACTGTGCACACACCATTCATTGTTATTAAATGTTAGTTATCTCAGTCACTAAACACTTAGCCCCACCAAATGCTAGGCTTAATAGTAGCTGATAACTGTGAGAGTTTCCATCCTTAATAAGCTCAGAGCACCTTGCTTAGTCTTTCTTCCAACAATCCTGTGAAATAAATATTTCCCATTTATAGATGTCCAGGCTTAGAGAAGTTACTTATCCAAACTCATGAAGCCAGATAAGTGAGAAAGCTAGGGTATTACTTCCACTCAAAAAAATGCTTGTTGGCCCTAGCCAGTTTGGCTCTGTGGACAGGGCATTGGCCTGCAGACCAAAGGGTCCTGGGTTTGATTCTGGTCAAGGGCAGGTACCTCAGTTGCAGGTTCCTCTCCACCCCAAGCCCTGGTCAGGGTGCGTACAGGAAGCAACCAATTGATTGCTTCTCTCACATCAATATTTATCTCTGTCTTTCCCTCTCTCTTCCACTCTCTAAAAAAAAAAAAATCAATGGAAAAATATCCTTGGGTGAGGATTAAAAAAAAAAAGATGCTTTTTGGTTGAATGAATGACAGAGCTATGGCTATGATCTCAGTCAAGGAGCAGCAATAAGACCAAACATTTATAGTTCTCAAAGTGCTTTTTCATCTATCATCTCTTTGGGCTTCACAGCTCACCCATGAGGGAGGCAAGTTGGGTGTTATCTTTCTTCAACAGATGAGGCAACAGGCAAACTTTGGGCAAGAGACTTAGGGGCTGCACAGTAAACAAGGACTGGGGCCATTATGGAAAAACTCCAGAGTCCCCAAAACACCTGTTTAATCAAACACATGCCAAGCACCTACTGTGTGCTAAGCATGCTCCTACACACTTTAAATGCTCAGTCCACTCAGTCAACAAATATGATTGAGCACCTTCTATATTCCAAGTTCTGTGGCAGGATCTAGAGATATAGCAGTGGATAAAGCAGAGGAAGAGTTCCCTGTTTATTGAAGGTATTTGGCAAAGATAAAAGGAAATACGCTGCCCCATTGCCAAATGCCTATTCTGCAACACTGGCCAAACCCTACAGTGTACAAAACATGACTTGGGGACCTTGTGGAGGAGGTTGGGGGACAAGGTTGAGTCCGACCTGAGCTTCAGGAATCTTAAGATCTCCAAGCTCTTAGTTCAAAAGATAATCCACATACTTTATCAGCCTAAAAGTTTGCTTTAAAAAAAAATTTATTTACTTATTTGAAAGAGCAAGAGAGAGAGAGACAGAGAGAGAGAAATTGGTTTATTGTTCCACATATTTATGCACTCATTGGTTGATTTTTGCATGTGCCCTGACTGGGGATTTAACACACAACCTTATGGCATCTGGTTGATGCTCTAATCAGCTGAGCTACCCAGCCAGTTTGCTCTTAAAGAGTAGCTCTAGCCGAAACCGATTTGGCTCAGTGGATAGAGCGTCGTCGGCCTGCGGACTGAAGGGTCCCAGGTTTGATTCTGGTCAAGGGCATGTACCTTGGTTGCGGGCACATCCCCAGTAGGAGATGTGCAGGAGGCGGCTGATCGATGTTTCTCTCCCATCTATGTTTCTAACTCTCGGTTTCTCTCCCTTCCTCTCTGTAAAAAATCAATAAAATATATTAAAAAAAAAAAAAGAGTAGCTCTAATAGCAATGACAGCAACTTGATCACCTGTGAAGGCAATATGATAAAAAACAATAATAGGACCATACAGAGTAGTAATTATTATATGCCAGCCTACATGTTAAATGCTCCATGTATCTTACAAGTTATTCTCATGCTTATAAAAATCTTTAAAAAAAAGCATTATGTATTATTATCCTCCCCCCCCCTTTTTTTTTAAAATATTTTTTATTGATTTTTTAGAGAGGAGGGGAGAGGGATAGTCAGAAACATCGATGAAAGAGAAACATCAATCAGCTGCCTCTTGCACACTCCCCACTGGGTATGTGCCTGCAACCAAGGTACATGCCCTTGACCGGAATCGAACCTGGGACCCTTGAGTCCATAGGCCGACACTCTATCCACTGAGCCAAACCGGTCAGGGCTATCCCCCTTTTGATAGATGAGGAAACTAAGGCTGGGGGAGATTAAGTAATTTGCCCAAGGATAACCATAGAGAAAGCAGGATTCAGCATTGGTTGTCAAATTTTGTACCTGACTCTTAACAGTGATGGATTTCTCCCAGGGAGACAATGGAGAGGTAGGCATCAGGAATACCAGGAGCAGCTGCTGCTTGGAGGGCTGGTGCCTCCAGAGCCCCCAAAAGATTCTTCCTCACTCCACTGAGATGAAAAGGTTAAGGTGGAAATTGTTAGGTATGCTCAAGCTATCCCTAGGGCAATAGGAGTGTCTCCCATTCTGCTGAACCTCCAGGGAAGAAGTTTGTGACCTCTAGTTGCCATCTACCAAGCTCTGAGGGAGAGACAGAAGGGGAGCTGTTGCAGAATAGTCTTTCCTCCCTGGGATGGGGTGGGGGAGCATATAGGGAAGAAGCCTGATTGGCTCTTTACTCTCTTGGGCAAGAAGCCTATACATGTGATATGGTGCATGTCCTTCACATGGAACTCCTTTGGGGGAATGTCAGGGCACCTTTTGGACCCAAGTAGCCTCAGAAAGGAGAGACTGGCACAACTCTGAACTGCAAGCTAAGCTAACAACTTCTAAGCATTGTAACTAGGTCATCAGGTTCCTGAAGAAGCCAGCTGTGGCTGGGGGTTGGGGAGGGAAATTTTTCAGCCTACCAAG